>NC_139916.1:28308789-28783789 GCF_963514095.1 Eutrigla gurnardus | reverse complement strand
CACATTAATGCATCAATAGTTAATAGATGTATTTGGATAGCACCCATATTCAACAAAAAGGTGGAATCCAGCAATATTGAGTATAATATGAAATGTTTGGATGGATGGAAAATCCACCTTAACCCCAAAAAGAGACTTTTAAAAGACTTTTAAAAACATAATTAAGTGCTTGTCACAGACAAAGCAAAATATGTTTTTCATTGATTATAATGGGCTGAGGATGAATGTGACTGGTGACAACATTTTGAATGAAATGGTTTTCGGAAAAATAATTAATTACAATGAAAAGGGCTATTTTCAGAAGAATCTGCTCATTTTAAGGGTGATGAACACACTTTGACCAGCAGAGGGCAGTAAAACATCAGCAAACAAAACTCCTGCTTCCTCTCCTCATAATACATTACATTTAACATGAACTCCAGACTGCAGTTTGCCTGCTTTAATCCCATATATACAGTATATATATAAATCTCCTTCTCACCCCTAGTGGGGTGCTATCTGTGTGTCATCCTCAAGCTCGGGTCCTCTACCAGAGGCCTGGGAGTTTGAGGGTTCTGCGCAGTATCTTGGTTGTTCCTAGGACTGCACTCTTCTGGACTGAGGCTTCAGATGTTGTTCCTGGGATCTGTTGGAGCCACTCTCCCAGTTTGGGGGTTACTGCCCAATTCAAATCTCAATGCAAAGAAAACAAGTTAATATTATTTTTTAAACAACACAATACTAATGTGAAGAGTTCAGAAATCAATATTTGGTGGTCTGATTTTTTGAATCACAGCTTTCATGCATCTTGGCGACTCTACACCAGTCTCTCACGTTGCTCCTGGGTAACTTTATGTTGCTCCTGGTGCAAACATGAAACCAGCCTGACTTTGTATGATGGATTATGACCTCCAGCTTCCCCTTGATCACATTCAGGAGGTTTTCAGGGGTTCAGGTCTGGAGATTGGGCTGGCCATGACAGGGTCTTGATCTGGTGGTCCTCCATCCACACCTTGATGGACCTGGCAGTGTGGCATGGAGGCTTGTCCTGCTGGAAGAACCAATCCTGAGTGTTGGGAACATTTCCAGAGCAGAGGGAAACAGCTTTCCTTCCAGGCTGACCTTGTACGAGTCTTGATTCAAGAGTCCTTCACAAAGACAAACCTGCCTGATTCCAGTCTTCCTGAGGACCCCAGATCATCACGATCCTCCAACTAATAACACAGTGGGTGTGAGACAATGTGGCTTGTAGACCTCTCCAGGTCTCCATCTCACCATTAGACCACCAGGTGTTGGACTCATCAGAGAAGATGACCTTCCTCCAGTCGTCTACAGTCCAGTACTGATGGTCTTTGTTAAACCTCAGTCTGCATTCAACAGAGACTAGAATTTAATACCTGCCATACATACAGAGATGCTGATATAAGGAAACATTGGAGCGGTATATCCTGTATAAGGGCACCTTACACTAATGGGTCATGGGGAGTTTTATATAAAAGTTAACCATGGAGTATTAAAGGGTGCTGAGGAAAATTGTACAAAAAGGGTATCAGGGAATATTGCATGAAAAGGGAATATTCTTGTTTTACATGACTTGAAATGGCTGCTCTTTGTGTTGTTTTGGGTGGAGAGCAGGGAGATTAGCGGTCAGTCTGTGGAAGCTAATAGGATCCAAGTGAAGAATAAAGTTTAAAGCCTCAGCTGTATGTATATTTCACGCTTTCTAAAGCATGCTAACACACTAAACCAAGACGGTCAACATGGGAAACATTAGACCTGAAAAGCATCAGCATGCGGATGACCCTGATTACGGCCAGAGGCTGGAAATGAACTTGTCTAGTTCAGTGTTGCTGGAGCTTTGACCTCTGCAAACATCAGCATGCGGGCATGATCATTAGCACGTACACCTCACAGAGCTGCTAGCCTGATAACGTTTTCAGATTCTGCTTGTAGCTCTTCGTCACACGAGAGACCTCAGAGCACATTCTGAAGCTCTCTGTGATTCAGGCATCAGTAAAATGCTTCCTTATCTGTAATTGAGTCATTCGCTCTGATGGATCCCAACCCTCATGATTCAGTTCCTGTTTACACTGGATGCTTTTACCTTGGTCTCGCTCTCATATCTACCACATGCTATTTTTGAAACATGTCAAGTTCAGTTGGTAAATTCCCCGCCTGACTGATGGCCATCTCGACACACTCCGGACGCCTTTCAACCCACAGAAGCCGACCTTGGAGTCCGACTTTGTGGTTTTTGGGCTTTAGGACTTCCTCATACTCATGGGACGATGGATTTCACTTCTGTTTCTCATCTTACTGGTGTCATGGGACCTTCCTAAATGTCATGGAGATATGTGTGCACACTGGCCCCAACCCACACACTTTTACTTTGCCTTTACAGCTTTCACCATCACGGCTCACTGGGATTCCACTTCATACAGGTTTTTTCCCAGCCGGCTTTCACATTTCACTTCCCTGTATAATGCAAACCGCCGCCCGAAAGTACACAAACAACACACAGAAAAGTCCACTGAATCTACATAACAAATAGTTGTGTGCTGGTATATTGTACTCTGAATGTCATACTGAGAACCTCTAACAGTTCAGAGTCATATTTGTGAGTCATATGCGTGAGAAAAACAGACAACACCACGCCACAATGTATCGATCAAAAGCTATACATCCTGCTTAGATCGCCATCAGGTCAACATGTTTATCAAAGCAAAAGACACATAATGCACCAATCAGGAAACAGGCAGCATGACAAAGACAAAGACTTAAATTATTGAGCATGTTAAATCTCTGATGAGAGGGAGGTGATTTAAATAAGCTGTGACTTTCACTTTAAGATCAAACATTTTCTTTAAAACAAATGAGATTTTCTGACAAAATAACACAATAGTTTCGTCATTTCTGATGTTTTCTCATACTGTCTGATTTGTGATGATGATGAATGACGTGAAGTTTGGGGTATGTAGAACCTTTTTTACTTTCCTGAAGTGTTGGTGGACATTTGAACACACCTTGTTTCCTGATTGGTGTGATATGTATAAATCAGGACATGGTTCAGCCCTCGTGCTTCATCGTCCATATTGAATAGTAAATGTCTCCTCAGAAATAAATCAAACAATTCACAGATGAGAAAGTGATTTAACAGTCAGGTGAACAGATTTTTTAAATAACTCAGATATTCACTTGATTTTTTAAACTGAAGTTTTGTAAATTCTATTTTACTCTACTTATATTTTAACATGAATGCTTTAAATGTGATGCAGGTTGTATCTTTCCCTTAGAAAAGTGCCAACTTGGTAAATTTTTACTTATTTACACTGTGTACATTGCCCCAATTTTGCAAAAGCTAAAACATTCAAAGATATTTTCATAGACATTGTCTCTCACATTAATTGGTTTTCAACATGACTTGAACATGAATATTGTATGATGCACTTGGCCCTTTATTATTAGAGAGCCCACAAATGTGATGCTGCATCTCTTCTTTCACACCTGAAAGTCCCGACCAAGGTTGTGTAAATGTTATACATTTGATCCAGTTCAGGCTTCACATTGCAATTTTATGACCATGCATGACCTATCATCACCTACGTGGGCATCTCACTGCATAACCTTTATTGGTTTGTAGACGGCCGTGTGTCTGACGTTGGCGTGGTCTCCATTCTTGTAGTCTATACTTTGTATCAGTGGAGTGTTTTGCATGTCGATATGACAGTAGACATGAGAAACTCTGGAAACACATTTTTGAGCATCTGTTGGGCTGCTCGCCGCTCTCAGAAGTCGAGCCGTCGGTAGACGTTCTTGTTAAAGCTGTGGAGGACTCCGCCACCTTAGCGGGGGAGCTTGTTGGGCGAGTGCCCAGAATGTTATCCGAGTCATCATAAAACGGAAAGCTGTCTTTGCTATTTGTAGACGCTCCGCTTTTACAGATGACATTGCACACCTTGATCTTAACCCTTACTGTTCATTTCATGCCTTCACAGTATTGTTTAAAATAATTCACACATAATAAGAGTTTATACCAACTGTTGAACTGCGGATCTATTTAGAATGCATAAATAGCCTGTCTGGCATGAATAAATGGATGATTAATCCTAATTAATGTTTCAGAGAGCAGGGTGGGTGTATTCTTTGGGTTTTACAACACTCCTTTTTCTTTCAAAAAATCTACTCTGACACAATATCATGTCCCGTTTTTCCTGTTGGCTTCATGTGTGAGTTGTTGATCAGGGCCAGCTGACATATAAGAGAGTGAAAGCAAACTTAGAAGAAAAGACCTCTCTTGTTGCAATCAGAGCGGGTGGCAGTAAGTCTTGCTTCCATAACCTCAGTCACCTCCCACCATGTTGACCTTATTATTTCTCCGACAATAAAAGGTGTTTTTTTTGTTTACCATTGTGCATAACAAAAAAGCCTGTATTGTAACACACCTGGTGGTTCATTCTCACCTGAGCAGGGGTTTTACCTGCCTCCACTGGGAATATTACACAATCCAATCATCTCTCACACACGTCTGGTTTTCCCTCCTCGTCCCCCCGAACAGGGAATTTACCGGCATCGCCGTGTTTAGGCAGCTGCTAATCTGATCGGACTGCAGCGTGAAGACGAGTGGAGCTGCCCGACGGGTGGAACTGCGGACATATACTTAAGAAAGTGTATATTTAAGACCATGTACAGGATTCTCAGCTGAGAACGTTTTCAACCAACTGCTACGTGGCTTGTTGCTAGGACACCGTTGTCATTTGTGAATGTTTTCCATATTAAACAGTGCGACTGGGGGAAGTCCTTTGCTTTCCATTGAGCAGGTGTGACCGACCAGTTAGGAAAACAAAGAGAAGCTGGAAACTCCTTCTTCCTCTTTTATGAATTAACAACACACAGACGATAATTCATTTATGAAGTAACCTCAGCTTCACATTGTGTGCTATGTTAACAAGAAACACACACACACACATACACACAGACACAACCTTTACCTGCAAAATCACTCAAAGAGACACCTACTAACAGGAATAAGCTAAAAATAACCACAAAGGGACAAAAATACCACATAGACACAAAGCAGCTACAGAGAGATATAAAGCAAAGAGACATCAAATAAAACTACAAAGAGAGACAGAATATCTGCAAAGAGACACGAAGCAACTACAAAGAGACACAACAGTACTACAAAGAGATACACAGTGACTACAAAGGGACACAATATGAGACATAAACAAATGCAAAAAGACACAAAAGAACTACAAAGAGACACAAAGCAACTACAACAAGACACAAAACAACTGCAAAGGGACAAAACAACTCCAAGGAGAGGCAAATTAAGTTTGTACATATACGTGAGATTTTGAGTGCAGTACTTTTACTCGTAATCAAGTATTTCTATTTTTTGATACTACAACTTTAACTTTGAATCTCAGTACTTCTTCCACCACAGCATGGTACTCGCAGTACACGGTGACACGCTTAATTTCCTTTCATGAATGTAAACATATCACTCTGCTGATAATGAAAATCTCTGTAAGCATGTACCACAAATAGACAAAGAGTAATTTACACACACACTCATACAGTTTCAGTATGGCTTTGTCTTGGGTTTTTCCAGGTTCACCTTATCTTGTATCTGTATGTGTCTTCTTATCTCTACTTTGTATGTTACATCATCCAGGGCAGAAATCCCCATACTAGCGCCTGAGGCATCTTAATAAAATAGAGAGTAGATAGTAGATATGTATCACAGATAGCTGCCTGACATGCAGCAACGTTGGCCACTTCATTCCACTCTGCTGACACAAACAACATTGAATTTGCATGCACATTTAAATTACAGGCATGTATTAATGAGTCAAAGATGTAGGTTAACCATTAAAACAACTACTTGTCTGTGACCAGTTCATTCAAAATGTAATTTCCCCATTTGCTTTATCTGATTTTATTTGCAAATAAAGCGTAAAGTGGGAATAAATAGAATTGTGAACGTAGACCTTCCTGTCCTGTAATCATCTCGGGATCTCGGATTCCAATGGCTCAAGAATTTTATTTGATTTATCTTATTTAACAATGGTTAAAAATGAATGAGCAATAACTTTGATTAATGAGAAGCGGTTCTTTAAAAGTAAAGTGAAATATTGGAGGTGATTTATAATTACATTAATGTATACCATTGTATGTATACAGGCGGATTAAGAACACGTTTATTTTTCTTCTTTTTTATTATTATTTGTTTGTTTCCTTCCCCCATTTATTACCGTTTTAAATCTAATAGAAAAAAAACTACTAAAAAATATAGATCTTTATAAGATAAATATAAATCAAAGTCTTTCCATTCGAACTTTAGTACAATGTAATTGTCAAATTATGAATATTGCATTTAAATTGAGTAGGACAAGGTGGAGAAGGTGGAGAAGGTCGCCACTGCCCCCGGTCTCCGCTGCACATCAGCGGATCACAGCCAGCGGTCTCGCGCCGACGCCCCTCGCACAGCGCGAGCTTCATCACATTCTGCGTTGAATCCTTCCAGCTGCGCAGGAAACGTGAACACATCGATGATGAAACGCAGTCCAGCGACGGGGAGAGGGGAATGAAAACAGCAACCGTGAGACTGGTGTTGTCACCGGTGAGCTCTGGAAAGTGAAAGCATGTGGGAAGAGAGAGGAACTTTTTACCGGAAGATGTCGTCACGTGAAGAATTTCCATGAAGCAGCAGAAATGCCCGCGAGCATCCAGCTTTCGTTTTACGGAAACGGTAACCTAAGCTGATTTAATGCGCATATTGAAATAGTCCTACATTTACATTTAGGTCATTTAGCAGACGCTTTTGTCCAAAGCCCTTGTGGCAATTTAGACTGTTTGTCTTTTGAGAGTAGTACGCCCTGCTTTATAACTTATAGCTTCATCGGAGATAAGAGACTCATATTTGTTTTATAGCCTGTGTTGTATTTTGATTGGGGAAATAATGTGACAAATGCCGGCTATTGCCCAAAGTAGGATATTTTGTTAGCCATATATGCTTTGGACACCTGCAGTACGGATGACAATGTTTAAACCCATTATTTATCCTCCTCTGGTGGGAAAACATCACCTTTAATCAAAGTCTATAGACATGGAGGGAGATAAGATAACACCCTGTGGCTTATTGGCAAATGGCCTGTAATAAAACGGTCCATAATTATCTCTTTATCAAGTGTTAATGACGACAAACATGAGCATATGTCATTAAAGAAAAATACATCAATCCATCCAATGAAAAACATTACTGAAATAAATATACATGAAATAGATTCAATTCATGGTCAAATCCATCCATCCATCATCTACCGCTTATCCTGTATATAGGGTGGAGCCGATCCCAGCTGTCATTGGGGGAACGCAGGGTACACTCTGGACAGATAACCAGTCTATCACAGGGCTTTATGGTCAAATATCAAATATAAAAAGCTGCGCATATTATGCCAACAACTATTTCGGGAATTATGAATTAATGTTCACCCCAAAGACATTTAATTAGTGTTATAATTCAACCAAGTACAATTTACTCAAGTACTGTACATCCAATTTCAAGGTTCTTGTACTTTCCTAGTGTTTCCATATTCTGCTATAATTTTATACTTCTACTCTATATTTGAGAAGACAATATTGTACTTATTAATCCATTAGATGTATTCGTCATGAACTACTTGTTACATAGCAGATGGAGATGATTAATACAAAATATAAAACAACTAACATATCATTAGGTGTTATTAAGGCCTAGGCAAATGCTAACTTTTACTTGTAATATTTTTACATTGTGTTATTGCTATTCTTACTTGAGCAAATGCATCATGTAATATGCAACGGGCTAAATAACATTTTAAGTTCTAATATTGTGTTGGAAATCAATACATTTCCGGGAAACTGGTTTGTGCTTTTATTTTGCAGCACCAACCGGTGTTTTTCTTGACTGCATCCGGGTAACTTGACTGCGCCATGGGTCCGTGGGCGGGGCCAACCTGTTGAATGTGATGAATTTACCGTAAATTATGAAGAGGCCAGTGAGTGCGTAACGTCATAGCTCGTCGCTGATTGGAGGAGAGTTGGGGGAGAGTGAGCGCGTCCGAAATATAGAGCAGATCAAACCGTGGAGCCCTCAGTAGAAACCGACCAGTCACCGGAGAAGAATAAAGATAGAGAAGACAGTCAATGTGATAAAGTGGACCGTTCCTCAACAACTTCTTGGACTATACTGGGACACAGAAAAAAACCCTGCCCGAAGAACCAGTCATTCACCGCACTGGTTTTAAATCTCTGCGAAGCTAACGCGAAAGCTCAACGACTTAAAACAAAAACAACCGTTAACGCTACCTAAAAGGACAGCCATGCTCAACCTCTGCCTCGTGTTGATTTTGTCTGCATCCGTTTTTTCAGAGTCGGTAAGTTGTTTTACTAAATATTTCTAACTATGACTAAAAGTACAAGTTTGTAAAGTTTGTTTTCCTTCCCTTGGTCAGACTGGCAGCCCGAGATAAAGTAAGGTCCCGCTGCTAGTTTGCCCTGCGAGGATTAGCCGTTAACTCCACTCCGATGTGACCGTTCACACTAACGGCTGGCGCTTTTTCACGTCTGGTGTTGTACGACGTTGATATGGTTACATAGTAGACGTAGCCTCAATGTTGTTAGCCAGCTAGCTTCATGGCAAGAGTCGTGTGTGTGTGTGTTGGGGGAGAAGACTGTGTGTGTGTGTGTGTGTGTGTGTGTGTGTGTGTGTGTGTGTGTGTGTGTGTGTGTGTGTGTGTGTGTGTGTGTGTGTGTGTGTGTGTGTGTGTGTGTGTGTGTGTGTGTGTGTGTGTGTGTGTGTGTGTGTGTGTGTGTGTGTGTGTGTGTGTGTGTGTGTGTGTGTGTGTGTGTGTGTGTGTGTGTGTGTGTGTGTGTGTGGAGAAGACTCGCACACAGGCATCTACAGCCTGCTGCCATTATCCACCATGGGGCCCAGATGGGGGGTAGCTGGCAAGTCACTTTTCCTGATTCTCATGGGCCGATCACTGAGACATTAGGCTTGCTCTTTTAACATGAATGACTCTTTTTGATCAATTAGCCAAAGAAAGCATCTACACACTCGATGTAACCTCCCTCCCCATTCCAGAAAGATGCAGAATGTAGACCTCATGTGTTGTGACTTGAGAGTGTGTGTGTTTTTTCCATAATGTTGTCTACACATGTTATTATCTTTTAAAATCATGGCGACCCAGTCTGGGTTTATTGCCAAGTAGGTTGGCATAAGATAATATTAAAGCAAGTCCTGTGAAAGTTTATATATATATATATATATATATATATATATATATATATATATATATATATATATATATTAGTATCTGTTCAGGAATGTGTATAGTATAAAGAATATGTGGAGATAATAGAAAAATAAAAGTCTAAAAGATGGGTGTTTATGTAACGCATAGAGACAGATGTTGAGGCTCTGTGTTATGTGCACGTTATTCAAAGGATGTCCCACTAAAACTTCCTTCAGGGACCACTAAATGCTTTGGGGATGGGTTAAACAGTGTCTACAAAAAGCTGACTTCATGCTAAGATATTTTTTTTTGTGCCGAGGAACGTCGCACACAAATGTAATTTCCCAAGGACTGGAGTTTCCATGAGTAGTCGCCTGACTTTTAAGAGCCATGCTGTTCAGTTATCATTCAGGAAGTGACCTATTCTGATTATAGAATTCTTATTTGTGTGGGCTTTGACATGTTGTGTCACTTTTATTCTCTTCTCCAGCATTTCTGGATGCATATAGTCTGACTATATACATCTGTATATTATTGACACTTTTATTCAAGCTTGACTTCATTATTAACTATTCATAAAATGTGGGTTATTCAGACACCTGAGAATGTCCTGCTGGACCCAGTCCTGCTCCAACCAAAGGAAAGGAATGCTATGTTAGAATAACATGGGGAGGGGGTGATTACCTTATGTTTTAGTGAGTAATATCTTTGCTATACGTGAAATTAAAATGAACAAAGACAGTAACGTTAACTACTGACCAAATGTCAGTAGTTTCACTTAGATGAAAACAGGACACATTCAATTCAATTTCACATCAACATTTCCTGTATAAAACACATGGATGATTGCAGGAAAATGATTGATGATTTATGCTATGGTGATTACTGTGACTGCTGTCATTTATGTCCTACCTCATCGTCTGCAACCTTTCTAATTGTGTGCATACTTCAGTGCTTATGCAGGCTCTGGATGCCACACACACACACACACACACACACACACACACACACACCATACACACACATCCCCCCTCCCCAGTTAGCCCAGTTGGTCAGTACAAATGGTGTGAATGGCTGCAACGTCATTCCAGGCTGGAGTGCATTCCTTAAATATACCTGAAGGGATTTTAAAAAGGAAGCGCAAGTTCAAACATCTCAATGTTAGACGCTTCACCGGGACATGTTAAAAGTTCCCAACACTCGGGACACTAATCCCCGCTCGGAAAGCTGAGCTGCGTCTGCCTTCAGGCTACTTCTTTCCACCAGCGTGTTGCTGTCATGAGCCAGCGGCTCCCGACGAATCACTCACAGTTGGTTGGATGCACCTCGCCTTTACAATCTGTTACATTCCTCAAAGGCTCGTAGCTTCTGCTTGCTCACTCTGCCTCATCTCGTTGTCACCCCCACCCAACTCCCCTCCCCTGTCCGCTCTTCTTCTTCTTCTTCCCTTTTTTGATTTCCCCACTGGAATGTGACCTTTGGTGACCTTGACCGGCCCTCTTGGGGATTTTGCACACTTGGAGGGATCTCAATAGGGCCCTGGGTCCCTTTCATAAGGGACACTACTTTCCTCTAGTGTAGCTACACCTACAGCTTTCCCACCAAGAAGTGCTATTAGTATTTATGCTCTTTACATGAGCCGTTACTTTCCAGAGTTTGACTGCAGTTTCTGGAGCCGTCACTCTGTCTGTCTGTTCCTTTCAGCCTCTCTGATCAATTGTCACTCTTAGGTCACCCTCGGTGGCTCTCTCTCTCTCTCTCTCTCTCTCTCTCTCTCTCTCTCTCTCTCTCTCTCTCTCTCTCTCTCTCTTGTTGCTGCGCTTCCTTTGATGGATACTTAGCCTCTGAGCTATGACAATCCCTCCCTCCAGCCTTTTCTTCTTCTCTACCCACTGAAGTCATTATTGGTATGTGGGTTTGGCGTTCCCAGCTAATCGATAACAATGTTCTTCTACCTGACAAAAGAACATGCTCTGAAAGCCAAAAAAGCTCTTTGGGGACCCACAGGCATGATTGGAATGTCTTTCTTTTTCAATGGGTCAAGTTATCTGTCTTTCTAAAGAAGATGCCAAGAGACTATAATTTTCTAATCCAGGGAAGTTATTTCTTCACTTAGCAGAGCCTTTTGCAGCCCACGATGGAGCAAGTCGACCATGTTGATCTCTGCAAGATATGCTGACCTGTGGTCAGACTGAGCTCTCGCGGAGTACAGCTTTATCAGTTTGTCCAAGATAGACCAGGCCAAACAAATCCTGTTCTTCATGCCTTTTTTTCTTTTCCATTGACTTCAGCATTTCCTGCCCATGTATGGGAGCACAAGTCACTACAAGTCCTTCATGACAAAGAATCGGGTTAAGGTGAAAGATAGATGTCTTAAACAAAGTAATTCTGTTAGAGTAATTCTCTCTCTGGCAAATGTTTGAGTTTGCATTCAAATTAACTTTGTCAAATCACTTTAATTTACCAAATGCGCTCGTGATTACAACTGTGGTGGTTAATCGGGGTTTAAAAATCCTCTTTACCCAGGTAATCCATGTTGCACCACCAAACCTCAGCTTGTTGCCTTTGGAGACCATTTCTTATATCTTGTTGGAATGTCACTGTTTTTGCTTTTAGCATTTAGCAGTTTTTTGGTGTGTTTTTTTTGCCATGATGGGGTGCATTGAAAGTCCGTGGTGAAAAGAGCACAGGGAAGGAGGGAGGGAAAGCGGGAACATGATAAATGGTATCACAAGGATGTAATAATGGTTCCTGCATTGCTGTCCGCTGGTCTATAAAATCCCTTTGGGCCGAGGAATGTTGGCACAGAAGGAGGAGGTTTTTGTCCTTCCTGCCTGTGATGGAGAGCAGTCGAGAACCTGATTCCCCACCTCCCTCCACCCCCTTCTTACCACCACATATTCTGGCAGTCTTGACGGGAACTATATGAATGCATTTAGGGCAGAAGTTGACCATAAAACCCTCTCTTATTTTGATTATCCAACATTTATGGAATCTTTTGTGCTACAGCCACTTTCTAAACATAGCCTGGACCCTGGAACTATTATTTTCATTATTGATTTTAATCGGTCTTCAAGTTTCTTGCCCAGTACCCAAAGATATTCATTTCATTTATTTACTTTTTGATAATAATCTCAAATTTATGGAGTTCAGTGTTGTCGTTTGAAAAATGGTCATTGAAACTGATCAGTTTTCTGATTGTTTCATGATCAGCAACGATAATGGCTCTCTATCAAAACAAGGGCGTAAGCATTTACTTGCTGAGATCATCGCTATCTTTTTGGACCAATAGACTAATCATTCCAGTTCTGCAGATGTTGGTGTGTATAAACACATTCAGTCCTCATGACTAAATAAACGGTACCTTCTTATTTACGTCGACAGTCTAGGAAACATGCATTGCTTCGGCGCCACCTCCCCTTGTTCTTGACAAGAAAATCTGTTGTGGCTTTGCGGCGGACTAGTGAGAATACAGCGGGCCGTGGCAGAACATGGAATATGAGCCTCGCTGCGTTTCCAATCGGGAAATGTATCGGTGAGCCTGAAGGGAGGCCGTTTGATGTCGGTCCTGCCGTCCCATGACACCCCGTCATACTCTGACAGATGACCGTTCCAGGCCTGAAGCCAGACTGTTAGCAGCTATCAGTGCTGATGCACTCACTGTTTTTTCCCCTTCCTCCCCCCAAGCAGAACACATGTATCTGACATGAAAATTGGAGGGAGGGAGCGTGAAATGTAATAGTCAAAATGCTCCACCCTGGGGCTGGGCAACAAAATCAGATACCTCCAATAATGTGGACTTAATATCCCTCCCTGTAATGTGACAATATTTTAGGGAAGTTTATCGACATTTTCAGTAGACGCCAGTCGTGCCGTTTGCATCCTGTATGGTTGGATGCGTATTGGCATGCTTTTAGTCACGTATCATCTTTAGTTATGTGGACTTCAGCTGCAGTCAAGATTTCACAATACAACTATCATGGCGAAAATAATTCACAAGCCAATATTATCGCAATATCTATTAGAAAAATCAAATTCATCTTTAACTTGGAGAGAGACAGAGAGACGGAGCTTTTGGGTGGTATGAGGGCTTCCCCTTATTCGGGCCTCCTTCCTGACAAATGTCTCCATAATACCACACCTCTTTGATGTGGTGTGTGTACGTGCTTGTACATGTGCCTGTGTCACTCTGTGAATCTGCACTTCTTCTCTATCACCATGTGTGAGGTCAACGTTTCTACATTAGACCACCAGTGGCCCACTGAGCCGGCCAACGTTGGCACCACAGACGCCACACTTTTAGCTATTAAAATGCTAATTTATCACTGCTGAAGCATAACCACAGAGTGTGAGTGCAAGTGTGCGTGTGCATACAATAGCAACTATGTGAACTTTAAGTAAAGTGAAAGGCTATGTATGGGTTCTCCACCTCCAGCAGTGTTGTTGCCACTGCCCATCAGAAAAGATTACAGGGACGTGTGTTAAATAACTTGCTTTTTTAAAAATGCATCAGGAGCCATGCTGCGTCCGTTCGATTCCCTCCCTAGAACTCTGGCTCATTTAAACATACATTAGTCAGAGGGTGGGGCTACTTTGGGTGCTGGCAGATGGTTAAAAACCACTTAACTGCAGGATATCACAGCAGTAGAAGTGGAACCATGAACTTTTTAAAGAACCGTCACAGTGGTGGTTGGTGGCTTGGCCTGAGCTCTTTACTGTGTCTCTCTCTGTGCAGTGAGTGCTATGGCTCCGTTATTGAAAGGAGAGGAATGTGGTGGCTGACTAAGTAGCCAAAGTTTTGGCTACTTAGCTGAGACGCATTCCTCAGTCTGCCAAGCTCAACAGCAGCAAGCACAACTTCACGCAGGCTGCTACAATTGTGAAGTCGCTCGTCTGTTTTCATCTCTCTTTGCATTTATTTATATATGAGAAGTTTGATACTGCTGTCATGTTCGCGCAAGCTACAACCAGGTTAGCATAGCTTAGCTTAGCATAAAGACTTGAAACGACTAATGACCTACAGTCCATCTTGGCCTGCCACAGTTCCATGATGAACTCCTATAGCTTTTCCCTCTGAGTGGGAGGAGCCTCTCCCCAGCAGATGATTTCCCTGTACAGCAGCTATCTTAAGTGGTCAGTAAGGTTATGAATCAATATACTAGAGCACAACATTGTTTTTGTTTTGAAAAAGACAGAAGTTAATATGTAGTTTTTTGTAATTAATCTGTTGTAGAATGGTGGACTCAAGCTTGACAGGAAAAATTCCAGTGCCTCCATCTGTATTGCCGGCTCAACAGTCAAAGTACGCAGCCATCCCCAGTTAATCAGTACCAGAATTTTATACCAAACCATTTCTACGTGTTAAAGTTTTGTCTCTGGCAATCAATCATAATGTGACTTGGCCTGTGTTGTGATTAAGCTGAATATTGAGTTGAGCTGTAACTTAAATTTACATGAGACTTGGTGGTGGTTTGTCTGGCATCTTTCTCCGGAAATACAAAGTCCCTTTTTGTGTCTAAATGAAGCTGATCTGGCGGTTCCTTCCTGGTGTCATGAACTAGAAACTGGGCTGGTCCACAGTTACGACGCATAAAGAGTCGATTTCAGCCTCCTCCTCCTCTTGGACATGAATTGAGCTCTTTGTGACTAATATCACACTATAAATGAATGGGCATCCTCACGTGTCCAAAATCACTATAAAGTATAAATAAGTCTGTTTTACTGGCATGACTCATATATTCATGCTTCTCTTCAGACTTCTAACAAACACTGAGTTGATTTGTCTTAGAAAGCCATTTCCTGTTTCCCTTTTCTTATTATTTCCTGCCATTTAAAGCCCGGAGCTGATCTTTTAGCTGATGATAACTCCTCAGTAGCTTACGTTGAGTCTGTCGGGCTGTAATGTGTTTGATCTAAGGCAGCGATATGCCTGCCTGAGGGAGTAACATCAAAGAGATGGAAGAGTAAGGCAGACATTAGAGAGGCATGGCTTTTTGTAAGAGCTTGACTCGCTGCAGGCATTCGGCTTATTCGTCCATCAGTTATGGATTTGGTAATAACGGGGAATCATCCAGTTGACATGGCAGGATGGCTTCATCGGTGGGCGGAAGAGACCAATAAAGGGCATTACGATAAGGCCGAGGACGTTACCTCAGGAGGCGCTCATCAAAACTCAATTAGGCTTATCAGCGGGAACTGAAGCAACACTGTCCTCTGCACAGCTGGCCCGACTGTACAGCTTCACTGTTATCTGGTCAGGAGAGTAGCCAAATCCTAAAGCCAGTGCTCCAGGTCATTATCAAAGTGGAATCCAACAGTATCACTCACATCACTGAGTAATATTTGTCTTTGTGATAAAGTTAGAAAAGCCCTGATTGACTCGACACGTTCATGACGCGGTGACACGGCGTAGTTCGTAGTTGTTTTGATGCAGCGAGCTAATCAGATTTCTGACGCGCGTTGAATACGTCACATGGACGACGAGTCCATAGACGAGAAGCTGGCCGCAAAGCCGGGTGCTATCTAAACACAGACACCGTTGCGGCGCCACAAACAAAGTTGTATCTAAACGCTCCGGTTGGTGGCACATTTTGACTCACCTTCCCACCATTGCAGCGGAATCGTCTGTCTGAAAGGGGCTATAGATAGAGCGGGCGTAGGTAGAAGGAATCTAGAGCTTGGCTGTCAGAGCAAAAGGCAGAGGTAAGTGTCCTATAATGGAAGTAGTGAATCCGTCGGTTTTCACTACTGTGAGGAATCGTACGTAGGAGCAGCAGCAGGGCTGTGCTCTAAATAAAACACTCAGCTTTATGAGTATAACAAAGTAATGACACCATAATGGATTACTCCTTATGGGGCCCTTTGCATACCATATACTCAGGAAGTGTGTGTGTGTGTGTGTGTGTCAGAGTTACATCAGAGGTCAGAAGTGCGTCTTACAAGCAGATGAGATGACACAATAAATGGTGTGAATCTCGCTTGTTCAAGTATCAGCCGGGAGGGGGGTGAAAGGCAGGATGGGAAATGGAGTGAGTGAAATGTGGAGAGGCAGAGAAGAGGAAGCAGGGGGTTTTATCTTCCAAAACCATATCTTCTCATCATCGGGCCAAAAATGGCAGCTGAATCTCACATGAAATGGGAGGGGGGGAAACAACAACAATTGTCTTTTCTAGAAAAGGTCAAGAGACGTTGGACATCACAAAGAATAAGGAAGCACATTCCTGCGTGCTGGTGTTTCTTTTCTGTCTTTTCATACATTGCACCTCCTCCACGCCGCCGTGTGAATGGACCAGATGCCTCTCTGTGTGCCGGCAGATGGAGGGATTGTTTCCCCAGTTTAATGAAGGGAGGCTGCTGGAGGCTTATCCCCAGTTACCTTGGTCATTGATATGCTCTTGAGGAGTCCACTGGCATTGTTTGGCATCAATGGCAGGGACAGACCCAAAGGCTGGGTGGCGGGTGTCTTGACAGACTGCCTTTCAGTGAATGCGGGCAACTGGGAAACAAGAACGTTTAGGACCTCCATGCTGAGACAGGCAGGATAAACAAGGATGGACAAGAGGCTAGACTGAGGTGTAACGTGTGCAGCAAGACGGGGACACTTTCTAGTGTTTGAGAGCTTTTATGAACTGAAGTCTGACCTGAGAGTTTTAACTGCCAAATATAAGATGCTCTCGAACAAAGGTTCTTGCAGAGTTTATCAAATTACAAGATAAATACTAACATTACCACTCCTTAATTATAATGATGAGAGCTGAAATGGTTGGTTGATCTGCAAAATATTAATCATTTTAATGCCAAACATTCTCTAGTTCTAGCTCCCATTGCTAGATAAAATGCTGCTTTTCTTTATTTTTATTGTGAATACACATTTGAAGACATCTCCTTGTGCTTTTTAGAAAAGGTGTTTATTAATGGAATCAAGTTACAAATCGATTTTTTTTTCATTGTTGTTGGAGAAGAAATAGAAAGTGGTTTGCAACAATTGATTGATTTTCATAGAAAAATACCAACAGTAGAGCTGCTGTAAACGTAAATATGTTGCCTTTCTTTCTTGTATTTTGAACCCCAGTCCAGTGGGGTTCAGCCTGTTTACGGGCCTGCTTGTTATGTCAGATGGAAGGATGTAGAGGTCACATGGTCGACGGTCTCAGGCTGCAGTCTTTTGGGTGTTTGTGCTTCGGCACAGTGAGGCCAGTGAAGCCTGTTATTAAGAGGCTTTAATTAAACAAGGGGAAGCTTTGTTTGAGCTGTTGGATGACTCTGACCTTTTGTGGTAGACCAGGAGTCCCAGAGAAAAGGTCATCTGTGCCGATCATAACTATTTAAAGTCTTTATGAGAGTGGTGATCTCATAAGGAAATGCAAAAAAAAAAAAAAAACTATCACTTTACCCTCGTGAGTTGGAAACGGACTGGTGAGCTCCATTACTGTAGTACAATCAGGGCTCCAGAGTGCGACCATTTTGCGCGGGCCTTCTTCACTGATTGGCTCTGACCCAGTAGTCTTCTTTGCTGAATGTTGGTGGGAAAAATAAATCAGCCGTGTATAAGCCTTAGTATACTGTGTACTCTGTATTTGTTTTGTTGAGATTTAAATGAATAAAAAACATTTATTTAAAAAAAGAAACTTTATTCCTGTTTATAGTAATTTATGTTTTTAAGAAATGACCAGTGTATATGGGAACTGTAAAGAAAAAGTATGTGTATTATTGTGGTGCCATATGGTGCTGTGAAACATTTTGGGTGCACCTAAATTAAGTGCAACCAATGTAAAAAAGTAGGTCTGGAGCCCTCTAAATACTTGATTAAATGCTCAACATGCATCACAACCATAAACGGAAATATTATTTCCCAATTCTCTCCATGAAACCCATTTAGTTTGGCTGTAATCCACATCCGGCTGCACATTAGGCAGATTACATGAGGCTGTGAAACACAGAGGATAAAATGGTGATCTCTAAGTGGCTTTTTAAAGTTTGTGACGAATAATGTGGTCGCGTTAGTTTTTCCTCTGGGGGGAAAAAAATAGAATTTGCTGCAGTGACAGTATTTCAAAGTCTAATGGGCACAATTATGTTTTCCTCTCCCAAAAATGGCGTGCGTTTTAGGAGATCAACATTCTTGGAAATCTTTTGTTAAAAGCATCAACATGACCCTGATGCCTATTTATTGTACATGCAGTATGTTGTTGTTGTTCAGTTGTCCAGGATGTCGTTTGAGCCTTTTGTAGCACCGCAGCTTTAATTACAGCACGTAGCCACTTTGTGTTGCTGAGCCCATTAAGGCTTTGTTTGTTGTCAACGCATTAGGCTCAACATGCGAGGGACCGTTTTTCCTCCGAATGTATTTGGCAGTGATGCACTGGGATGATGATGGTGTTTGATTACACATGCAATCAATGAATGTACATCATTTACAGAGTTAGAGAAGGAATCTTGACATTTCTTTTCTTATATTTTCAGTTTATAAAAAAGAATTAATACTGTTTATTAGATGACACTTGAATCCAATACTAAGCCATCAGGCAGCCATGAATGAATGGATCTGGGTTCAACAAATCTGTCACCCCCTCATTTTAAAATGTGAGCGCTAATTTCCATGTCAACTTGGTTACATAACCGTTCCCTCCTTTCCAGTCTGTGCTGGTTTCGATAATAATATGGACGATAATGCAGGAACACATTACTTCCATCGTTTTGTATGGTTTTTATTTGGTCTTCAGCCCGTGTGTGAAGCAGAGACTTCCTGTTTCATCCTCTGCTCTCTGTTGTGGGTCTGCTGTCTTCCTGAATACTTTCTTGGATTTGGGAACAGTGAGCTTGTTTTCGTCCAGGCAGACTGGGACTTGGCCCGAGTCCCATCCCGGCTTTGCTTCCTGGGAGAACATAGTAAAGATGGAATATCCCCCACATCTGATAGTAAATTTAGCAGCTGCCATCAAAGGAGAAATCCTTCAGGGTTTGATCTGTTTCTTCCTGCTTCTCTTACTGAATCAACCTGGCCTGTTGGGACAGGCCTCAGTCAGCCTGTGAGATGGTATGCTGTTGTTTTAAAGCACACAAGGTCACAATGGTGGAGTTTCTCTCCAGGACACAAATGTACGTCCACATTTCACCGTGGGGGCTTAAAGGTCGGGGGCAGCCAGGAGGAAGGAGTGTATTGACACCCCACCACACCAACAAGGATGAACGTATTGGCTTTCTGTCTTTGCTTATCAGGCGAAATCTGTGTGGAAGTCTTTCACAAATAGGACTTTTGTTTTTAAAACCCTTGAGCTGAACAGAGCGTGTGGTTTGATTAAGATCATCACTTAAAGCAAAAAGCTGATTTACGGGAGGGGTTCCTGGCTTTTGAACCACAAAGTAGTATGCAGTGTAAAACATGCCTCACGGGATGATGTCATGTTTTGTGTTTTGAATGAGCGTGACTCACGCTGACATCCATGATTGAATAAGCCAGACTCCGATGATTCATATTATCATGTGAATGACTTTGATTCCTATAAATTGACTCGGTGGGCTTGGTCCAGCGCGCCGCAGCAGCAGTCGAATGCCATCTGAATGGCAGCGAGGAAATGAGGAGCGAGTAGTCACCATTTTAAGGCTCAGGATTAGGTAGGCACACAGAGGATCACAGCTCCCCTGTGTCCATGTGTAGGGTTTAAATGAGGAAATAATGGAGCACTGATCCCCAACCAGGGGGACTTGTACCCCAGTAGGTTTCTCCTATAGTTGCCAGGGGATACGAGGAAAGAATGTGGAGGACCTCGGCTAAGTTAAAAGAGTTAGAATGATTGTTTTCAGGAGAAAATAAATGCACAAATAGGATTAGTGATTATCTTCTTTTAGTATGTGTCTAATAATTTACCAGCTATGTAAGACTGAATGAACAGTACACCAACCAGTCAGCTGTTCCATGAAAACTAGTTGGCATGCAAACACAGGAGTCCAAATGAGTTGGCTGAACAAAGTAAACAAAGCTTGACCAAACTGAACGAAACATTAAACTGTATGAAACATATTGTAATATGATAAAACAATGTCCGCTGTTATATAATTAATATTGTTAAATAATGCACATTTAGAAGGAATTAAAAAGCAGGTAGGTGACAATATTCTGGGAACCACTGTAATCACGGATATACAGCTACGTTGGATGTTCTTGGTCAGTCTTTGGAAAGAAGAACTCCCAATAATGAAAAGGACTAAAGTCCTGGTCCTTGCTAAGAGGAATCCCAGTAAAATGGCCTCCCTTGTTTGAAGTCCCTGGGCGGCCACAATGGGGCCTTCCCACCCCTCCTCCTTGTCATATAGGCTACTTTTAAAGGCAGAGGGGATTATCTTCAAACACACATCGTTACTATGCCAAGTATTTGAGAGCGCACACATGCATAATGCTTGGAGGCCCACGGAAGGCTTAGCCACCAGCTAACTCTTAAAATGAAGAGTCAGATGGAAGTAATTATGAGAACTCATGATGTCAACACAAGTCCATCTCTGTGTGTGTGTTTGAGGCCGAGGAGACGAGGATGTTGTGGATGGCCAGGCAGCTTTCCAGTCTGATTTGTGGTCAGCATTTGTTCTCAGTTAATGGACGCTTCCATTGAAAAAAAGAAAAGCCTTCCATCTCTCTAGTTTCTTCAGTCTTCTTTCTGTTTGACAATACTTTTTGTCAATCTGTCTGATTGCTTGATTGTAGACAATCAGGCAGTGAGGCCTGCTTCAGTAATGCTTTTCATTCAGAAAGCAGAATCCACTTCATCACATCCTCATGTTGCTAATTATTCGTTTCAATTAATAGCGCGATAATTTAACAATATCTGAAGTTGTACAAATGTCCAAAACTCCCAAGAAGTATCAAATGTTGACATTTAAGAAGCTGAATCCAGACCATATTGGTCATTTCTGCTTTAGAGTAAATCTCTACATTTAAGAAGTGCGACTCATAGAATATCTGCCATTTCTGCCATTTTTTTAAACTACTGAAACTATATACTATATACTGATTTGAAAAACGTATTGCTACCAGCATCCGCATGTTCTGCCAATTTCAGCTCTGCATTGATTGAATTACTTCCTGATTGGATTAAAATGTTTTCGTACCATCTTTACATGTTAACCAGAGAGACACAGCAACATTCTTCTTTCTCAGTTTTACCATTATTTCATCTCAGGTGTCTGATTGGTCATTTTCTCAGAATCCTTGTTTGCTGGTGATTTTCACTCTTACAAAGTAAAAAGCTGCTCTGTTTGTGGTGTGAATGTATGTCAGTATGGATGCAACAACTTGAAAGACTTTAAAGATTTCTGGATGAGCAATTTTCGACCTGATGTTAAGCTTTTTTCGCCTCGTTATATCCCCCCGTCCCTCTGTTTGCCCTAATGGTGTGTGTGTGTGTGCGCGTGTGTGTGTGTCCCACCCATTCAACAGCCCAGTGTTTTAATCCCATTCACACCGCTTACTGAGCAAATGGTCAATGAAATTAAGTGTGCTAATGTGATTAGAGGAGGCTGTCTTCATTATGTTAATCTTCATGGGACTCTCCTATTAATGTGGGGCTGCAACTAACCATTTTCATTATAGCCAGCTCATTTTCACGGTTAATTGTTTCATGTATAGAAAAAAAAAACAATAATTTGCAACGTAACTACTCTTCGCAGCCTTGGATTATTCTGTGGTTTCAACTTCTCAAATATGAATATTTGACAATAGAAATTTAGTTTAAGGGTTGTGTTTTTATTAGGCGTTCGGTTACAGCTTCTACAGTCGATTCCCAGCAGGCCAGTTAACCCTTTCTTTACACATTGTGTCCTATACTGTATATGCTGTGTTTTACATTTCAGGCATTTAACGGACAATCATCCAGTTTGGAAACATACAGGTTTTTATACAACACGGCTTTGTTTCCAATCATAGACGACCTCTACAGTAGTTGCAGCCTCAGCTGTTGCCGAGTAATTGTGGCCTTTTCTTTCCCAAACCTCTGTTTTTGTCTGTGTGTGGCACCTAGATGGCAGCCAGATATGGTTGTGTGTTTTATTTACCCCCACATGTCCGTCTGTTGGTCTTTCACCACATTAATGCATACAAATGAAAGCTGGAGGATCATTTGGCCTTATTTTGATAACCCCATGGTTCTGAATGCTATGGCAGAAACAAATGAAAATCATTTCTTTTAAACTTAAAAAAAAAAAAAAAAAGTGAACGGTGCTCTCTGGTTAGTCTTGTTTTTTCAGGATTTCCGCTTGTCTTGGTCATGTAACCACTATGCAATTGGGAAAAGGTAATCACTGTTTTTCTTCCTTTGGCTGTGTTAGTCGTGTCGTCCAGGGCCTGAGACGTCTCTCTCTCGTCTGTGGTTTAGAGTAGGAAAGGACGTCTAGATGACGCCTGCTTACCTGCCATCATGGCTGGTGGTGAGCAGGTGAACTTTTGGTGGTGAAAAGTCATTTCTCAGTTTGATTATAGAGCCTGGAAAATGGGATTTAAAAAAAAAATCCTCCTTTTGGTTTTAGCTAAAATACTAGCAACTCTTCTATTGGAGTGCAGCCCCCTTAACACATGCACTCCATGTTCAGGAACACTTCCTGCAGGGATCAACACTCAGGGAAATGTTGTCCATGTAAGCTGTAACTTTGTGTGGACAAGCATGTGAAGGATCCGTCTGTTGGGAGACGCTTTCCCGTGTAGAGAGGAAACCAGTCATGTGACGTCTTTGAAACCGCAACCTGAATTGAGACAAAACGTCTCCTCACCTGCCATGCTCTGGAAAAAAATGATGCTGCATTGATATAGACATGTAGATACTGCTGTTTGGATTTGACACACATCTGAACATTTGCAACGGTCAGGTCATCCCAGTAACTTCCCAGCTACTATGCGTGAGGGTGAAGCGTTGGATATCTGAGGTAGAATGTCGGAGCAGCTCCTCCATGTTGCAAACGTCCCCCTGACTCTGTCTCTGGTGTCCCAGCAGGTGAGGGAGACGGAAACATGGATGCCCATGAAGACCACACAGACGGTCGCCATGTCAACACACCGTGACGACCTGGAGTCATCGGGTGACTCCACCAACGGCTCCGACTTCGGCTTCACAGACGACGAAGACAAAGCCGACGGATACGATGGAGACGAAGACGACGACGAAGATGACGACGACGACTACTACGACGAGGACGAGTACGATGAGTTCTCGGGATCCGGCGACGGAGGTCAGTCTCTACAAACATTTCTGAACACTTTTAAATCATTTCAATTGCATCATGTAATTAAGGCTTAAATTTAGATATAAAACGATTAAAATTAAATGAATAATCTGCTTGTTTCCACAGCAACAACTGTGTCACCTGGAAGAGAGTCCAATCCATCCGTTAAGGTGAGAAGTGTTCTTTGATTTAAGCTAAAAATGGAGAATACTGAAGTAGAAAACGATCATTCACCTGATTGCATTTCCATTTTTTTATGTAATTCTGGTTTCAAGTGTTTCATATTTCTCCCCTTCCATTAATCTGCAGCAGAGATCATATTGATAGCAAATCATAGCTTTACCTAAGGTTCACTTCTCACATCATAACTGTGCACTATGCAGCTTTTTTAACATTAAACATTTTTAACATATTGTTGGTAGACTAAATCCAAAGGGTTTAGGGGCAGTGTGATGGTTCTAAGCTTAAATCCCTGTCTTCATCCTTAGCCTGCTGTGAACGACAACAAGATCCCCGAGGAGGAGCGCACAGCGCGGCCAACCATCAACGAGGTGGACCAGAACAGCAACGAAATCCCCCTGCTGACAGCCGAGGCAGAGCCCAGCGACGAGCACCCATCCAACGTCCTCATGTCCCACGCCAGCGAAGACAGCATCTTTAACAAGACGGAGGTCCTCGCAGGTCAGTACCCATCCTGAATGGATGTCCATGTCTTGATGTTTCAAGCAGCGGGGGAAGGAATGGGAAGGGAGCCTCCAAAACATTTTGTGTTTTTAAAGGTGGTTTAAGGACATCAGGCTTCTTATCCAGAATCAAAATAAAACACGCTTATCTAGTGTTTAAAAAGCAAGACAAAAGTCCTTGAGAAATAAGTTCCGAGGGTATCCTGTTATTTACATTTAGGATGAAAACAACCGTATCAAGACGAGAGGAATTTAGAAATCTCTGCAGTTTCTTGTACTTTAATATTAATAGAGATTAAATGCTGTGTGCACATACTTTTCTTCCAACCCAAAGTTATAGTGAGGGATGATCTGATACTTTATATTGGCGGAGTTCATTCCAAAATAAATTCCTTCTGTGCTAAAGGTGTCGTAAAAAATAATGATGTATGTAGCAGCATAAATATGTTTCTGGCACATTGTAATAACAATGGTAGATATGAAATCTGACACTTTCTGAGCTTAAAGTGGAGCTCAAGCATCATCTCCAGAGTCTGTCTTCTGCATGGGGACATTTAATAGTGAAACAGGATAGGAGGCGGGACATAACGTTGATTGGATGGTTGAAAAAATTAGCTCAGCGCCTTCTGTAGCTCTGATTGATCGATGGATGTTATTGGTTGGTACGAGCTGATGTAAGCATGAGTCGTAGTTTGTCTTCCAGGGAGAAAAAGATACTGGATTTTGACATCAAAGTGTTTATAGCCAATATCAATCCATTGATATACGACCACGTCCTCGGGTCACACACCTTAGAACCTCAAGTCACTGAGTATTTTGCATCCTCATTTTCTCTTCCAGCTCTGATCGCGGGCGGCGCCGTCGGCCTGATGTTCGCCATCCTCCTCATCCTCCTCCTCATCTACCGCATGAAGAAGAAGGACGAGGGCAGCTATGAATTGGGGAAGAAGCCCATCTACAAGAAAGCCCCCACCACAGAGATCTACGCATAGATCCTGGACTCCCCACACACACACACACACACACACACACACACACACCTCACCCCCTTAACCCTTAAAAACCCAATCAGGGCCAGCGTCTGGCCTCCCAGTGCCTCATCATCATCATCATCCTCCTCAGACCTCCTCCTCCACTTTTGTTCAGTGGGTTGGCGCTGGCTAACACATCAGGAGAGAAGCCCCGACCACACAATCGATTGACTGACTCCTCCTACCTGATGCATGCTAATATTACTGGTGCTCTCTCAACCAATCCGAGGCATTGTTGGTCCTCTCATCCCTCTTTTGGTTTTGTCAAACATGGAAAAACCGAGCAACAGGAGTGGACTATTTCAGCTGCGGTACACAGTCTTTTGTTTCATATTATTTTGTCCCCATGTCAAGAGAAAAAACAACAACAGAACTTACAACTGAGGACTTGGAGAACTCCTCTTCCTCATTGTTTCCCCTCCTCTTCTTTCCCCACCTTCCAGTTAAAAACACTAACACTGTGCAATGAGTCTTTGTCCAGGTATTTATTTTCCCTCTCCGTTATTCCTCTGAACCCGTTTCTTGGACTGCAGCTTCTCGCATGACTGTAGCAAATGGCTTTTTATGTGAACATTTTTATGAGAATTTTTTTTAAAGAACTCCTTGTAATGCAGAGAGATTTCATTTTTTTTTCTATTAAAGATCCCATCACAATGGGTAAGAATTTAACTCACTTCGTTCAAATTCAGTTTGATTTGAGAAAATGCACGTCACTTGATCGCTGTGTAGATTCATGCTCAGAACGGATGTTGATTTTTATACTTCTGTGATTACAACGAGAGAGAGAGAGAAAGAGAGAGAGGTTGTATTTGCAAATCGTTGTTTTCTGCCTAATTTCGCCTGCACAAAGTACCGAACACCCGTAATATAATTCAGTTCATATTGTGTAAATTCACAGATTCAGTGAGATTTATTAAAACCACCATCAAATACTTTTTTTGTCTTTTAAACCTTCTGGCACGTTTCTTTTTTTTTTTTTTTCGTTCTTTTTTTCATTCTGTGAGTCCCATCGGTCTGTCACGTAGCGCCTGATAAGTAAGCTAAGCTAATCTGGAAAAAGAATTTGCAAATACTGTATGACCCAGGTCACACACACACACACACGGTTGCATTGCAGTGCAGTGTGTTGTCCTTTAAAAACCTGGAGGATGTTTTACCACTATAATGATTACCGCTGTGCCTCCAGGGTCTGTTTTCTGTTATTGTGGTGAACTCGACTGGAGTCGAACCAACATGCTTCTACATGGCGACACACCTACATTCCACACACACACACACACACACACACACACACATACAGTTTGAACACCATGACGCCTGAAGCTGCTGACCCTCAACAACAACACCCGAGCTGAAAGCAATAGTTTGACATTTTGGCGCAGAGTTAAGATGAGACGATATCAATATGACGCTACAGTAAGCAGATGGTTAGCTTAGCAAATGGAGGGGAGCGGCTAACGTGGCTCTGTCCCAACAACCCAAGACAGTTGTATGATCGTCGAGTTAATGATGCGGTATGTTGACAATAGTTAGGAAAATGTTGTTTCCCTTTGAAGTTGTCGTTGTTTGCAAGACGAAAACTTTCAGTCCCGATGCCTCTGATATGACCTTTCTAAGTTAATTAGTAGCACATTTAAAACTTAATAACAAATATAAAAAGCGTTGTAAAAATGACAATTCCCATGATCAAACTATCCATTTCACTCTGCCTCCTATCTGTGAATCTTTCCCCGTCATGGTGCTCACATATTTATCATACATTAACTCTAATATCCATGTATCCAGTAAAGTTTGTGATTATTTTTACAGTGAAAAGACATTTTGCGCTCTGTGATCGGAGAAACTGGTAGTTTTGGTACTTTCTGTTGTTTTGTTGGGTTTTTTTTTTTAAATCATGGGGTTGATTCTTTCTCAATAAGCTAGAGCAGCAGCTTCATAATTCCATGATGGGGTCTGAGCGATCTGAACGCCATGATGAACGGCTTTGATGCTCACATTTCTTCGCTGAAGGCAGCAGCACACAAACTGGTCTACCAAGGATTTGTATATAGTCATTGCATAAAAATAAAACGAAACAAATATGAGCTTGGTACTTAGCCACATCCTGGCAAAAACAGATATCTACCAAATATTTAAAATGCCAAATTGTTTTATTTTGTTTCCCCCCAGCAGTAACGTTCATGTGATTTACTGTAAATGTAAAAACTGTTTTGATACTACCGACGCTAATACTAACGCGCTCCTCTCATTGATCTCCAGTGTTTGTTTGTTTTTTCCTCTAGTAGATCAACTTGTTCCCTTTTTTTTTGTATTAATTTAACTGTCAAATTATTTTATTGCCTTCTTTCAGGTTGGGGTGTTTTCCCCCTTTTTAAGCTGTTGTATATGTGATTTTAAAAGTTTTATATACACTAGTTTGAGATTTTCAGAGGCAAATAGTTTTGAAACTTTTTATTTTGTAAGAGTTTCTATTATCTTTTAGACTGTTTTTTTTTTTGCTTTTGTATTTATGTTTTATTTTGTTTATTTGTAGAAGGATTGCTTATGTGGTTGCCGTTCATCTCGTTGTTCAGGGGATGTGATGAGCCATGTTGTCAAGTAGCAGACCTGAGTTGCTCACTAGCTGGAACAGCTTTTTGGGAGAATGTTGTCTTTGGAGCCAAAATTGATCCTGGTACATTTGCTAATATGTATTTTGAAATTCAACATCTCGATGCTGGAGTTCAAAGCGTTTTACTCCCAAGAAACAAACCGCTTAATCAAGAAAACAGTGCTACTTGTTTCGGCGAGTATCATCTGACCTCAGACAAACGCCGATTAGATTTGGACATGATCTGTCATCGCTGAATCGCTGTCTGTTTTTATGAGGGGTGAACATTTTCAGGAAACAGGGAAAAAAAACTAAGATTTCAGCTGGTAATCATCCGCAGGTCTGGACAGTGAGCATGGAAGAGATACGTATGTTCTGCTGCTTAATGTCACAAACACCACATGTGAATCACCAATGAGTGGAGAAGCCAATGAATCATTGGTTTCTGCATGCAGGTTCTGATTTATTATTGGAAATAAAGCTATTTTTATGCACATTAACATTTCAAAAATGCTGTCTTTGATTTATCTCCTGAGAGACGGGATGCCTCTTGAGTCCTTATCATGTGACTCGTTAACAAAAGTCAACAGAAAATGTCAGGAATTGGAATGGCGACCACTGACCATGTAATTATCAGGCAGAAACCTCTAGTTCTGAAAAGTGAACCCAAAGTGCCTTAAACTTGCTTTCTCCCTTCTGGCCATCAGGGGGCGACTCCTCTGGTTGCCGAAAGATGCTGGACTGCATAGAAGTCTGAGAGAATTATCCTATTTCTCTCTCAACTCAACTCAACTCAAACTTTATTCATAGAGCACATTTTTCATGACCAATGGTTGACCAAAGTGCTGTACAGTTCAGTAAAACAAATACAATACAATACAATGAATAATAAAAATAAATAAATAAAAATATACATAAAATACAGTAGACGGGTGTCATGCTCAGCCTGAATTAAAAGCCATGGAGAACGGGTCTTCAATAGAGACTTAAAAACCTCTAGGGTCTGGGCTTTCAGGAGGAGTTGATCTGCCGACCTCAGCGCTCTGGCTGGATTGTGTAAAAGTTCAGATAAGTATAGTGGTGCCAGTCCATTTAAAGCCTTAAAAAAAAAGGCAAAAGTTTAAAATCAATCCTGAAGCGGACAGGGAGCCAGTGTAGTGAGGCCAAGACTGGTGTAATGTGGTCGCGCGTTCTTTTTCCAGTCAGGAGACGGGCGGCAGCATTTTGCACGAGCTGCAGGCGACGGAGCAACGACTGGTCGACACCAACATACAGAGAATTACAGTAATCTAGCCGTGAAGAAATAAAGGCATGGATCACTCTCTCTAGGTCTTTGGGAGGAAGATAGGCCTTAATCTTGGCTAAGAGTCGAAGCTGGAAGAAACTCGTTTTAACAGAGCTGACCTGCCTGTCAAATTTAAAAGCACTATCTAGTGTTACTCCAAGGTTCGTGACATGAGTGCGGGAGTTAGGAGTAAGTGGGTCCAGAAAACCAGCAGAAAAATCATGAACATTTTGCCCAAACATAATAATCTCAGTTTTGTTTTCGTTAAGATTGAGAAAATTTATGTCCATCTCGATGTATTATCTCAGTAAATATTGTAAACATGAGTTTATGGTCTCAATCTCTAGTTTCAAGTCTTCTTCAATCCAGCATGATGTTCATTTAGTAAATTATGGTCCATTTAGAGTCAAATAAAGCAGGGGATGCATTAGGGCGGGGCTATGCTGTGATTGACAAGTCTCTACCACTACCCACGCTACCAATGCTATTAGCTACTAACATGACTTTAACGCCAAATATGGTCACTTCCTTCACTGGTTGCAAAATTCGTAGATGGTGACAGCCAAAATACTAACTTGAGGATTCAAAACCGTAATCCATAAACCAGTGGGGACAGGGGGGGATTAGCTCAGGAGGTAGAGCGTGTTGGCTGGTAACTGCAAGATTGCCGGTTCGATCCACGATTCGATCCCCGGCTCCTCCTAGCTGAGTGCCTGGTGTCCTAATGGTGATCCTAATTGCTCCTGACGAGCTGGCTGTCGCCCTGCCTGGTTGACTCCACCGTCGGTGTGTGAATGTGTGTGTGAATGTCAGTCATTCCTGTTGTCAGGCTTGGACAAAAGGAGAGGACCCAGATGCAGATAGGAACGGTTTAGACAGGCTTTTATTTCTGAATCAACTTTTGTCTTCTTCAGAAGTAGTGACAAATCAAATACTGCTGCAAAACTCTTGACTCGTCTAGAAGACGAGGGCTTAGAAATTAAAAACCAACAAGAAAGCAATTGAACAGAAAACACTCCAACGGAGGAAAAACTTCTATATCTGCTCTACACTTAGAAAAACACATACGTTATGAAAATTACAAAGAAAGGCGCTCACAAGGAGGATCGAGGTAAACAGGCTACAAACTTAAACTACTCTATTATGCAATATAAAAGGTACAAACAAAAGATCGCTCCACAAGGAGGAAAATCAAAAGGCTGAGAAAAGCTCTACACTGAAACAAAGAAACACTGACCAAAAACTTTATCCAACACAAAATCACTCTTCTTCAGAGGTACAAAAAATGATTACAGAGATACAAACTTGGCGACGAATCTATGGCAAGGCTGTGGTACGTGGCTTGAGGTACTCGACGGGACGAAACACTCTGGCAACGAGACAGGGGAAGACACAGACTATATACACATCAGGAGAGGGAGCACAGGTGAGAACAATCAGGGATTAGGGGAGACATCAGACTGGTGACACAGGAGGAAGGGCAAGTGACCTGAAATGAGAGGAGAGTTACTTTTCAAAATAAAACATAAAATCCACAAGACAGAAAACCCAAGACAGGACGGCCCTCACCGCGGTGTGACACCTGTAAAGTGCTTTGGATAAAAGCACTATTTAAATGAGGACCATTTACAATCACCATGACATACTTCTATTTATATATACAGTCTTCGTAAATATACATTTAATAACACATACAGTAGGTATGATTTCATTAAAAAAAAATCTAATCAATTGCAATGATCAAATATAATAACCTCAGGTGGTGAAAGTAATACTCACTATTTCCACTTTAGTAAAATATCTGAGTTGTGTATTAAAAATGAACTTGAGTTAAGTGATCATTTTACAGAATGGTGCATTTGAGAATAATAAAAAGTGATTATTGGATCGGTCTGTGCTATGGTTTTCTGGGTAGCACTGTGTGGAGTTGGCATGTCTCTACAAGCTGTGATAGACTGGTTACCTGTCTGTCTCTACATGTTGGCCCTGTGATAGACTGGTTACCTGTCTGTCTCTACATGTCGGCCCTGTGATAGACTGGTTACCTGTCTGTCTCTATATATCAGCCCTGTGATAGACTGGTTACCTGTCTGTCTCTACATGTCTCCCTGTGATAGACTGGTTACCTGTCTGTCTCTACATGTTAGCCCTGTGATAGACTGGTTACCTGTCTGTCTCTACATGTCGGCCCTGAGATAGACTGGTTACCTGTCTGTCTCTACATGTCGGCCCTGTGATAGACTGGTTACCTGTCTGTCTCTATATATCAGCCCTGTGATAGACTGGTTACCTGTCTGTCTCTACATGTCTCCCTGTGATAGACTGGTTACCTGTCTGTCTCTACATGTTAGCCCTGTGATAGACTGGTTACCTGTCTGTCTCTACATGTCGGCCCTGAGATAGACTGGTTACCTGTCTGTCTCTACATGTCAGCCATGTGATAGACTGGTTACCTGTCTGTCTCTACATGTTAGTCCTGTGATAGACTGGTTACCTGTCTGTCTCTACATGTCAGCCCTGTGATAGACTGGTTACCTGTCTGTCTCTACCTGTCAGCCCTGTGATAGACTGGTTACCTGTCTGTCTCTACATGTCAGCCATGTGATAGACTGGTTACCTGTCTGTCTCTACATGTCAGCCCTGTGATAGACTGGTTACCTGTCTGTCTCTAAATGTCAGCCCTGTGATAGACTGGTTACCTGTCTGTCTCTACATGTCAGCCCTGTGATAGACTGGTTACCTGTCTGTCTCTACCTGTCAGCCCTGTGATAGACTGGTTACCTGTCTGTCTCTACATGTCAGCCCTGTGATAGACTGGTTACCTGTCTGTCTCTACCTGTCAGCCCTGTGATAGACTGGTTACCTGTCTGTCTCTACATGTCAGTCCTGTGATAGACTGGTTACCTGTCTGTCTCTACATGTCAGTCCTGTGATAGACTGTTTACCTGTCTGTCTCTACATGTTATACAGGATAAGCGGTAGAAGACGGATGGATGGATATTATTGGATCATTATTATTATATCTGCAGCTGGTAAAACTTTTTTCTGATGGTTAGTTTAATCGATTATAATACATTAGTTGATAAGATTTTGTATTGATATTTTGAATCTGCAACGTTTTGAAATGAATGTCGTGGAGTAAATAGTAGGTACACATATGAAATGGAAATACTAATGTATAGGTACCTGGACTTAAGTAACTAGTTATTTTCCACCCCTGAACCTGGGTTTCGTGGTGCATGAGAGTCGCTGCCACATCATGACTTTCCCAGCCCTTTGAGGACATTCCCAGTGTCAGATTTCCTCCATTGTTCCTCGTGGCCAAGACTCACCTGTGTCTTTTTGTCTGAAGTTCGCTGTCACAGACACAAAGGAAGGACAGGAGACGAACTGCAGCAGAAGCATATGGATGTGTTGACAGAAGAAACAGTAAAGAAACTATACCTTGTAGAGATCTTCAGAGATGTACAAAGCTCAGAGGGTGTTGATTTCAACTTATCAGAGCAGCTTTGGGTTACAAACAACACGAAACCCTCCAGTTTCATGAGAAAGACACTGAATCCTGGTCAGCTTCAGGGTCGCTGACCTATGACCTCTACACAAGAGCAAAGTTTCACTTAAAAATGAGACAAGCAATGAAGAAATGAATGTTTTGACAAAAGAAACATTCGTCAAAAAATAACTTTTGGTTATAGGGATCCTCCTGTGATCCTTTGGGACCTTGTTCCATAAAAGAATATGTATGGTAGTCAATGATGAGACACAAATAAAGATTTGGACCTCTTTGAATTTAATTATAAATTACAAATATATTTGTCAATTTAAAGTATTTTCAGAAAGTCCCACAACTTACGTCACCAACACAGCCGTTAGCATGTCTTGCTTGCTAGCTAGCTAGCTAACTTAGCTACGTTCCATCGCTAATTTAACGTTATCTTAGCTGTATTTTATCCGGAGACTCTTTTTATCAGCAGGAAGACAAAGAAGGAGAGACACCTGTTGTTATAGTAACGTTACATCCTGGTACCCAACACACAGAGAGACCTGTTGTTATAGTAACGTTACATCCTGGTACTGAACACACAGAGAGACCTGTTGTTATAGTAACGTTACATCCTGGTACCCACCACACAGAGAGACCTGTTATAGTAACGTTACATCGTGGTGCCCAACACACAGAGAGACCTGTTGTCATAGTAACGTTACATCTTGGTACCCAACACACAGAGAGACCTGTTGTTATAGTAACGTTACATCCTGGTACCCAACACACAGAGAGACCTGTTGTTAGTGTGAGTAACGTTACATCCTGGTACCCAACACACAGAGAGACCTGTTGTTATAGTAACGTTACATCCTGGTACCCAACACACAGAGAGACCTGTTGTTATAGTAACGTCACATCCTGGTACCCAACACACAGAGAGACCTGTTGTTATAGTAACGTTACATCCTGGTACCCAACACACAGAGAGAGACGCCACTCACCTCACTGTTGGTAGAAAGTCTTTAGAATTATGTATTTTCACAGTTTTAGACACTTATATGACTTATTGAGTTGAAAATGTATCTTTTAAATTGACAAACATCATATGTGTATTTCATGGTACAATTCAAACGGGATCAAAAAATTGTTTGTCTCTTGCCACTGACTAAAGTACATATTTCTCCCAAAATAAGGTCCGATGGTGTTTCCATAGGAAGGGGCAGGACTTAACCTCACTACTAGAGGAGGCACTTCTGGTAATGTGTAGGAAACAGTAATAATTATATAATAGTGTATAACCTTAAAGCAGAGATTGAAATAGTTACAGTTAGTGAACAAACATACATCTTGTAGGGACATTTTCTGATCACACTATCAGTGTGGGGACTGGCTTTCCTTTAGGGGACAAAATGTATGTCCCTATAACGTAAATTACCACATTTAAGGCTCAAGGAAATGAATGTAAGTCAATGTAATGTCCCCAAAAGTTATGAAAACACAACTGTGTGTGTGTGTTGGTGTGTGTGTGTGTGTGTGTGTGTGTGTGTGTGTGTGTGTGTGTTATTGACATTCATACAGAGCTAACAGACAAGCTGTGTCCTGTCGTCCTCTTTGCTGCGGGGAAAAACACACTCATAGGTGACGGCAAACACTGACGAATACAACACGCACATACACACACACACACATTCTAGCACAAACATATATTCATACATTGTCTTTCCACACACTCATGCTTTCTTTCATATTAATACACACAAACACACTCAGGTTGAATCAGGTCTGAGGGGCAGACGGGGAAAACTTTGCAGTGGACTTGTTTGTTTGTTCAGACTTTGCCAGAGCCAAAAACAAATAATGACGTAATTTTACATTTTGGTGACATCTTTTTTGGGTGACTTGATTCTCTTTGATCCGGCTCTACCTGGATACGCCTGCACTGCTGCTGTTTGATGCTGAGGAGGTACAGAGCTGAGCAGTACTGTTTGCTCATTCATGTGCATGTTTGCATGTAATTAGTACACTGTATGACAGCAACATTGTCGGGATTCTCCTCCCGTCTGGAAATTTCTTGTCCTCACAAAGTTAATTTGGGGTTTAAGGTTGAGGGCTGTGTTTACAGTTGAGGCAAACAAATTACAAAACATACATGTTCACGGAAAACGCCAGGCAAAATGTTGCCTCACGTTAGGAGGGGATACAGTATTCATTCAAGTATGTATGTACTCTAATTAACAAAAGCTATGCAATGTAACTGCGATAAAAAGGGCTCTCAAATAACTACCTAATGATGGTGATATATAAAAAGGTCTGTCTGAAAGACAACAACCAACTTCCTTGGTGCTAGGCTATGCTAACATTGTAGCTTCTCCATCAACGCTCCAAATAAGGTAATCTGGACATAAATACAGCAGCAACCTTGTTGTTTGGACCACAGACAGTCTCTGGTTTCTCCACATAGTCTGGTCTGGTCTCTGGACTAATGTGAGCTACTATCTAGACCTCTAGGGGACCACAGACAGTCTCTGGTTTCTCCACATAGTCTGGTCTGGTCTGGTCTCTGGACTAGTATGAGCTACTATCATAGCAACAACAAAAATAACAATACAACATGTTAGACAATGTTTGGCAAATATCTGAATTTGCCAAATTCAATTTTACCTTCATGTTCTGAATATTGAAAAAGCAAATCAGAAGTTACACTGCAGTTACTCAGTACATTAGTAGTATTTTTTACTAAATACTTTGTTACTCTTACTCAAGTAACTATTTGGATGACTACTTTTTACTTCAACTTGAGACATATTATTTGAAAGTAACTCTTACTTGAGTACAGTTTTGGTTCCTCTGGGATACTTTGTTGCTGGAGGAACCATCAAAGGATTGTTAAGGATAATCCGATTCATCCCCTGGAGACGATAAATGACCACAACTCATCTAGTGGTTGTTGAGATGTTACAGTTTGAAACAAAGTGGTGGATGCACCAGCGCTGCCGTCCCCAGAGCTGCAGCACCAGCATAGAAACCGTATTGGGTATACTTTGTACGGTTTGTGTTTCGGGCTCTTCACATATAGAATTAACACATTCTTTTCTTATCTCGGTCTGTTTTGACAATCTTTGACAGTAAACACCTTCACACACAATCCCGTGTGTCCTTTTATGGGAATTTCCAAAACATGTCAGAGTGTTGTTTTCTTTTCTTTCTCATGACCTCTTCCATTACTGTGCATCTCAAAGAACATTTCAACATCTCCCCGTCACTTTATCTGCCTCCATCTCTGCTGCTCTCTGCTTTTATAAAGAAGGAAACACGATCCGTCAAGACTCTGCAACTGTTTGATTACACATTGTTTTCCAGAGCCTGGGGCAAACGGAACAAGATGGCAGATCATGAAAACAAATTGCATCAGAATTAATCAAATAATTGTATGTTTTATTGATATTATCTGCAAGATACTTTGTTTAAAATGTTTTTTTTCTTCTTCTCAGCAGTAAAGAGTTACCTCACACTGAACACTAGACGTCTTACTAAACTCACATCTGTGCTTTAGCATTCACATGGACTTATTAGGCTACACATAGCCTAGATTGAGAGCACAGGTTAAATACATCATTAAAAATGTATAAGCCGTTGCAAATAGGTCTTGCCTAAGACTAGACATCTACTAATCCAGAATAACCCATATTCAAACTAAACATATCAAACATAGTTTAGACCTCAAACTTGAAATCAGACTTTAAAATGCTGAAATCTTGTGGCGAGATTCACTTACTTGAATAGAATCTGTGTAGAATACACAGTGGGTCCAAAAAAACACAGGACTTTAACCCAGGAGACCACTGTTCGTGTCCCGTGTGACACAACAAAAAAGTTGATATTTTGTCACGCCAGTTGTGCGTTACATGAATCGTTAACGTTGGTAGTCATGCGACTCGTAAGTCAGTCAAGTTAACATCAACCACGCTCTTTTCCTAATCCAACTAAGTGGTTTCGTCATTTTGTCAACTTCACTTGAAGTTTATTTTAAAAAGACCTTATTCATGTAATGAACGCATATTGACTTAATAAAGTGAAGTGAAAAGGGAATGCAGAGCGTCATAGTTTGAAGCTTTAGAGCTCCGACCAAACTGAAGTATTTGAATCTTTGGAATTGGAGCGTGTTGGATGTAACCCCTGTGATGGGTTGATTATAGGGGTGTGACGATACACTCAGCTCACGAGACGAGACGAGACACGATATTGGGTCCACGAGAACGAGACGAGACGAGATTTTAAGAAAACTACAATGACAAAGTATATGACTGGACTAACAGACTTTAATTTAACAGAGTTGCACATGCATTTTTAAATATTTTATTATAACTCTTTACATGCATCATGTAAGCATGATCTTTTAATAAACTTCTTCTTTCACAAATTTAAACTAAAACTAAAATTTATAAAAGTTAAAATAAAATAAAATATTTCTTTTTCCCAAGTGTAAATATGTGCAAAACCAAATCAAAGTTCTACTTTGTCAATACAGAGTGCAAATAGTGCAAACGGAGTCTGACCAAGTATGTCATGAACAACAGGCTGCAACTACAGCATCTTCAGCATCTCTGACATCACAGCTGTCAAGTGTATCAATGCTTCGGGAGTTTTGTCTTATCTCTGGGCTGGTGATGCTGCTATGGCAGCTTGCTGCTCAAGGTAACGAGCCAGCATATCCAACGTGCCCGTCATTAACTTGTGTGATGGTAATTGTAGCCGTTTCTGCTTGGACATTTTCACCGCGGTAGCCGCTGAACTACGATGAAAAAAAGCAGTCACACGTCTCACCCGCCCGAGTAAACGAGCGACGCGGGGAACACCAAAGCCAGCTTGGGTTGCAAGATTTATAGGGATGCGCAAAACAGATGTGCGACTTCAATCCCGCGTCGCGCACGGCCACGTCCATATTATGTGCATTGTCGGTAACAATAAGCGATGCCGTGGTTGGGTTTTTTAAGCTCCCAGTCAGTAACAGCTGTCTGTAAAACCTCAGCTATGTATAGCTCACAAATCTCGTGAGACAGATTTTTAACGCAACGAGAAATATCGTCGACTTTAATCTCTCACACCCCTAGTTGATTAGCTTACTTAGTCAGGTTTGGGAAAAGAGCCGGGTTGACGTTAACTTGACTGACTAACGAGTCACATGACTATCAATGCTAACGATTCATGTAACTCACGACTAACGTGACTTGACGTAATGTCAACTTTTTTTTCATTTCATACAGGACACTCACGGCGGTCTCTGTCCTGTGTTTGTTTGACCTGCTGTGTGTTAAAGGTCAACAATGTTTACCTTGACATGAAAGGTTTTGCTCTGTTCGTTTTTCCCATGTTCCTCTTGTCTCTTCATGACGTGGATTCGTACAGCTTCCGGATAAGTGCAAAATCTTCACTCCTGTTAAAATATTTCCAGCGCATGCAGACGTGTCCGCTGCCTCAGTTCCTGCCCACCTGGAAGATTTGCATTGTGTTTGTTCTGAACATGCCTCCAGCCACTCTCGTCTCTGACGTCGTCAGCAGGACTGGAGGCCCCTTCTCCGATCGGATGTGTTCTGTCATGTCGGATGTTCTGCAAAGTTTCTGACCTCAGTGAGTTTGACGTCATCTAAAGGGTACCCAGCATGCCCCGATTTGACCGTTATTGATGATTTGCATCTGGGAAAATGACGTCCTTCTTCCTGCTGTGCTAATTTAAATGTGTGGAGGAAGAAAGGGAACAGCTGTTATCACATGTTTATGATAACTTGTTGTCCCTACTGAGGCAAATTCAAGCGTTTTATTATTAACTTTTCCTCATTGCTGGAGATTAAACAGCCTTTCACCTGAAACTGGGACATTCTAGTTTCAGGTTTACAGTTTTGTTCCCACAGACAACCAAACTTAGTAATTTGAACACTTTTGCTGTATTTGTTTCCTCCAGTACACCTTCAATCAGGAGTTCATGTTTCAAACCAAACCCATCAAGAGTAAGCATGGTGATTTTCAAATGGGTCCCTTGACTTCCTTCAGGGGATCTATGGCTTTCCTCATTATTTCTGAGCAGTTTCCACAACAGAATTTCCACAACGTAAAATATGATTTTGTGTTCCTCAACGTCTTGTTGTTTTAATGTGGTATTTGGGGAGATTTTTTTAATTAATTTTCAAGTAGTACAATATTGTTAAATTCAGCACCAAATCAGTGAAATTAATGGTATCATCCCCCAAAAAATGTGCTGCAATTTACGTTTTCAAAATTAATTGTAATTAATTAAATTATTAGTTAGTTTTTTATTTATGATGCGAACAACTTGACAAACATTGCTGCAAGCTGCATCTTAAATTAGGTTCCCAGCTTTCAGATGATGTAGACCACTTCTATGTGGCATCTACTGCTGTCTCCCCCAAAGAAAAAGGCAAAACCAGGTCTATGTGGGTCTGTGTGGGTCTGAAAGGGTCAAAGAGTGAGGAACGTATAGTCGTCTCTTCTCTTCAAAATCAGTGGATGCCGGTGAGAAACGAGAAGCTGCTTTAGTTCACATCTGTCTGCATCAAGGATTGTTTTATAAATTTGAAAAAAATTGCGTACTAATCTCCCTTAGCTCAGCTATCAATTTAAGTCAGATAAAATGTTCCATATCCACAAATTCAAATCAGCAATGACAAAAATATTTGCTGTAAATTGCCACATGTGCAACATCTTAGCCCACATAACTCTGCTTTCTTGTGATAATTAATAAAGCTGTATTAACTTGATGAAAATCGAAATAATCTCTGTAAATGTGTATAAAAGTTACAAAGACCTTCGCTAAAAATATAATTATGGAAATAATTTAGTGCCAATTCAGTTCTGTTCTGTTCAAAACTGCTGCCATGTTTAAAACAACACCTGACAAAAAACAAAACCTGACAGATCTGTTTCACATTACAGCCTCATTACATACATTTTTCCTGCTACATTTGGGGTCACGTAATTTTCCTCAATGAACTTGATCTTACTTTTGAAATTCCCTGCATGTGAAACTAATTCTTTGAAAACCAAGAAATGGAATTTGTGATGTTTTTGTAAGTTTGATTTAATAGTGAGGAGTGAGACCTATTTATGGAGGACATCACACAGACATGGAGGAAGTTGGGGGTCTTAAATCTGTCAACACCCTCTCAGAGGTCAGAGGTCAGGTGACGGGGGATTACAGGAAATGAAGTTGTGTGCAGGCTGAAGGATCAGTGTGTGTGTGTGTGTGTGTTTATATGACTTGATAGCTGCTCCGTAACAACAACATTCAGGCTGAAGAGCAGGGGCCTGTACTACGAAGCGAGTTTAACATACCCAGGGTATCTTTCAGAGATCCAGCTTAAGTAACCCTAACAAAGGCAATCGGAGATAAGCGGTCACATGAAGCTGGTTATCAACTCGTTAAGTCAACCCGGGGTTTACCTGTCCAGCTATGAGCACATGAAAGAGGCGGCGTTTGCAGCATTTGACCAATCACAAACATGGATCAGTCTACAGCAGCGGAGGGGCGTATTTCACGTACGAGGAGCGAACCATAATCTTACAGAAATACGAAGAAGTTAAACATAATACAGGCAAAAGGCAACAGTTTCATCTGCCAAATGCAGGAAGGACAGCTGGCAAAAACTCACCCACTGTGTGAATGCGGAAGTCGTAATAGTATTAGTAGTTGTATAATATGACTGCCCCATCAGAAGGACACTAGAAGATCTGACTGATTGAATGACAACAGTAACTTTGCTGATAGCTTAGTGGTAGAGTTACCACCCCATGTTCTGAGGCTCAATGCAGCGGTCCTGGCTCGAATCCACCCTGCGGCTGTCTTTTAAATCATGTCGTCGCTCTCTCGTCCCTTTAACTCTTATGATGTCCTTCCGCAATAAAATGCCAAACATATAACTTTAAAATAATGAATTTGTTGCTTGGATGTATTCTTATAACGTGGTTTATGACAATATCAGCCTCATTCTTTCAGCTGCAATCCCAGCGGTGTAAAACGGACTTGGGAGCAAATCAAATAAATATAAAAACATAATTCAAAGTGGTAAGTAGGCTGTACGCTGACAAAGAAAAGTATTTCCCTCCGATGAGAATCTGTATCTCTCATATAAAACATCGTCAGACACAGACAAAAGGGTTTTGCCGGTCTCTGTACACTCTATAGTTCTCCTACGAGACCCTCTCACGATCCACCGAGCTTCTTTTTTTTTTTTTTCTTATCCGAGCACCAAGAGAGATGATTGGTCAGTCGGCGGTGTGTTTCTCCACGTTGATTTCTTATCAGGAACATAAGCCGCAGGTTAGCTCCACAGCATAAGTTACCATTGCGATCTACCCCGGTAAAAAGTGAACCAGCGTCGTAGGACGGAAAACCCAGAGTTAACGCTTAAGTTACCTCGCTAAGCCCAAATCCTGCTTCGTAGTACAGGCCCCAGATCTCCATCTACCTTCATTCTCTCAATGCTTTGTTATGAGAATAAGAACAAGAATATAGAGCTGTTTTCTTACCTCATTAAAAGCACAATGTGTAGACAGATGTTAGACCATATAAATAAAATAGGAGTAGAATGGATATTCCCATTCAAATCAATGGTAGTTGGTCACTGTAGCGGGTCACTTTTGTATGAAGTAAACCAACCAAGTAAGTGTTGGACCATCAGTGGAGTAGTAACATAGAGACAACAAAATGTCAAATGACTGACATCATCGTTCTGATCATTTTCTGTAACAAGTGCAACATTTAAGCAGTGGAATAGCAAGCAGCTAGCCAATTGGTGGACAGCTGGCTAGATAGCTATCTTGCTAATTCTTCTACTGTTTCATGCTACACAGGTTACAGAAAATGAGCTGAGCAGCAGGCTGGTGAACAGCAGCAGAGCTGAGTCTAACGGTCCCTCAAACTCACTTCCTGTTGCTCTGGAAGTGGACAGGATACCTAGCCAACTAGCTTCCTAGATAAATAGGTAACTACCGGTAGCTAACTATCAACCTGGCTAACAAGCTACCTAGCTAATGACATACTTAGCTAACTAGCTACCCAGATAACTAGCGATCTAGCTAACTAGCTATAAAGCTAACATGCTAACTATATACTTAGCTAACCAGCTCCCTAGATAAATAGATTAATCTAACAAGCTACCGAGCTAACTAGATACTTAGCTAACTAACTACAGAGATAAATAGCTACTTAGCTAACAAGCTATCTAGCTAACTAGCAACCTAGCTAAAAATCTACCGAGTTAACTAGATACCTAGCTACCTAGCAAACCTCTCCAAAGCTGCGTCCTTTCTTTTCTTTCTTGGTGAGCTTTGACATCACTTTACAGCCTCACCGTTGTGTGTTCTCACCATAACAACTAACAACAATCTAATTTTCTTTTGTACTAGTCACATGGCCACTGGAAAAAGTCCAATGTCCATTCTACTCCTGTTCTAGTTCTGAGTGAGACTGAATAATACCAAAACAATGAACTAAAAGAGGCAAAAAGGCTTTGCAGTATTACACAGTCGGTGACCCCTTAGCCACTTGGCTCATTGTTGATATAACGCATATTACTAAGAGGAGTTTTAAAGATGAGTCAGCTGACTCTAAAGAGTTAGCATGAGGACACATGAATGGAAACAGCTACTGTCAGTCTGTGTGTTGCTTTCTCTCCGTTTCCCTCTCTGTGCCTCATCCTCACTGCCTCTCTTTCCCAGTCATAGGCCACCTTTTGTCTGCATGCAAAAACTCAAATTCCTCCCGGCCTCTGCCCACAGCCACACACACACACACACACACACACACAGACACACATTCACACAGGCATTCCTTTGCCCGGCAACAATGAGGTCTTTGTGTTGCACACCGCCCGTGTTTTCATTTCATTTTTTATTGCTTTTGAACTCCTCGCATGGAGAATTTAATCATCTCTCGGCTGGTTCCTGAGGTTGCTTTTGAAAAGAATTTTTTTCGTTTGACGGCTGGTCGTCAGGGAGGCTGTGCGGTGCATGTTCCCATAATGCACACACACCGATCCCCTCCACAGGGTCCAAGGACAAAAGAAGCTACATGTTTTCAAAGGCACCTGACGTTACTTGTGTTTTTGTTTCACTACTTATCATTAGCGTTCCAAACCAAAAGGTTGAATGCTTTGAAAAGTTGGAGAGGAGAGGAGCGTAGGTTAATTCAAATGTATCAAATACGCTTTCTTGTTGCAAGTTAGATGAGAAGATTGGTAGCATTCTCGTGTGTGTAACGCTAAATATGACACTAGAGCCAGGAGGCAGTTAGCCTAGCTAAAGAATTGAAGCAGGGGGGCAACAGCTAGCCTGGTTTACTGCAAAACTCCACAATTGTGTGAAATTGGTGAATCTGGACTTACCCAGTAAAACAACAAAAAGTTACACAATAGCTGCTTTCCAATTGAGCAGTCGCATCATTTGAAGTGTGCGACATCTTGTCAAGCTATGAACACGAATACAATCGCAACACTTTTGTTTTTGCTACTAATTTTTCATGAGTTGAAATCAAAGATCTCAGACTTTTTCTACGCACTTTTTCTACACAAGTCCTATTTTTCTGAAATGTTGCTCACAAATGTTTGAATCTGTTAGTGAGCGATTCTCCTTCGCCGAGATAATCCATCCACCTGACAGGTGTAGCATATCAAGATGCTGATTGGACAGCATGATTACTGCACAGGTGTGGAGGCTGGTCATGATAAAAGGCCACTCTGATGAGCATATTTCCAAACTGTTCCTTTAAAGGGCGATGTCGAGTTCGAATCTACAGATTGGATTGTTGTAAATGTAAAATCAATGTTTTATGATGTAGTCATTTTTTATTTCAGCTTTAGATGAGACATCCGAAGTTGTACATGTTATATATTGACATTTTACATGTTAAATATTTAAGTTTTACATGTTTTCAACAAAAAATGTACATGTTTAATATTTAAGTTTAATGTCATGTTTTATATTTAATTGTTACATTAATTCAACTAAAATGTTACATGTTTAATATTTAAGTTTAATGTCATGTTTTATATTTAATTGTCACATTAATTCAACTAAAATGTTACATGTTTAATATTTAAGTTTCAAGTCATTTTATACTTTACTATACTATTATTTGTATTGAGTGCTTGCTGGCATATTTTGAGCATATTTCTTAACTGTTCCTTTAAAGGGAGATGTCATGTCAGAAGAACAACAATCTAATCTGTATGTTCCTAATGTAAGATCAGTTTTATAATGTTGTATTTTCTTTTCATTTCAGCATCTGCTGGGAATCCGTGGAGACACGCAAAAAAACCCTGCTAATCTGCAACAATGAGAGCAGCTCATTTTATCATCTATACAAAATGTCTTCCATGAAATGATATTTATAAAGAAACATGCCAATTTTGTCTTCTGGCGATAACTTTATTGTTAATTCTTCTTAAAGGGATAGTTCGGAACTTTGGACATAAGACCTATTTTCCAAGTGAGCCGGTGTGTTTGAGACGTCTGGAGACGTTTTCAAGACATTTCATTCAGTTCTTCTAGTTGCCGAGTTCGCTTATGCTATGGCTAGCGCAAGTCAATGGTTCTTAGCTGGACAGGCATTAAAAACAGTCTAGCCCACTCCACAGTGCACCCGAGGCAAAATCAATTAAAACACTAGACTGTCGATGTACATATCTGTGTTGATAGAATAATATTTGAAACAAAACTAACCTCGCATTGCATGAATCATCCATTTTTTGAGGAACTAGTTTCTCAGCAGCAGCGGAACTTTACTTTGCTCCGTCGGACTCAAAACTCTAAGACGCGCCGCCCGAAATACTGCCCGTAAATAGGGAATCGAACCGGGCCAAACTGTCGGCACTTATACCCCCAAGGCTGTCTGAAAAGCCCTCGGAGCTCACTCAAACACCGGGCAGCCCACGGCCACGCAAAGCCACAATTACGCACCGCGAACCCGGACCACTGCTCCGTCCGGAGAACCATAAACCCTCGGACGCGTTGCGGGGATTCCCTCCGGTAAATAGACACATGAACACAGCCGCATATTCGGGCCTCCTGCCCTCAGAGCTGGGTGAAAAGCCCTTGGACCGCAGACCAACACCGAGCAGCGGGCGGCTCCGCGAATCCACACATGCGGACTCTCCGTCGGACTCAAAACTCTAAGACGCGCCGCCCGGAATACTGCCCGTAAATAGGCAATCGAACCGGGGCGAATTGTCGGGACTCATGCCCTCAGACCTGGGTGAAAAGCGCTTGGACCTCACGCAAACACCGGGCAGCACACGGCCACGCGAACCCACAATTACGCACCGCGAACCCGGACCTCTGCTCCGTCCGTAGACCCGTAAACCCTCGGACACGTTGCAGGGTATTCTCTCCTGGCACCACCAGTCTCCGTTTGTTCGGTCCTGGTTCTCAGCTCCAGCGGGGGCTCTCTCGGTCTCCACAGACGCTCGTTCACGTTCTGTCCTTTGAGCATCCCTCTCGCGCAATTCTTCCTCTGTATATTCAGGCTCGTACAGGTACGGTTGGGTTTGGGTGAAAAAAAACTCCTCATCAGAGTCTTCAAATGTTTCAGTATATTCTCCAAAAGTGTCCATTTCTGTGAGATTGAAGAAACTAGCACTGCAGGCTACTCTGCGTCTGTAGCAATGACAGCAGGTAAACAAACTATTATAGAACCGGTAACTTATAAGTGCTAGGTGATATCACTCCGCCGCTGCCATAGCCTACTAGGAAGAATGACACGCTGCTGCTGCTGCTGAGACATAAATCCTTAAAAATGCAAGGTTGGTTTTATTTCAAACATTCTATCAACACATATGTACATCGATAGTCTGCCGTTACAATGGATTTGCCTCGGGTGCACTGTGGAGTGGGCAAGACTTTTTAATGTCTGTCTACCTAAGAACCATTGACTTGCGCTAGCCATAGCATAAGCGAACTCAGCAACTAGAAGAACTGAATGAAATTTTTTGAAAACGTCTCCAGACGTCTCGAACACACCGGCTGAGTTGGAAAATAGGTCTTATGTCCAAAATACTGAACTATACCTTTAAAGCCCCACCTGCAGTTACACATTTCTCGTTTACAGCAGCAGAGAACAAAGGCAGGTATTTTGATGACAGCTCACCAGTCATTTGGCATTTGGAATTTTAGCATCTACTCAAATAAAGCTCTTTGAGAGATGAGCGCTCGCTCCGTTAATCCGGTTTCTGAGGCGCTGCATATCTGTGGAACTGGTCTTTATGGTCTAAGTCAGACTGTCTTTGACATGATTCAAAAATAATAACAATGAATGAAAATCTTTTCAAAAACATTTTCACTCTGATGAGCTTTTTTCAAGCTGACTGTTGACTTCTATTCTAAAACATGATGTACCATCAACAGACTCACTGAACCTGAACGAACTTCACCATGAACGTGTTTTTCATGTATCACAGAGGAAGTTACATTTTATTCTCATTCCTGACAGAACAGAGATTCACAAGGTCCTGTAGAATTCTTAGGGAACAATGAGTGCTTATTAATGTGGCGTATTTGTAATAAACCTCAGCTACACAGTTTCTCTTCTTTTCACACATTTATGTCTTTATTTGTTCAATCACACGTTTCGCTTTGAAAGAAGATCAGAAATAATGTCCACCCTAGTTTGTGTAATTTGCAGACTGTGAGTCACAATAAAGTACATTTGTCAGGATTTATTCTGAGCTTTAAGTGAGATGGAATAAAAATAAAAGTATACAGTATAATGATTTTAGTTCATTTTGTGTGAAAGGTTTTATGTTGTTTTATTAAAGTTTTATGTCATGTTTTATACTAAACTTCTACATCATGTTTTATATTAAACTTCTACATCACATTTTATAGTAAAGTTGTATGTAATGTTTTATACTTAACTTCTACATCATGTTTTATATTATACTTCTACATCATGTTATATATTAAACTTCTAAATCATGTTTTTTACTAAACTTCAACATCATGTTTTATAGTAAAGTTGTATGTAATGTTTTATAATTAGGTTGTACATCAACTTTTGTACTGTTTGACATGTTTTGGGTCACATCATGCACATCAGGTCATCAGTGTGATGGAGACTCTCTGTGAGGAATTAGAAACAACTGAGACTCCAAACAGGCAACCAGCCAAAACAGAGTCTCAGAGACACGTTGACCTTGAAGACTTCCTCGAGTTTGTAAAGCTGCTTATCTGGATTAAAGAGACACGGCGAGGACCTGGGCGCCTCTCTGTACCAGACAGTGAAAGTGTGCATGTAATTAGCCTACTGCCTGTGTGCACGTGATCGTGTGTGCGACTGAGCATGTGAGTGTAGGTTTAAGGATTTATGTGTGGATCTGCATGCGTGTGAGGGAGTGAAGTGAAGGCGAGTCGAGTCAGCGGGCCTCCAGCAGCAGCTTCACCTCATAATGGTGGAAAGAATGACGAAGCGTCTGCAATAACACGTTATACAGTCTACAATAACACCGTCAGCCTTCTGCTCCACCTGAGGGACTCACCACCTGCTCCTCCTCTACACCCTGCGTGTTCCACATCGCTACATGAAAATACATTCCTCTGTCTGTCTTCCTATGAGCTTTCACACTGGCACTTTCACCATGTGGGAATGAGTTTAATTTAAAAACATGTCCGATTTAAATGCTTCCTTTTTATCAAACCTTTAGCGCTTCTATTATGTGTTGATCACCATTATTGGAAAGTTGTTTTTTGAATACTATTTAATCTGTTAACAAAAATATATTGTGTGGTTGATAATAATAATAATAACAACAACAACAATAATAATAATGGCTAGTTAAAAAGCACTTATGACAGATAACAATAAATGACAGAATACGATGACAGACAGTCAAACATTTGCACATACTGTATGTGTATATGACATTACAAACAACCTGAAGTATGCATTTTAAATCATTTGCCTGCACTCTAACTCCCTTCCTCCCGGCAGTAAGCCCTGTTCCCGCCATCACCGGCTTGCCCCGCCCACCTGCTCACCTGATCCCACTTCCCTCATTTTATCCCTGCAGGATAAATACCAGCTCATTTCCAGCTGCTATAAATATTTCTAGCTCTTGGGTTTGCTTGCAGGCGCTGCAGCCGACTGCACATGCTCAGTAGTGTTTCTCTTCCACATCCAAAGTCATGCCATCACACGCATAATGTGATGGCATATAAAACAGAAACAATTGGTCTCATCTGCACTTCAAGGTCTCTTATATAATGGAGGTTTATGGGGGAGATGTTTTGCAGGCTGCAGCCTGCTCTCCTAAAAGTAACATTCACACATTGTGAATTACAGTTTGAGGTATTTTGTCCTTGATTATGTTTGCTCTTGACGTATCACAAATAAGTTTCAAAGGATTCTGCGGAGGTCCAGGTAGGGAGGAGGTCTCGGTGGTGGATGGGTCAAAAACACTTGATTTTCAACTGTGACTGATGTTACTGTCCTGTTAGAACCAAGAAGTTTTGAGGTGTTTTTGTTTTGTTTGAATTTCAGAGTAATTTTAATCTAAACCATGATGTTTCTTACTAAACCTAACCAAGTAGTTTTGCTGCCTGAACCTTAATTCAGTTTTGTAGCTTATTTAGTTTAGTTTTGTTCATTAGTGTTTCAAACTGTTTAAAGCAGTTTAGTTGTATGGGAATGTCATGTCGTGAGAGACGGGGTTGTTTTTGTGTTACGGTATCATTAGTGGAAGAAATCGTCTTTCAATTTAATACTATTTAATGTATAATTAACATAGTCTGTATATAAGAAGTGGGTGTAGTCATGGTGACACCAGCAATTCGTTTTGAACACTCAAGGTCAGCAATTTGGCTGTCGCCATCTTGAATTCTGGCCGTCGCCATTTTGGATTGTTTCAACCAGTGAAGGAAGTGACCATATTTGGACTGTAGACAACACAAGCAGCAGAGCAGAACGCTTACTGGATCTGGATCCATCTGGATTCTGGTGTGAAGCTGCTAACAAAGTTAGCTTCATAATTCAAGGTCAACTTTACAGTGTTAAAGTCATCTTAGTAGCTAACTGCATTGGTAGCGTGGTAACGACCTGTCAATCAGCAGGTAGCCCCGCCCTAAAGCATCCCCTGCTTTCTGGTCTGTTGGACTCTAAATGGACCATAATGTACTAAATGAACATCATGCTGGATTGAAGAAGACTTGAAACTAGAGATAGACATAAACTCATGTTTACAATGTTTACTGAGATAATAAATCAAGAGTGAAGTAGGACCATTTTCTCATAGGCTTCTATACAAACAGAGTGTAGTCGCCCCCTGATGGTCAGTAATGAGAATGCAGGTTTAAGGCATTTCAAAATTGGCTTCACTTTACAGAACTGTAGGCTACCCACAATGCTGTTTACCAGCTCAGTGCAGCAGTAAGGTTTAGTATTTGAAGTTCTGGTACCAGTATTTGTATACCTCATTGGCAATATTCCTTTTCATTTGACTTATTTTACTCAATGTTATTAATTTCCCTTACTTTTAAAGTTATTGTATAAGGTGTTAGTACTTCTTATACAGTTTATATTTTTAATGTTGTTATATTTTGAGGTTGTTGTAATTTACTTTAATTTACGGGTTATCTTAATTTACCATGTGTGCTACATTTTGATTACTCTTACTGCTATTCTACTTTGCATGTGTTCGTACTATGTCTTATCCACTTTATTTTTCTTTATATGTTTATATTGTTGTAGTGATTTTTCTTATTGTTCTGTTGCAATTTTTGATCAATTAGAATATCCTTGCTCTTCCTGATCCAGGATCAATAAAATGATCTCATAAGCGATTCACAGATGTTCAGGTCGTAGCATGCATTGATTTTATTGCTTTGTAACTTGGTATTATTTAACATATGACACCATCAAACATTCAAATAAAATCAAGTAGATTCTAGCACAGCTGTGTCAGTACTAACCATTTGCGGGTCAATTAGCGATTAAAAAGTAGAATAATCTTTTCTTCATGAATGTGTGGATTTTACATATTTCATCTAAATGAATGATTTTGATTTAGTTAGTATAACAGCCTATAAATAAATACATTTTTTATATAAAAACATTCAGTTTTACTTACTAATTTTATGTTCAATTCATTAATTTTACCATGTTTTTCTCTTGAAACTGCAGATTTCTTACAGCTGTTCTGTGGAATGTGCACATCTCCCTTTTTCCCACTTTCAGGTCCTTTTGTCTCACCCACCCTTTTCCCGTAACTGTGCCTACTTTGCTTCAAGGGCTGCTCTTTCTTTTCTTTTAAATGAGTCACTGACAAATGGGAGGGGGAGGGTGAGGGGGGAGGACAGGGGAGGAGGGGTGAGTCAGGTTGAGAAGGTGAATGTCACACCCACCTGAACTTTGGACTGGCTCCCTGCAAACACGCTGCAACATTTTCTCTCCAACGTGCTAAATAAACACAGTGTAGCACACGAAGATTTAACAAAGATTATGGGTCTTTAAAGAAGGTCTCTGCGTTTATCAAATTAGAGATAATTGCATAATTACAGAAAAACAATGATTGTCTACTACAGCAAAACCATGTCAGCAGTAAATTAGTAGGATGTCTTAAAGTACGCGCTCTATGCACGAATGAAACAGTGTCTGTTTGTTTGACTTTCAATGAAAGGACAAAGTACATCGTTGTTGTGTATGTTTAATAGATGGCCTGAGGATCAAACATCTCAAAAGTGACATCACTGATTGGTGCATGGCCAGAAGAAAAACAGGCTCAAAAATGAAACATATTACAGTGAAGAAGTGTAGCTGCAGTCAAACTAGCAGATAAAATACGTACAAACAAGTAGTATGTTAGTATGCAGTACATAAGTGTGCATTATGTTAGCCTGCAGCAATATGTTAATATGCCTTATGTTAGCGTGCATTATGCTAGTGTGCAGTACATTAGAGGTTAATATGCATTTCATCAGTAGTACATTAGTGTGCAGTATGTGAGAATGCATTATGTCTGTATCTAGTATGCCATATGCTAGTATGCATGATATTAGTAGTAAGTATGCAGTGTGTTAGTATGATTTGTGTTAATACTTAGTATGCATGTTAGTAGTTAGTATGCATTACATTAGTAGTTAGTATGCAGTATGTTAGTAGTTAGTGCATAACATTTGTAGTTAGTATGCAGTAAGTTAGTTGTTAGTATGCGTCACATTAGTAGTAAGTATGCATTACATTAGTAGTTAGTGATCAGTATGTTATTAGTTAGTATGCATTACATAAGTACTTAGTATGCAGTAAGTTAGTAGTTAGTATGCAGTAACTTAATAGTTAGTATGCATTACATAAGTAGTTACTATGCAGTAAGTTAGTATTTAGTATTCATTACATTAGTAGTTAGTGTTCAGTATGTTATTAGTTAGTATGCATTACATAAGTAGTTAGTATGCAGTAAGTTAGTAGTTGGTATGCATTACATTAGTAGTTAGTATGCAGTAAGTTAGTAGTTAGTATGCATTACATATTTAGTATGCAGTAAGTTAGTTGTTAGGAGGCATTACATTAGTAGTTAGTATGCATTACATTATTAGTTAGTATGCAGTATGTTAGTAGTTAGTGCATTACATTTGTAGTTAGTATGCAGTAAGTTCATTGTTATTACATTAGTAGTTAGTATGCATCACATTAGTAGTTAGTATGCATTACATTAGTAGTTAGTGTTCAGTATGTTATTAGTTAGTATGCATTACATTATTAGTTAGTATGCATTACATTGGTAGTTAGTATGCAGTAAGTTAGTAGTTAGTAGGCAGTAACTTAGTAGTTAGTATGCATTACATTAGTAGTTAGTATGCAGTAAGTTAATAGTTAGAATGCATTACATTGGTAGTTAGTATGTAGTTACTTAGTATTTAGCATGCATTACGTTAGTAGTTAGTATGCAGTAAGATAGTAGTTTGTATGCATTACATTAGTAGTTAGTATGCATTACATTAGTAGTTAGTATGCAGTAAGTTAGTAGTTGGTATGCATTACATTAGTAGTTAGTATGCAGTATGTTAGTAGTTAGGAGGCATTACATTAGTAGTTAGCATTCATCTTGTCTCCTTGCGTCTCCCCTGCTCACATCTCTTGTGGGCAGGACGCGAGGAGAGGAATTAAAGACATACAAACTGGGATATAAAAAGACTCAGGAGTCAAATTTGTGATTTGTGACATTGGGCTACAAGATTAAAAGTGACTGGACTTAAAAGTAAACTATCCCAATCACAAAAATAGTGCTGGAGGCTGTGCGGAAACGCAAACGCCAATCACTCCCATATTTTTTGGTTATGCCCAAAAATTCAAATATTTTGGGAAAAAGTTTGTCAAACTTTAGGAGAGATTCTGGGATATAAAATACCTAAAAATGTCCTGGTCCTGTACTTTTGTGTCTTGAGAAATGAAATTATTAATAAGAAAGACTGGTATCTGTGTAAAACATTGTTAATGGCCTGTAAAAAAACAATCACTAAGAACTGGTATAATTCAGAGGCACCAAGCATCAATCAGTGGATGGATAAAATTAAAGAAATCCATACAATGGAATGGATTACTTTTTGTTTGAGATCCAGGGGACCGAACTTTGCCATGAAATTGGAGAAGTGGACTGCCACATCAAAAGAACAGAGGACGCTACTAGTTAAGCTAAGGACAATTAAAGACACTGGACATGATATAATTAAATTGTTCAACTGAGGAGCCCCCCAATTTGTTTTGTGTTTTTATTTTTTTTTTGTGGTTTGGTATTTCTCTTGTCGGCTTGTTGTTTTTCTTTTCTGTCTTAAGTGGAAAACACTAAATAAAAAGTAATTACAATTTTAAAAAAAAAGTGACTGGACATGCTACCGGCATTTCAGCAGTGGTTGTTTGGGACTTCCATCTGTTCCTTTGTGTGACATCAGTTGCCAATGACGACGCTGTCCTCGTCTCATTTTACTTCCCACAGCAGCAGGGAGTCGATCACTTCCTGTTATTAAGTCTGGTTGATGGTCAAAGGTTAAGGGTGAGAGGTGGAAGACAGACGTAGTGTTGACAGGGAGGAGGGGATGGACAGACGGGGGAGAGAGTGTGTGTGTGTGTGTGTGTGTGTGTGTGAGTGTGAGAGAGAGAGAGAGAGAGAGAGAGAGAGAGAGAGAGAGAGAGAGAGAGCAGCAGCAACTGCAGAGAGAGACATGAGCAATGAGAGGAGGAATCACTGAGGAATGACTGGAATTTCCTGAATGATAGTGATGGAGTCTCTCTATCGCTCCAGAAACTAAACGTCCACCGTCATTTTAATGCGGATGTAATTTATTAGTGTAAATATTTAGTCTGTTCTCCCCGCTGTTGCTTTAGTAAGCTGTGTCAAGTCAAGATTTATTTAGTATAGCACATTTAAAAACAACCAAGGAAACAGAAACATCATATATATACTAAGACAAACTGGCATCAGACACATAAATAGAACTACATTTATATAGAGCTTTTCTAGTCTTTTAGCACTTTATATCACAAGTCAACATTGACACACATTCATCTAATCTAATCTTACTCGGTGTCGTTGGTAACATCAAGCGTTAGTGGTGCTGGTCAGGTGACTCGTTAATTACGTCCAGGACAAGAATGTGGTTCACGTTAACTTGACTGAATAAGTGTTTTTTTTTGTTTTTTTTTTGCCTAAACCTAACTTCCTGTGAAGATAACCTAACTAGGTAACTAGGAGATAAGGCAGACATCTCTAGACAACTCACACCCAAACAATAACACGGCAGGCGGAGTTTGGCTCCTCTGATCACACATCTTTGCTTTGTGGCTTTTGGTTCTTTTCTCTTGTTTGTACTGTGCAACACCCAGCAGGCATAATATTGTTTGCCTTGTTTTCAATGTTTTTTTGTTAATAAACTGTGTTCAGACAACACAATATTAGTGTGGCTACGATGGTCACTGTCAGATCAGGTGATCATAGTCATAAAGACCAATCAGGGCTGCTTGTCTTTCACCATGTGTGTGATGTCATCCTGCTCTGCTATTTCTCTCCAGCTTTTTTCTTTCTTCACACTGTTGTGATGACTTGATAATAAAATAATAAACAGCATTAGCATCGTTCTGAGTTTAAAATTATCTAATTTTAGTGTTATTCCTGAAAGGAAAAACATTGTTTCGCCTTTTCGAAAAGTGAAACCAAAGCTGAAGTGTTTTAAACCTGCATTATCTCTACTAGCCTTTTGGGGGGCGACTCCTCTGGTTGGAAAAATACGTCTATGAGAAAATGACCCTACTTCTCTCTTGATGTATTATCTCAGTAAACACTGTAAACATGAGTTTATGGTCTCAATCTCTAGTTTCAAGTTCTTCAATCCAGTATGATGTTCATTTAGTACATGATGGTCCATTTAGAGTCCAACAGACCAGAAGGGGGCGGGGCTCCCTGCTGATTGACAGGTTGTTACCACGCTACCAGTGCAGTTAGATACTAAGATGACTTTAACACTTAGCTGTAAAGTTGACCTTGAATTATGAAGCTAACTTTGTTAGCAGCTTCACACCAGAATCCATATGGATCCAGATCCAGTGTGACAAATCCATCGAGCTTGACTGGAATCATTGTCTCACATAACATCTATTTATGTCATTGTATTTACACTTGGTCTGCAGAAGGTTCCAGGTTCCAGTTGTTGTTCTCTTCCTCTGTGTGAGTTTCATCTGTAAGTGAGTCAATGTGAGCCGGTGTGCAGGAATAAGGATCATATTATCGCTGACTGAGCTCCACTCCAGCAGCATGTTCAGGCCGTAAAAAACGCCGTGGATGAGTTACACCTCCTGCATTGTTCTCCGTATCAGCTCTGGGAGGATCCGGTTCCATGGCGGTTGTGACCTGCCAAGCAAAGCACAATGAAGAGAGCACAAACACATATACAGTAATGCACACGGTTCAACACGACTATACATCATTCTCACCGATGCAACAACATCCAGAAGGCCACGTTTTTCCTGCAGACCAGATGGTTCTCCAGTTCACTGTGGAAGCATTCGTTACTCTGCACAGTTTACTACCACAAAGAAAAACACTTTACAAGAGAGGAGGTGAGAATTCAGGCAGGATTTAAACTTCTTTGCCAAGTTCTCAATTTTCACTTTTCACACAATAGATTGGTTTCATTTACAAGCAATTGACGGGGTAGAAAAGGTAATACATGGATCATCTCACTGTTTATAAAGCAAGTGGAAAATAATTGTGTTTGCAGCAGACTGGTCTTGTAAAAACCTAACCAAGTAGTTTTGTTGTCTAAACCCAAGTATTTACTTTTGTATTGTTTTTGTTTTGTTTGTTGCGAATAAAACTGAGACCGTTAGATTCAGAAAAAATAACTATTGAGTGCAGTTTAGTTTGTAAGAAACAGTGTTGGCTTGGATGCACATTCGTTTCTGAAACTCACATGCATACCTTTCACTTTAATAGACATCTGTCAGCTCTGATTAGCTACTACGACACATATTTCATTTACAAACAGCAGCCAGCGGTGATCTTCCCAAACCATCTACTGGCAGCATGTGTTAGAAGAACAGAAGCCAAACCTCAAACAAGTAATGTATGAAAACCCAACTTACGAGCAAAAATGTTGTTCATTTCTGCAAACCACGAGAGATGTTGATCGTCAACGTTTCTGAATCACACAATGTGTTAATGAGGTGATATTAGCATAACATTACATATGTAATGTAGTCTAACAAAGTAATGAAGTAACGTAGCAGCGTAATATAATAATGTAATGTAACAATGTAAAGTAACTCATGTCAATAATTAACAACAGCCATGAGTGGATTTTAAGCACGTAATGTTACGAAACAAATGTAAACATTTGGTAACAAGCATAAAGTCAGTGTTTTGGTTTAGTGGTCTGCTGGGTGAAAGACCTGTGTGTTTGACCCATCAACCGCCGTTAGTGGCCTTTCTCACTTCTTATCCTCGTTGTTGCACCACGTTACTTTCGGTGGCTCGTTGTACTGCATCACTTCCTCTTGACAACATTTTAAAATGTTGACATTCAACGTATCATTAATCATACCCAAGAGCAACTGAAAACTTTACTGATATCACAAATAATAATATTTAATTTGTATTTATTCGTATGATTTCAGTTTGTTGATTTCTATGACTACATTTAACTTGACACAGATCCTCCTGGAGAGAAGAGGCTTTGAGGTGTATTTGACAGGCTGTGAAGAGGAATTAGACGTTTGGGGGTTTTGTGTATAGATCAAGCTAAATCAGCACCATGTGTGTTTGAAGGTACAGTAAATCCCCCCCCAGTTCATTCTAGGGAGGGTGGGATAAAAGCTAAGCTGACTAAAGGCTGTTTGAGAGTCGCCGGCCTCAGGGGAGACATCAAGAGGTAAAGTCAGCATACTTTATGTATGGAGTAAAGAAATCTGATTCCCTCTCTTTCACTCCCTCCCTCTCTTTGTGTATATGCGTGTGAACATGTGTGAAAATGTAACTGCCTCCCTCTGTGTGTGTGATGAGACAGTTTCACTTGCAGAAAGATTCAACATTTGGCTGAGGTGGAATAGTTTGTGTTTTCATAAAAGTATTTTCATCATTTTCTCCACATGGTTTTCCATTGGTTGAGTTTTGTTTTGTTTTGTTCATTTAAGTTTCTATTAAAAGATAAGCGGCTCCCCATTTCCAGTTCCGAAGGTTAAACGAGCAGAACCACATGCCGACTCTAGCACCGCAACAAACACACAAACATTGAACTCTCCTTATCCCGCTTATGGAAAGAAAGCAAGTATGTGTGTTTCTCCAAAAATCATACTTAACTGCTAATGAATGCATTATAAAGTATACAGTATATTAATATTAATAGAACAACAAAACAGCATAATAAATGTAAACATTATGGTACTTTAAAAGCTTGTGGCTATTCTTAAACTACATTCTCTGTTTGCTATTCCCTAAGCATTGTAACAATAACTGTGTTTATGATGCCATTATTTACACTTATATAGCCTTATGAACACACAGTCATGTTAATAAGCATCTTATAAGGGTATTATTACCTATTCCTTATTATTACAAGGACTTAGTCAGGTTATCAGGAATCACGAACTCTGCTGAAATGCTTTTGCAGCACAAAGGGAGATTTATGCACAAAACAAGAATGCTCAACGGCAGATGGGGATTTTGGGCCAGTAAGAAAAATGGCTTCTTTATGCTAATGAGAAAGTAAAGGCCTTTTGTAGCCGTGAGGAAGGATATTCTTAACTGATATTCATATATAATTCCACAAAACCAAATTAAACTGAAAGAAAATAACAAATCAGCTTTCTGTCCTTCTGTAATTCTGTGTGATCGTGTTTGAGTGAGGATGAAGATTAACCCGAACCTGAAGCTCTTCAATCCCTCAGCCTGCGAACGCACCCATCAAAGCGCCTGTTCAAACCTGAGCAAATATCACCAGCGCCAGGCAGGAAATCCAGCCTCACCGTCAGGAAGTGGCTGCAGACTATGGTGACGCGTTGAGAGACCTTACCCTATTTTTCCCCTCAATGTAGCTTATTCCCTTCAAATGGGTCAAGATGTGTGTCCGTTGTGATTTTAGTCTATTGCGTCGATTATAATTCCTTAATACTGTATTATATATTATGGTACTTTTACAGCATTTATGGCGACTTGTGAAAGTTGCTTCCACCTGTGAGTCCCTAAGTTACTTAAACCAAAACCTGCTTGTTTTATTTATTATTTTAATTAACCTTTATATTACCAGGAAATCCCATTGAGATAAAAAAAAAAAAACATTTGTAAAAACTGTACAAAATCCCAGCACATTAAAATACAACATGATGTACAATAACAGGGTCAGGTGGTATCTCAAGTAAAACAACTGCTCTCTTAACTTCGTCAATCAAAATAAGTGTTTCTAATTTGAAATCATTTTGCAGATTTTTCTGCCCAAAGTGCATAATTCCAGGTTTTCCAGCAAAACCCGGTTACATTTAGAAGAAAAAATAAAAAATGGAGAAAAAATGTGTAAAATATGAGCACTGTACCTCTGTTGTAATTGCATTACATGTAATCTCTTTAGTTGTTGCTCAATAAAACATATATACATATAAAAATAAATAAATAAAAATAAATACTTGCTACGTAACGGTGTAACATTGTTCCACGCAACGTTGTTACACTTGCTTTGTAAAAGTCTGCTTTAAAGGTTATTTATTTGTGCTAATTATGTTGTTAAATTATAATATTAACTCAAACCAATCATCTTATTTCTAACCTTAACTCAGTAGTTATGTTGCCTAAACCAATTGTTCTACAACATTCAACAGGTGCATTGTGTCTTTTGTGGTTTGCAGAAGTACCATCATTTATTCTGGTGACTGTGTTTGGAGGAGCGTAGATGTATAACTACTAGAGCTGGGAGTTTCCTGAGTATTGCTCTGTAGATACAGATATATGCTGTTGTCTATGAGTCAATGATGTCCAACACAATGGTGAGTGAAGGAATTTTGCATTTGTGATAAAACATAGGGATGCATGCTACACTGAATCAAGGCTCTGTAAAATGATGCATTCAGTGCATCTTAGTGAATTTAGTGTTCAGCACAATTCAATATTAATCACATTTTTAGACAAAGACAGAAATGTGTCTGAGACACAACATTTCAAAGCTCTTTAAAGAGTGTATTTATATTACATGCTTGGACATACTCTTATTTTTTTTATAATATTACAGATGAAATAGCTTTTTGGACAAGGTCTAACTGTTTGGCTGTAAATACTAACAGTATGAAATGTATCTGGCCATGGAAGTAACACTGGGCTCACAAACTTCATTTCCGTGTTTACCCAGCTTCTTCTTCTTCTTTGTTGGTGTTTAATGGCAGTCGGTGTTTACCCAGCTGTTTCCGTGACGCCAGTTTCATGCCAGAGTATAAAAAAGTTTCACTGATTTTTTATAAATGCTTGTATTATCACGTCAACACTTGTCAACACTTGTCGACCTGATAATAGGAACTTTTAGCGAAACTTTTTCATACTCTCGCTTGAAACTCGCGTCACGGAAACAGCTGGGTAAATGCCGACTCCCATTAAACACCAACGAAGAAGAAGAAGAAGCTGGGTAAACACAGAAGTGCCGTCTACGCAACAGCGGTAGCTTTAGCAGTAGAAGCTATCAGGCAAGTGTTCTTTTAAATAAACTCCTGCTGTACTTACAAACTTTAAAATGCCTCGTTTTGTACTGACCCTATCTGTACTACTGCAGAAGTTTGGTAACATTCCATGCATTATTAGTAGGGAAATTTACGAGATATACACTATGTACCCTCTCGCTATTACTAAGCCATTCGGCTGATAGCCCTATCTTGACCAATGCTGACCATCGCTAAAAATGCTTCCGAGGGGGTGTTTGGCTGGATGTCATGGTGGAAATTACCTCGGGTGCATTTTACTCCGAACCATCACTTTAACTAGTTAGCAGGACATGCTTTGGGTCCCGACCCTGTCTTTGGGAATTATTTAATGGTTAAATACAATGCTTACACTTTGACTCTCCATGCTACCCCTCGTTATACCATACTTTCAAAACTCTTTTTTTCAAATTCAGTCGGTCCCTTTGTGAGAAAAACATAGTTGGACACCATCTTTACAAGTGCACCAATCTGCATGTGACAAAGACTTAAAACTTTGGCCAAAAAAAGGTAAGTGGACCTTGAGTTGTTGTTTCCAAGGTGAGGAATAAGCATAGAATATGTACAGTATTTCATTTGAGCTGTCAAAGCAAATGGCACCTTGAATTGATATTTAAACGTACTGAATCGCTGAAATAAGCTGCAATTACTTTCTTTATTTTATTTGCCAGCAATTATTTTGTTGTTTGTTTAATTACTTGCTTATAAAATGCTTGCTTATAAAATGTTACAACATGGAGACAAATGTACTTATTGTAAGTCGCTTTGGACAAAAGCGTCTGCTAAATGACCTAAATGTAAATGTAAATGAGACAAATGTCCATCACAGTTTCTTAACATCTCAAAACAGCCACAAACATAAGATGATGTCAAACAAAAACAAAATTTACCAGATTCGCCTGGATTCAGATTTATTGGCATTTCTATTTGCATTTCTACTTTTGCTTTAAATGTTACTTAAATTATTATTGAAAAATCAAAATTGGTGCCAATTTGTTTTTAAGGTGAATATTTTGGGGCAAAAGCGTTTAAATAAATCTCATTAAATAAAACATTCCTTTCCTCAGATAAGATGTGAATTGAAACAGACACCTACAGTAACTACACACAGGACCTATTCATTGCAAAGCAGGGCTCTGTCTAATTCCTGGCAGTCATCAGCATAATATTTACTTCTAATGAGGCGGATGTGGATAAAAGGGTTGGTGGACCCAGTTCCTCTGTGTGCAGGAGAGACCCTGAAGAAACAGAAGGAATGTGTTGGATCAGGAAAATGAAATGAGTCTGAGGTAAACAACTATTATTGGATAGATTAAGATTAAATGTGGTTCAGACGTTTATGGTCCTATATCAGTATTAATAACAACAACATTGGCGATTCTCTGACTTTTTCATCTAAGGCAGTCAAGTCAATGTTTTCATGAGTCCAAAACTTTGGTTTATGACCAAATACCTGCAGAACTAATAACATTCCCATCAGCCTCAGCTGTACGTGGGTGTTCACTGTTAATGTTAGCATGCTATAGAAAGAAGTTACATCAGCAAAGTTTAAAAAACTGTTGTGTCTCTGTAAGATCAGTTATTTTAATAAATCACATCATTCCTGTTATGTAGCAACATTTCTGTCCAACCTATTACTCATATTTTCTTTAAAATGTGTCAGATATTTATAACAAATGTCTTAAGTTATAGGTTACAGTCTTGATAACCACATAGTAATGCACATTATAAATAGGTTTATATAATTGAATGGGCCTGATTTAACCATGGCCCCAGTGAATTTATAATAATACATTTATATATGAGTCATTTTATATCTCGTTGGAGTTTCTCGCCTTCCAAAATTAGAGACTATAATCCCATTGAGACCATTTTCAGAAAATTACTTGTTTTTGTTGAGGGAACTCAAATGAGCAAAGTAGCATTTTTATTTGTCATATATTTATACTTATCCTGTATTCAGGGTCGCGGGGGGCTGGAGCCGATCCCAGCTGACATTGGGCGAAGGCAGGGTTCACCATGGACAGGACGCCGGTCTATCACAGGACTGACATGTAGAGACAGACAGGGAACCAGTCTATCACAGGGAGACATGTAGAGACAGACAGGTAACCAGTCTATCACAGGGCTGACATGAGACAGACAGGTAACCAGTAATAATAATAATAATAATAATAATAATAATAATAATAATAATAATAATAATAATAATATATTTCCCGACAGTTAAACTATGTCACTATTCTTATATAATGCAAAATAACATGAAAAATCCATCTTTTCCCTGAACGAGGCTGAAATGTTGCTGCAGACACACGTTACACTCAGACAGGCGTTTAATAAGGTGCAGAGATATTAAGCACAACAGAGTAACAGGTTCACTAACAAATGAAACATGTTGTTAGTGAACATTTTATTGATGCGTTCAGTATGAACTAGGGCCGGGACTCGATTAAAAACATTTATCTAATTAATTAGAGGCTTTGTAATTAATTAATCGAAATTAATCACATTTAAATCGCATATAAATATTTGACCTGAGAACAGTGACAAGTCATTTTTTTCACATGGATTTTTGGTATACCATTGAATAATGACTGAATACATAAGCTTAAGGAACAAAACATTATTTATTTTTGTTCAACCAAGTCCAACAGACCAGTGACATTTTTGCCATTAAGTGTAGCAATAGCATATTTAGAAATATAGTATATTTCAGAAATTCAGGTAGCCTATGGGTAGGTAGACCTTTGTTTTTTTTAAGTAAAACACAATACTTTCAAGTACATTCAGAACATTGGAAACCCTGACTATTAGAAAACATCTCTCTATTGGCGAGGGTTAACCCTCTGACGCTAGCTACCACGCTAGCGTCCACGCTAGCTGTTATATGTTTTGCATTGAGGTGATACTTGAGGCTCGATGTGCTGCGGTGATATGCAAATTCCTTGTTGCATAGCTTGCACACAACCATGCTCTTATCGACGCTTCCATCCGTTCGTTTTTTATAACAAAATTTCCCATCCACAGGGCTCATCAGCTTCGTCGTTCATGTTCACTGTGTGTTGTTGTCTGAAGTCATGAACGCTAGTTGGTGCTCCAGTATAATCGGTCCACCTGAAACTCAGTGAGAAACGTTCCGCGGTGCAAAAATAAGTGCGATTAAAATGCGTAAATTTTTTTAACGCGTTAATGTTTGTGTAATTAATTAATCTTAATTAACGCTTTATTAACGTTAAAGTCCCGGCCCTAGTATGAACATTTTGCATCAGGCAAATGCATTAATTTGCTATGATAATAAAAAATGGAAGTCAGCACTGCATTTGTTTCAAAACACATTTGTTGTTGCTAATTAGTAGATGAGGGTAATACTTTACTGGTAATGTTATGTTAGGAGACCGTAAAAGTAGATTTTCTGTTTTTGTTTTGTTTTTTTCAAAAGGACAGGCACAGCGGTCCCCACTAAGTAGTATAGAACACTGTGTGTGTGTGTGTGTGTGTGTGTGTGTGTGTGTGTGTGTGTGTGTTTACCTGCTGGTTGAAGATGCCGGACTTGACACTCACAGATTTGGCTTTGCTTGTTTTCATAAAGGTATTTGACTTTCAGAGAGCCTCTGATTGGGCAGAAACTTGGGTTAATTACCGTCTTCCCGTCCGTGTTGACTTATGAGAGGTCAACCAGGCGGCAGCAGAGAGGTCAAATAAGGGCTCGACCGTCACTTCACTCTGTCAGAGCAGATCTGTCCAGATTTGATTTCAATTTAAACGGCATGTTTACATTTAGCTTCCAGCCCACAATAGTTCTAAACTTGCAGCAGATTTTCCCGTCCCGTGTTTTGGAGATTTTGTTTTGTCACCAGCTTCAGTGCTGAGACATGCAGATATGAGGACACAATGAGACACCGACAGTAAGTCTGGTCCACTGTGGGTGGATCTGTGTTATCGGAGTCATCAGGCAGTCATCAATGCACATAAAGGAACACATTCCTGTTATGCAGCAACATTTCGGACATTAGGACCTCTCCCACCCTCAACACCACCTGTTCAGCCTGCTGTCCTCAGGAAGGTGATACAGGAGCATAAAAGGCCTCACAAACTGTTCAAAATAAAGCTTTCATTTCATTCACACTTCACTTTGACTCCTGCACATTGTTGTGTTGCTCTCCTCCTTTTCTTTTTAAAGAGGGGATGTAATGATATATAGAAATCCCCCACTTGGTCTTGTCTACACACTCAGGTCCTATACCAGAGGCCTGGGAGCCTGAGGGTTCTTCAGTATCTTATACTCTTCTGGACAGAGATCTGGGATGTTGATCCTGGACTCTGCTGGACCCACTGTCCCAGTTTGAGGGTTACAGCCCCGAGTGCTCCCATTATCAAATTGCTCATTTGGTCCATTGTCCTTCCATACAGCCATTTTGCCAAATTTGTATTACTTACTCACAAAATGTTGTCTAAGAATGACATTTGAAAAAGGGGCAATGCATTCCCCTAATAAAGAAATACTATAATAGTAGCCTGATGTCAAATGTTTCCTGGAGGATTCTGCTTTCCCACAGATTTGGTTCTCACACACCCAAAGCCACGAACATACGAGCGGAAGCATGTGGAAGCATTTAGAGTTGGCAGCTTCAAATCACCGTGTCCACCGTCACCCTCAAACGCCACCCTGAAAGGGCTTTGAACTCAGTCACAGAGGTCAGAGGTCGAATGAGAGGGGTGATCACCCCGATGGAGGCCAGGCCTCCCAGAAACCAGCAGCAGCCCGGCACAACATTATCAATACATTTCCATATGTGGGTCTTTATGAGAAAGTGTTTTTTTTAAACCGTGAACCATTGTGATTTGTATCATAACGTTTTTGGATTAATTAACTTCTAATAAGTAATTTAAACCCAATTAATTCCTGTTAAGGCTTTTGACTTCTCAACAACTGTTTGTTGACATCTATGTTCCCCCCGGGATGAATGAAAATGACTTTAGTGATCTTCTGACCTTTCATATAGCGCCATCTTCAGGTCAACATTTTAATACCAATACTTTGGTTTATGGCGAAATACCTGCAGAACTCAAGAAATTCCCATCAGCTTGAGCTCTCGGCTGTTTTTACTGCTAAGATGGTAAAACACCCAAAAAATGTGGATGTGTATTTCTGCAAGCAACAGATACATTGAATGTTAAAATATTTATTTCATATTAGCCTTTTATGGAAAAACTACTCGGTTAAAGTTAGATCATGGTAACTAGTGTGAAGTACAATCACCTTTCTTATGGGCATAAAGTCAACGTTAACTTTTGGTTTCACACAGGACACTGACTGTCCGAGGTCAACAGATATTCAACAATAGTAACAACCTAAGCAAAGTGTGCGATTTGGTTTCACACAGGACGTGACAGTGGTCTCCTGGGTGAAAGTCCTGTGTTTGTTTGACCCGTCTTTTTATGTGGGTTATTGTACCATATAACTTTCAACTTTTCAAGGGTCACTCATTCACTTTAACCAAATGCAAAAACGTCGACATTCAACGTCTCCATGGTTGGCAAAACATGTACAACTATGCTTGTTAGCATGCTGATGTTAGCATTTAGCTCCGAGCTGGTCCTAAGTGCAGACTCACAGAGCTGCTGGCATCGCTGTAGACTTGGGTTGTTAAGAATTCAATAGAGACTTGAAAGAAGAAAATGAAAGAAGGAAACAATAAAGAGTGTTGAGCGTAAGACCTAGAGGAAAAGTGTTCTGGGAGGGGATCCCTATCAAAGCATGTGTGACAATTTATTACAGAAGCCTTTTTGTTGTATTTGTTGAACTTCTCTTGACATGTCAACACCAATCAATAAATTAAATGCTCTGACACAAACATGTTGCCCTGCTTTATGTGCAAAGTGTCCTGGGATAACTTTTGTTGTAATATGACGCTATAAATAAAATGTTAATGTAGAGCAGTAATGTTGCTGTAAAGATTCAAGTCATGTGACATCCTTGGGTCCAAATTGCCTATGAAGCATAGCCTACTGCTATGAAACTATAAAGAAAGCTGCTTTAACATCGCACATCTTTAAAAAAGAATTGAAATCAGGATTGTTTGCATCACTCGACTCACAGCTTCAGAGGTTAAAGCAGTCGATGTTTGACTCCATGCCTTAAAACTTAAACACCTCTCCGGTATGTCAAAACAACACCCTAATTATCAGAACAAACTCCAAATATTCCTAAACTTTTGACTCATAACTTCGATCAGGTCTGTTCCTCGTTTCTGTCTTTGCTGTTCTCGGTGAAAAAGTATCTCTCTCCCTTTTCATCCGTTCCACATTACAGGAACCTGATCTGACGCCCTGCATTCCTTCAGACAAAAAGGAAGGCGGTGTTACCAAGAAAAGCCAAGAGGCAACAACATAAATCTATCAGAATTAATATTAAAAAGTAACTAACATTCCCTTACCATCTGCCAAATGATATCCAGGTTTATGAATTCAGAAACATTTCTGTGCAACATGTGTGACTATGATTGGACTTTTCTCTTGATGTTTTCGGGGAGTAATCTCAGAATGACATCTGTTTTCCAATTATCCTATCAGGACACGCCCCGAATGAAAGCATGAAAAGGTCCTACTCAGCTTTGGTTTCCTCACTTGAACCCTGATGAAACTTTTAACTGTTGTCTGAACATTAAACTCATTAAAAAAAAGGAAACTCTACACACTCCGGTGCCTGACGTTTGATCTTGATGTTTCCGTGATGAAGATTGTTTAAGGTTGTTGAAATAAGAGCAGCCAAGAGGAAACAAGTAAAGCAGGTGACCTGAAGAAATCACATCATATGATGAGGAAACTTGAGAGAATTTTCTGTTTGCAGAATGTAAAAGAGGCCTTTCTGTTCTCTCAACTTCTCTTTCATCTCCCTGTATTTGCTACACTCGCAGACAGAAATAACCTCTCGCACACTCATTTGTACTTTCTGTTTGCCATTGTGACCATTGGGATCGTGAAACGAGTCTTGAGTAAACTTGACTATTTATACATGAGAAGAGCGGAGAAACACAGTACTTAGGAAAACGTATGGTGAACGTTTGTGTAACTAAGGGACAAAATGAACCGTGTGCAATGTTTTGTTGTAGCCAGAAACCTTTAGTGAGCTTAAATGTGGGGAATCAAAGGACTTATTGAAAGAAAGTAAATGTGCTTGATGATGCTCTTTACACACCAGCCGTCTTTATTTCATAGACCGGATGACAAATCTAAACGTTAAATGTTAGCAACCACCACATGTAAAGTGCAGCAGCAGTAAAAGGTATTAAAAGTATCTGGGTGTATAGTTGATGCCTTTTGGACAGGTGAGGTTTGAAACAAAAAATAAAAGCACACTTTCAGGAAGTAGAAGAAGTTACAGGTAGGTTTTTAGTCAGCAGAAAAATACATGAAAGAAAACTTATTTAATCATTTATTCTAAATTTGTAGCGTAACTTTAGCTCTGTTTATGGTCTCCATCAATTCCTGAGGGAAACATCTGACTTGTGAAAATTGCAGGCTACAAAAATAAAACAATGAGCTGAAGGACACAAAAAAAAGCTCAATACTGCTGAGGGGAGGAGGCAGAGTCAGGTGATCATTCTCAGGTGAGAGACAGCCACACAGTCATGTGATACATTGTTGATAGCTGGTTAAATAAGAATTGAATAGTGGAAGAAAGTTTCGAAGCCTCAAGTTCAGCATTTTGGTCAACACCATCCTGGATTTTTGCAACCAGTAAAGGAAGTGACCATATTCGGACTGTGGAGGAGCGAGGGGTGGATATGAGGTAAACAAGCAGCAACGTTACTGGATCTGGACCCATTGGGATTCTGGTGTTAACAAAGTTTGCTTCTTGGTAGCGACCTGTCAACCACAAGATAGCCCCGCCCTGAAGCATCCCCTGCTTTCTGGTCTATTTCACTCTAAATGGACCATCATTTACTAAATGAACATCATGCTGGATTGAAGACGACTTAAATCTAGAGATTGAGACCATAAACTTATGTTTAATATGTTTACTGAGGGGACTGCACGGTGGTGTAGTGGGTAGCACTCTTTCCTCACAGCGAGAGGATCCCGGGTTCGATTCCCCAGGTCGTCCCGGGTTCCTTCTGTGTGGAGTTTGCATGTTCTCCCCGTGTACGCGTGGGTTCTCTACGGGTTCTCCGGCTTCCTCCCACAGTCTAAAGACATGCAGGATGGGGATAGGTTAATTGTTGACTCTAAATTGCCCGTATGTGAGTGTGAGTGTGAATGTGAGCGTGAATGGTTGTCTGTCTCTACATGTCAGCCCTGTGATAGACTGGCGTCCTATCCAGGGTGTACCCTGCCTTCGCCCAATGACAGCTGGGATTGGCTCCAGCCCCCCCGCAACCCTGAATACAGGATAAGCGGTAGACAATGGATGGATGGATGGATGTTTACTGAGATAATACATCAAGAGCGAATCAGGGTCATTTTGTCATTGACTTCTATACAATCAGACTTATTTTTGCAACCAGAGAAGTTGCCCCCTGATGGCAAGTAGAAAGAATGCAAGTTTAAGGCATTTCGGACTTGGCTTCACTTTTCAGAACACAAGGTTGCCTCCTGGTTAAAGCTACTATGAGGAACTTACTATTTGTGTTGGTTTTGGTGGTCCTTGTGGACAAATGTGGTAGTGTTTCCAAAAAACAGTCCCTTTAGAACCCCTTTCATTTTACTGCAGGGTCTGACAGTCTGTCTTGCTCAGTCCTGGTTCTGGTTCTCTTTCCCCCCTTCCCTCCAGCGGGCCCAGCAACATGGCCTCGTCCTCCAGCAGAATGGTTCATGGTTACAGTCTGTTCATGGTGGACCATTCACTTTTCTAATATTTTCTAATTTACCTGTATGATTTTGTTGGAATCTGACATGGTGACAATGATGACACGCATTGAGAATAAAGAGATAACTATTAAAAATGTCCTCACTTTAACTTTAACGAATTGACATTGAAAGCAACTAACTCAACTAATGTGATTTAATAATGAATGACATTGCTTCCTACTAGCCCCAAAATAATTAATTTGCATACTGAGATCCTGGTAGTAATAAGTATTATTACTACCAATTAAGATGTACATTGTGGGTACATCTTAATTGTACCCACAATGTGGGTACAATTAAGATGACAACAATACTTATTACTACCAGGTGTATCGTGGATCATGTCTCAGATACACATCACAGGTTTGTTTCTTATTCTTACAGTATCGCATTATGATAAGTGGGAGGCAGCATGAGCTGCTGCAGCTGCAGGGTGTTTCCAGAGAGCTTGTGAGGCACTTGGTGGTTTTGGTTTCACACTTATTCTTCTGGCTTTTTCTCATCAGTGAGGTTTGATTTAGATGTTGTTTGCGCTTCGCCGAGTTCCATTGTGGATTTCCCCCCCTTCATCTTGATCTCAGAGAAACAGGCATGGGAGGACACCAACCTTCATCAGGTCATCTGCGTTTACAGTCGGGTGTTTTCCTGAGTCTCTTGTGACGGGAAAATAATATCTGACTGTAAATCTTTGTGAATTTGGCTGACAGGACATGGTGAATTTATTGTAAAATCAAAATGAAATATGTTGCATATCATTTTTTGGAAAGCATTGCATGGATGGCTAATCAAATGGGATATGAGCCCAAGGGGTCGGGGGGAACCAGATCCTCAGACAACATTTCTTGTTGGAAATTCAATCAAACAACTAAAAGGAGATGCAGAACGACTACAAAGAGATGCAAAAGAACTACAGATTCAAAATAACCATAAGAAGACTCAAAACAACTACAAAGAGACAACAATATTTCCCTTTCCTCAACTTTAATGAATCAAACTGTGGTCAACCTATGCTGCTAGTTGCTACGTTGCTGTTGTGATTGTTGTTTGTCTTTATGAGAATGCTAGCATGCAATGTTAGCATTTAGCTCAAAATGCCACTTAAGCAAAGTCACACAGAGCAGCAATCTTCTTCTCTTCAATTGATTTGCAATGTTGCCATTAAGTGATGCAAAACATTTTTTTGTATTGTGTCAAAGTTTGGTTGAAAACCATAGTTTGAGCTTCTTGAGGGAAAAGCGTTTTTTTGTTTTTTTTACAAGGAAGACTATCCAGATTCATTTTTTAAAAATGAAACTACATCTCTACAATGTGTTATTTACAGATACAATTACTCCTCTATGTTCCAATAAATTATGAATGTAAAATAAAATTGAAATTGAAATTGACCAGATGTAACAGTAGATGTGAATAGGAGTGCTGCAGGGCTTCCTCCGCTCTCCGCTCCCTCTCTCTCCGCTCCACGCTTGTGGTTGTTGTTCATGGAGTTTGTTTTCTGGGAGCCATTTGTTTGTGGTAGTTATTAAACGTGGGTCGCCAGACCGCAACCACAGAAGTATTCAGCCATGATCTCTGTTCCTGGAGCTCACAGTCCGACTCACACCGCAAATTAACTTCACTTCCAGAGGAACATTTTCTATGGATCTTTGGAGTGTTGGTTCCCTTTCTGAGGGATTTTCTGAAGACTATTGCATTAAATAATACAGTTAGACTTTAGAAATCCTACTTCTTACCACCACCTACAGGAGAAGCTGTTATTATCCCAACTAGATAATCCTCAACCCAGTTTTTAAAATATTTCTTGTTTCATTGGTTTTAGTTTTAGCCCCGGTCCAACATCAACGATCTACACTGCTATTGGATGGACAGCTAAAACCAAGATGGCAATGGTCGAAAGCCAAGATGACAATTGCCAAACATTTAACCTGCTAAACATCAGCATGTTAGCATGGTTAAATGTTGACGGCCAAAAAACAAAATGATGATGGTCAAAAAAGAAGATTATGATGGTTAAAACCCAATATGGCGAAGCCTAAAAATGAAGATGGCGACAGCTGAAAACCTATGATGACAGGCAGAAACCAAGATGCAGAAGCCTAAGACCCAAGATGTTGACGGTCAAGAACCAAGATGGCAATGGCTCAAAAACAAACATTATGCCTGCTTCACATCAGCATTTTCACTGTAAGCATGTTAGCATGGTAAAAGGTTAGCATGAAATGCAGCGTCACAGAGTTGCTTTTGTCGTAGACTCATTGGTCATTGCTTATGTCATGATGTCACTGATTTATTCTCTGGTCAAAGGTCGCTCCTGTCTCTGGTCAGAACACCCTGAAGAGCAAGGCCAGGCTGCCACCAATCACCTCACCTGTGGTGTGGCATGAAGGATTGCTGTTGGAGTGTTAGAGTGTACGTACATGTCAAGTACTATTTGGTTTAAATAAAATACATCATCCTATATCAGGAAAAAGGAAAAGTCTGATAATATTAAGCTGGGATGTCAGAGTATATTAATATGTTGGAATAGCAGTTAATATAATAATGCTGTTAGTTAACTGCCTACGCTATTTGTTCATTTAATTAGGAAGTGATTAAGCAGTAAGATAGACAGACACAGCATGTGAATGAGAGAAATCACTGTGGTTATAGAGTGAGAACAGCTGTGTTTTGGACTCCAGGCTTCCTTTATGCAACTCCACCAGCCCAGAACAGGCTTGATTGCTTTAGGCCTTTCATACTATTGTGTTTGGCTCCTAATAGACGGATATTTTTTTTTTCATCCCTGGTCACCAAGGAAAGGAGACACACCCCACTGAATCATTCCAGGTCATGCAGTCAGTCAATACTCCAACCCCACACACAGCAAAACACTGTGATACGTTATGATAAACTGTGAAACACTGAAACACTGTCATACATCATGATAAACTGCTTTATACACTGTGATAAACTGGGATACACTGTGAAACACTGAAACACTGTTATACACCATGAAACACTGTGAAACACTGTTATACACTGTGAAACTGCAATACACTGTGAAACTGTAATATACTGTGAAACTGTAATACACTGATAAACTGTAATACACTGTGAAACACTGTAATACACTGTGAAACTGTAATACACTATGAAACACTGTAATACACTGTGAAACTGTAATACACTGTGAAACACTGTTATACACTGTGAAACTGTAATACACTGTAATACACTATGAAACATTGTAATATACTGTGAAACACTGTAATACACTGTGAAACTGTAATACACTGTAATACACTATGAAACATTGTAATATACTGTGAAACACTGTAATACACTGTGAAACTGTAATACACTGTAATACACTGTGAAACACTGTAATATACTGTGAGACTGTAATACACTGTGAAACACTGCAAATTATTATAATACCTCATTTATTCTTTATTATATTTATTATCTGATCTGTAAAGTAACTACAAAAACTAAAAAAGTACAATGCCTTTGGGATTTAGTGGAACAGAAGCATGAAGTTGCAAATAATGGAAATACTCATGCAAAGTACAAGATATTAAAACTTTTGTGAAGCACACTACTTGAGTAAATATACTTAGTTACTTTCCACCTCTGGCTTACTGTAAATATTAGAAATATTAAACTAATATAAAACTAATATATATATATAAAATACACAGGTTTTTGCAGAAAACATATTTTTCAAAACACTAAACACTGTTTGCCTTCAGAAGTTGTAAAATGTGATGGAATAAAAGCTAACTGTCGATGTCTAAGATATAATCGTAATCATAGCCCTGTTTCCCCAGAAATAGACAGAAAAGCACCTGAAAAACATTTTTTTAAAGAAGTGTGCCTTTTCATGGAATTACATGGAATGAGTTCTCAAACAAAAAACTTTATTGCCATTTTCTATTATCTACATCTCATTTAGAGCTTTTATTCTTAAATTTGTGAGTAAAATTGAACGATTTTACTGTTATATTTAGCTGATTATATTAAGTACCATCATCAAATTACTGTTTTTTTTTTACAAGATAGTTAGGGTTATATTTTGCAGAGAAGTATGATTGTTCCATACAGAATGATTTAGCAAGTGTTGATGCTGCTACACTGAAAACCTCTTACCTGTATCAAGTTTCACTTCTAGTGTAAGTGAAAACTGCAGCCTTTTTGATAAGACTTGTCATACACTAAACTGTAAAATGTGTGAATGTCTCCTGTCAGTCACTGGGTTCTGATTAATACTCAAAGAGACGATAAACATCGGTGGGAAAGTCCTGACAATACTTTAATCTGTAATTCGCATCTCAGTGATGAGAAACAGGGCTAGGGCTAACCACAGACTGTAACGTGTTTTGGTGTGAAACCACAGGGGAAAGCCCTGAAAGAGACATCCTCTTCTTCTTACTTCATACTTTTACTCCAGTACTCTACTTGTGATTACAATTTTTAAGTATTTGTGCTTGAGTATTTCAATTTGATGCTACTTCTACTTCTACTCTACTGTATCTCTGAGGAAATTATTGCACTTTGAAAACCAATGTATGTGGGTATTTAGTGTTTTTGACATTTTAGTGCAAAGTAGGTCAATGGCTGCAGATTGGGTTATAAATATGGATGGTGACCGCCCTCTACTGGTTGAAACCCGGCTCTTGCAACTGGAGTTTGCACTTTGCTGATCTGGAGTCAGGTGGACCTGTATTGCAGGAAAATAACTATTTCCCATTTGAATTGTGCCATGAATTACAGTCATGGTGTTTGACAATTTAAAAGACAATTTTATACTTTAAGAAAGTCTCATTTTGTGCTATAACTGTTTTAGTATAATAGTATGAATATATATACAGTATATATATATATATATATATATATATATATATATATATCTTTCTAAAGACTTTCCACCAACAGTGTCTCTCTGTGTGTTGGGGACCAGGATGTAACGTTACTATAACAACAGGTCTCTCTGTGTGTTGGGTACCAGGATGTAACGTTACTCACACTAACAGGTCTCTCTGTGTGTTGGGTACCAGGATGTAACGTTACTCACACTAACAACAGGTCTCTCTGTGTGTTGGGTACCAGGATGTGACGTTACTATAACAACAGGTCTCTCTGTGTGTTGGGTACCAGGATGTAACGTTACTATAACAACAGGTCTCTCTGTGTGTTGGGTACCAGGATGTAATGTTACTATAACAGGTCTCTCTGTGTGTTCAGTACCAGGATGTAACGTTACTATAACAACAGGTCTCTCTGTGTGTTCATTTAAAGGACAGCCCTAACAACTGGAATTAAAAGCTGTAGAGCCAGGCTACGGGTTAAAGTAACCTAGACTAAGCCCAGCAGTTCATGTGGTGCCTTTTCTGTTCTATAACTCTAGCATGGCACGATGGTGGAATTAGCATGCTAGCTAACTAGCCTGCTGCTAAATGAGTAAAGTTCCATGCTTCATCCACATTCTTAGTCTTAGTGTAGGAGAGAATTCAGTCTGATTTAGAAAAAGTAGTCCACGCCCTCATATTCTCCCGTTTAGATTACTGTAACTCCCTCCTAACTGGCATCAACAACAAATCACTCTCCCGCCTCCAGCTGGTCCAAACTCAGCAGCCAGGCTTCTCACTGGTTTTAACAGACGGCATCACATCACTCCGATTTTAGCCTCACTCCACTGGCTCCCAGTACGTTTTAGAATTGATTTTAAGATTTTACTGATCACTTTTAAGGCTCGTCAAGGTCTAGCCCCAGAATACATCGCAGACATGCTGACCCCATACGAGCCTGTTCGCAGTCTTAGATCCGCGGGCGGGTCTCTCTTAACTGTTTCAAAGCCGAGGCTCAAAACCAGAGGCGACCGTGCCTTCTCTATCAGAGAGCCTCGGCTTTGGAACGACTTGCCCGCGGAGATAAGGCTTGCTGAATCAGTGTCATCTTTTAAATCTCTTCTTAAAACTCATTTTTATAGACTTGCCTTCCTGTGATGCCGTCTTTTTATCTTTTCATCTTTTTATCGTTTTATCCCTTTATCCCATTATTTTTCCTTTCTTTGCAAGCACCTCACATTAATTTACAAGCTAATAATAATTTCCTCTGTCCTCTGTACATTTGTTGTTTTGCTTTTACTGTATTTGTGTGTACTGTGTCAAAGCACTTTGTTAACTGCTGTTTTTAAAGGTGCTATACAAATAAAGTAAAAAAAAAAAAAAAAATACTGCTATTGCCAGATTTGACACTGACTCACCAGATTTTGTAAAGTACAGACAGCTTAATTTCAAATCCACAGAAAAGATTGTAATGCTACACCGATTCTGGAAAATGAGGCGACAAGACACAACTCAGCATGTCTTTACTTTAAAGTGTTTGGGAAACAGAAATGCGTAGCTCTCATGTTCCCATGACAAGTTAGAAAACTATCCATCTGCTGAGGAAGGTCATGTGGAAGGATCAAAAGCTCCAGAAGAGCTATCAAGTGGATGATAAACTCTGTCTATTGCTTGAAAATTACTGATATCTGTATTAATTTCATTCACACGTTGACCATTTCATTTAAAGATCAATAAGTGTCAAAGAGAATAGAGAATCACAACTGAAGAGACGATGACACATGTTCCAACAAAAACACTTTGCTTCTTTATTGAGTGAAATTAAATCCAGTCTCTCATAGGTCACAAACACTCTGCAATACAAGTTTGCATTTCCCGACTATCATCTACGTCGGCAAGACGCTGCACCGCGAGCTTTGGCAACTTCATCTGTAAACTGAAGATTTAAATGTAGCACAAAAATAAAAAGGAGGGCAAAACAAATGAGAAATAGATGAAAACTGTGTTTGTCAGTTTAGGTCAAAGGAGGGGGGGTTCAAACAGAGAAAACATTTCAACCTGGGTTTAAATCAGTTAACGTTGTATATTTAAGTTACAACTTTCATGCCTGATCCATTCTTCTACCCACTACTGACATTCCTTCGAGGCCGCCTTCCCCTCAACAACAGGAAAAAAAACTCTTTACTTTATTATTTCCTTATGATATTATATATATTTTTTTATATTTTTTTTAAGTGTACATCATCTCAGCCATGTGTGACATCTTCTTGGGGATGTAGAGATAATACTCCATGTAGCCAGAAAGGTCCTCTATTGTGATGTCGTCAACGTAGGCCCGCGCCTGCTCAGAACACGAGCGAGGGGAGCCCGACGATAGCGCTGCTGACGATGACGAGGGTGAAGAAGCTGTGGCGGCATTGCTGTTGGTACTGAGAGTTCTGGCCGCGTCCTCGTGGCTCGGCAGGCTCCTCTCGCACTCTGATATGACATTGCGGAGCCCCGTGAAGGAGTACACCTCCACGCCCTGCCAGCCTTGATGAAGGGTCTGACACTGGCAATGTGACTCCGCCCCCTGGCCCCTCTCCTCCTGGGAATCTGAACTTTTCTTCCTGGCACAGGAGCAGTGGACGTTGGGGGCTTCTGCGGAGCCGCTACTGTGGAGCTCGGATAAAGCTCGGAAGTCAGCGGCTTCTGCGGGTCTGGAGATCCCAGGTGCTCCTGCAGCCTCTGCTCCTTCACAGGCACTTTTCTCTGAGCCACTCTCCTCGCTCGACTCTACTGAGCTTCCTCCATTCTGCCCAGATGACGTCGCAACAGTAGTAACAACAGTGGGGATCTCTTGCAAGGATGGCGGGGAAACCACACCTCCAACATGTGTCTCGTAGCCAGCACACAGTCCAAAAACCAGAGAGGGGATGTGACCAGGAGAGGCTGAAGAGGAGAGCTCTTTCTGGGCCGGGACAGCTACGGAGGAGGCTGTTATTCCGTCGACGGCAGGTTGAGGCTCCACAGGCTCAGGCACAGCCAAGCGCTGGTGCTTCAGGCAGCCACTAGGGGTCGACAGTGCAGCGGCTGCCGTGGTGCTGCAGTAGGTGAACTTTGGAGGGTGGAGGATGGGGGACTTGGACCTCCGACGCCGCTGGGTTCTAGATGCTCCTCTAGAAGTTTTCCTCATGCAGCTAAATATGGGGAAAGAGAGAAAGAGGTAGGCCAAGAGAAGGAAGAAAAAAGAAACATTATGTAGTAATCATAACCTTCAAACAATTAATATAAAAATAAATCTATGGAGCTGATCAGCCTGCATCTACTTTAAGCCCTCTGGTCATCAAAACACTGTTTTTGTGTGAAAACAATGTGTCCAGGTAATTAAAAAAAAAAAAAAAAAAAAGCGAAATCTTTTTTTTCGTAATCTTCTCTGTTGGCAAACAACAAAACCGTATCACAGCCAATATCTGTTTATGGGGCTGAAACAAAATCATTATTCTATAGGTGGGACGCCATCCGATAAAACCAGCAAGAATACAGGTAAATGACAACGGCTGTATATTTAAAATGAATGCTTACAGAGAAATCTAGAGCTAAGGCAAGGCAATTTTATTTGTACAGCACCTTTCAACAACAGGGCAGGCAGAAAAAAAAACACATTTAAACAAGCTAATAATAAAATAAAAATGGAAAAATAAATAAATAAAAACAAGAATATGAAGGAATTTAAATTACAGTGCAGCATAAGAAGTTCAAGATAGTATTATTTACTGAAAGGCAGTAGCATTTTTTTATCAGTTTTTGACTATTCATAATAAGTATTTTTCATTTCATTCAGCAGCCATTCAGGTATAGAGTGGTACTGCAGCAAGGAGACAGAGAGAGGCTTCCAAAACAATAAGACACTAAATGATAATAAATGCAGATGAAATTCTGTAAGGAGGTGATGAGGGAAAGCTGTTAAAACAGGAAGACACCACAGTAACTCTAGAAAGCACTGTGTTGAGTTGAGTTGTGTTTGTGAAGACAATGTCGCTTTCACTGTCGGACTACTACTTACTGAGAAACACGGTAGAATAAGACTTCAACATGTGCTCTTTCGTGGATTATTTGTTTGATGAATTACAGGAGATGGTGAGTCTAATTTTATCAGAACATTTGGTCAATAATTCGAGCCATGTTGTTATTTACTTGCTATTTATAATGGAGTTCTGCTGATACAGACACAAGCTAAGAGTGAGCAGTTCCTGTCCTGACACCATCCTTCTAGTTAGCTATGCTAGCTAAATCCTGTACCTGGACTTTATGTTTTGACTGCTGCCAAGTTAAATCCATCCTCTTGTGGATCCATGCAGTCCTCTAGCAGAATGCTGCACACACACCACTGCCCCGCTGTCACACAAACACGCTCATCTCATAGAAACAACTCTTAAATTAATTAAAAGTACTTGTACTAATAAAATGGGGTATTGTAACCATTTTCAAAATACTTTTCTACGATTAGTATACTGTGTAACACTACAGTATGACCGGTTGCCTTTTTAATTACACACACACCACGTCTAAACCTAGTATTGTGAGCCAAATTACAAAATACGTTAATCTGGTTTCCCCTCTGTCAGACAGGACATGGACAGCGGGACATTTTCCTACCCAAAACCTTCACCATCCAGGTTCCAAATTCACATAACACAAGGAGCATGTCTGGTCTTGCTGGGCAAGATTAGTTTATTATTTGAGATTAATTTAAGAAAAGTCGAGCAGAGTTTCAACACTTAGTTGTGTTCCACTCAAGGCCTCAGCTGTTTTTAGTTGGCAAAAAAATATTATGCAAGCGACAGTACCAAACCTCCCCTCTACAATTCCCATCAAAATAACAAGAATAAGATAATGACAACTTAATTATGTCAGAGAAGGTTTTTAACATGTCCTTCTAATTCCCAAATGACACCTTCAACCTACCCATGCCAGTTGTCCTTCGGGCAGCTGAGTTTGGGCTTCCCCCCACTGGTGTCAAGACAAGCACGTGATGCCGCTCTGGGAGTCAACGCCTCCGACACACTCACAGCTCCGGGTAAACTGGGAAGAAAACAGAAACTATAAGGAACGTTATCGCAAATGTGCCACTAACTGAACTTCAACCTCAATAGTCTGGCTGTCGTCTGCTCTTCAAACCTCAATACGAGTCGTAGGCTTGCGCCGGTGAAACCGGAAATCAGCCCAACTCTAATGACTAGATATCGACATCATGAGTCTGACCTCCTCAGTCTGGACATGAAAGGGCTTTGTGGATTAGCTTATTAAACACTGCAATAATTACTAGCTAGCTGATTATTTTGATCACAAAACTCCATGATTTCTTACAGTGAGCACCGCAACGGAGGAAAATCTGCCAGAAAACATGAGGGAATACCAAGTCAGCAAGAGCTCTGCAGGGTCGCGGATCAACATTGGCCCCATGTGAACAGAATGGTGGCTTTAAAGTTGTCTGTGATCAGCAGGTCTCTCTTAGACAATGATCAAAATAGGTATTTTATTTTAGATTAATGATGGCAAAACTGATTCATGTTTTTTTTTCTACAGTTGAAGGTTACTGTTGGCTGCTGATAACAGCACAGTACAAAAAAATGCCTGTTAAGACTGAACTAAATGCTCTTTAATTGTTTTATTATATTATATTTATTTTCATTGAATTGGATGAAGATGTATTTGGCAGTGATTGCACCTTGGCTACTTCCATCTACAACCAAGATTAGTCTATGATGACAGAAACAAATCGCAGAAAGAGAAACATTGCAGACTCATGTACATAAACTATATATTACCATTCCTCCCAGTGATCATGTGTTGCGTATACTTCTGGTTTGTACCAGCAATTCATGCCTGCAAAATATGGCATATGGGAAAGGAACCTTATATATTTTAACATATCAGGAAAATGTCCCCTTTTTCTATATTTTAGCATTTTTTCAGACACTTTAAAAGGTGAGACACATCAGGAACAAACTTTCACTATTAGCATTTCTATTTGTGATCCAGTTGATCAGTGTAAAGCAACAGGAAGGTTTAAGATGCCCTCAGATAATAGTGATGACAATTTGGATGATCTATAAGGAAATGTCTTGTGTTTATATATTTTTATATATTTTTGCCTGCTTGCTTGTTTTTTTTTCTTGGAGCCCTTTATTTTGTTGTGATACATAATTGTCAAAAAAATGTGCTTCATAATTGTATTTGTCCACTGAAGAAAAAGAATAAAAACATGGGTTCATGAATTAAGTGGTGCAGTAATGTTATATCTACCATGGTGGTTCAGGTCAGCATGTACGGTATGTGGAAACACTAAACTAGCATTTTATGACAGGAGCAGAAAACAACAAAAAGCATTTCAGTGGGGCCGTTATTTACCTCTCAGCATCAACCCTCAGCTTCTTGAAAGCTGTCTGCAGCGTCTCCTCTTCACAGTCCTTCCCTCCTGCCTCCATGGTGGGAGGAGGCCGCTCCGACCAGCCACCCAGCTACAACACAACAACAGCTCTTCATCAATGACATGTTAACGTGCAGCTGCGAGCAGCTAGTTGGCTTGAAATAATTTAAAGTCTCTTGCATGTTAAAGCCATCTGTGTTGGATCCCTAATGTTTTCCAAACTGAGAGGGACAAATTATTAAGGCATCATCTACAGATAATAAACATCTCGATCCTTGAAACGTAATACACGTTGATACGTCATGTGACTGACGCACTGGCTGTGCTACAAACATAAAAACACGACGTGTGAAATAAATTGTGGCCAAACAATTATTGTGTTGAGAGCTTCACACTCTTAATGACCGGTTAACAGTTACAGTCGGTGATTTTGCAACAAAACAGCGACAACATTGGCAGCCACTGCTTGTAAACAGTTGATTTCATAAGCACTCCCACCCACCCGATTGGCTAACGCTAGCAAGTTACTTTGGCTGCTAACTAGCGAGCTAGCTAGTTGGCTACAGGATGCCAGAAACAGTTTAGAAACATTTTAAACACTTGAGGTGATACTCACGGTTTAGGATATCCTGGTCGCAGTAAAGAGAGAGATATACCCGGGGCATAAAGCGGGTTTCCCTCGCAACAGGCCCTTTGAGATGGTGATTAGACAGCGAGGCTAGCGACAGCTGAGGCACACTAAAGGCTTGGAGGGCTAACGTTAGCTCTGTGCGAGTTGTCTCCGCAAAAACACGACTGTACTTTTATTCTCGAAAGGCTTCGCATGTATGGCTACAGTCGTTGCGCAAAATAAGTCACGAATGAATAATAACTAAAAAAGAACAACAGATATCAACAGTACAGACGGTAAGGCCTAGCTTAAAAAGCGACTCTTCTTTCTCCTCACCCTTGTTTACAGTCAAACCAGCAGTCGCAATGACTCTGCAACAACGCGCAGCGCTGGTGACGTAACCAGCCAAAAAAAAAACTGACGTCACTCTCTGCGGTTAGAAAACGTTGGACTACCTTTACAACAGCCGAGCTCAATGTATCAAAACATGTGCTTTTCATATTAATGACATCGTTTGTAGGCCAGAGACATGAAGTCTCACTGGGGGACATGATTTAATACGTCCCTCACTGTTATATAAGAGACATCGAGGCAGCCTGGGGCTGGCACAAGAGTTACCGATGTAACACCATAATGCTGCAGTTGTTCTTGAAACTCAGAAAAAACAAAACAATGTAATGGTTATTCAAGTGGGAATTTTTCAAGCCCAGGTGACAACCTCTGGTTCTGTAAGTAGAGCCAAATCCTGAAGTGCCTTAAACTTGCATTATCTCTACTAGCCATCAGGGGGCGACACCTCTAGTTGTAAAAATGAGTGCGATTGTATATAGAATTCTATGAGAAAATTAGCCTAATTCTCTCCTGATTTATTATCTCAGTAAACATTGTAAACATGAGTTTGGGTCTCAATCTGGTTTCAAATCTTCTTCAATCCAGCATGATGTTCATTTAGTACATTATGGTCCATTTAGAGTCAAACAGACCATAAAGCTTGTGATTGACTTTAACACTTAGCTGTACAGTTAACCTTGAATTTTGAAGCTAACTTTGTTAACAGCTTCATATCAGAATCCAGATGATCCAGATCCAGTACGGTTGCTGCTCTGCTGCTTGTGTTCCTCCTCCACAGTCCAATATGGACACTTCCTTCATTGCTTGCAAAAATCCAAGCTGGCGATGGCCAAAATGCTGAACTCAAAGCTTCAGATAGTTCACAAACCAATGGGTGACGTCACCATGACTACCTCCACTTCATACAGACCAGTGCAACATGGCAAGCTCTGTGAAGAGGAGCCGCTCCCTTTCTTAATATGAAGGGTTCATTCTAAGATAACAACAATACAGCTGTAAATACACTCATTGTGATGAATATGATACGTCATTTTGGCTCATAGATCCCCCTAAATCCTACACACTAGACCTTTAAATGTACCTATTGTGGAGCTGAGCCAACAGTTATGTGTTTGTTTTGTCCCTGCCCCTTCTCATCTGTGTCTTGGAGAAACATTAACAGGTTTACTTATAAGACTGGACATTATGTAACAAGAATGCCTCACATTATGCATACAGACATTCAGGCAGCTCCACCAGTCCAGAAAAGGCTTGATTGCTTTAGTCCTTTCATTGTATTCTGTTTGGCTCGTAATGTACAGATCTTTCTTTTCATCCCTGGTCACTAAGGAAAGAGACACTCCCCATTGAATCATACCAGGTCATACAGTCAGTCAATACTCCAACCCCACAAAACACTAATACACTGTGATACACTGTGATTCATGGAGGGAAACACGAGGAAATGCTGCCATCTGGTGGTTACTGTGATTGTTTCAGAGAGCAGCAGATATGGGGTCTTCTCGTTTGCTTCTACTCACAAAGGTATGACAGACCATTTTATGTGATGAAAAAAAATCATTATAATGTCAAAATATCTAAAAGTAATGAGTAAGCACATGACAATATTTTCTTATTATTTTATATTTCAATATTTTGACTTAGTATTGCAAAATAATGAGATTATGAGATGCCACGTCATTATTTTAACTATGACTTCTTGAATTTTGTTTTTTATTGCACTGGTGGAAATGGTCTATGCTACAAAGGTAAGAATCAAATATATTCATCATAATACTGTAGAAACAGCTTCAGGTTGCAATTAACAAAACGAATGCATCATATACACATATGTACCCTGCCTTCGCCCAATGTCCAATGCCCCCCCCCGCGACCCTGAATACAGGATAATAAGTGGTAGACAATGGATGGATGGATGGATGGATGGATGGATTGTTTATTTAGGGGCTTTCTCTAGTCAGTATACATTTGATCAGCTTCCCCAGTTTGTTTAAACTGTATCCAAAATTCTTACATTTTGACACCATCCTTAGCAAACTATTCATTCATGAGATGATGCATCTGAGAAAAAAATAAGAAAAACAAAACATCATATAAAAATACTCTCATATCTTTTTGAAGAGGATACTTATTTTACAGATATCCTTCAACAAAATAACTATAAAATGCATACTCACCTGAATATGTCTATTGAGTTTATGATCTCTGTTTTATGACTAAAACAACAATAACCTTATGAACTTTATGCTTTTCAAATAAGTGAAAATTACAAATTGACAATCAAACAGAGTTCCTATTTCATGGTTATTCTCCTAAGTAAAAATACTTTATGGGAGCACGTGGAGGATGTGGCCCAATGAGACGGCGCCAACTGGACGTTGTTCCCGAAATGTTCTGCCGTCGTCCAATCAGAGGAGAATGCGTGGAAGACCATAGAAAGCGTCGGACGTCTCGACCAATAAGCCGACGATTTAGTGTGACGTGGGACAGGAATGCCCGTACGTTCAGTTTACCGGCGTCTGCGTTGAATTGGTAGCGACTCATGAGTACAAATTACACACAGACGGAGCTCAGTGTTTTCTTATAGCAGCGGTGTAAGATATTAAATACCGAAGATGTTGTGTTTAAGCGGGTTGTCGGTGGCTTTTGCGCTCGCGCTGGTGCCCGGTCCTGCCGACGCCCTGAAAGAAGGAGAGTGTGAAGGTAGGTTTTGTCTGTTAGCATCAGTTAGCTAGCTACAGCATCAGCTCACCGTAGGCTTCTGGACACGCTTTAGGTTTTTGAAGACGTTTCGCCTCATCCAAGAGGCTTTTTCTGTAGTGGAGAAGCTGAATGGCTGCTGCCCGCCTCTCCAGTAACTTTTACAATATTACACAAAGCAGATGTTTCCATGACAGAGCCTTGAGCCTTCTGTGAAGTGTAGACGTAGCTGCTATTGAATGCTTTGATGGCTTTAAACGGTGGTGTGACATATTTTTTTGTCGACGGTCACACATTAGTAAGGGAAAACGATTCTCACAAAGCTCCCAGTTTGCTGCTAAAAGGCCCTTTGACATAAAATTAAAAAAATGAACGAATAAAATGAATATAATTAAGTAAAACATTTATTAAAATCTTTTGCACATTTGCAATGCCTCCATTGGCATATGTTATGTATACGCTCTCTGTGGTAGCTTTGGTGACGAAACTGTCACTAGCTGTGTTTTTATTTCATTTGTTTTTTATTAGGTTTATTCCTGTAGCTGTCGCGTAATTTACAGGATGCCTTAATTCCGTTGGAATCCATAAATACATCCATCTATGGAAACCTTGAGTCACGTCGAAAAAAATAAAATTGAACCTGATTATGTAGAAACCTCAGTACAGTGCCACATAATGATGGTTTGCAATTTGTTTGTCGTTTGTGTGTGAAATGACAGACAGAAATGAAAAGGGCAGATTATAATTTCCCAGAGTGTAAGGTGATAGGTTTTTTTTCCCCAAACAACAGTGCAAAGCACCAATTTGTTTCTGTTTTCTAGCAAGTTTTCTAGTTGTAAATTCCTTACCAGTGATAGCTTTGGGAAAAGTTTGATTGACAGATGGCTCTTCCAATCACCTGCCAGTATTTTATTCAACGCATCTCCTATTTTCATCTTCCAATAGAGTGCTGCGGGGACCCAGCATCTTTGTAGTCCAACAGGAATTTAGTATCGCACTGGTTGCCTTGACAAAACCCAAAGAGGTTTCTCCTTTGGATTTTGGATTATTGCAGAAAATAATCTCTTTGTCAAGCACAAATTCATGTTTCTCACGCTTTTTGTTAAGCACGGTAATCTTAAACATTTCAAGACCAGTTTTATGATTTTTGGAGCTTGAATGCAATTGGTAGAAGTAAATGGCTAACATTATGCTATAAAAGAACTACACCATGGTCACATCAACGTGAGTACACACTACAAGGCCGTGGAGGCGGACTAGTCAGCATGATGGAGTTTAGTTGTCTCATTCAGCCGTATAGCAACTGTTTTTTAAAGATGCGTTAAAAAGCTTCACAATTCACCAGAGGGGTATTTACTGACAGATTTTATATCATAGAACAAAGTGTTCAAATGTCTTCAGCCTGTGTTAAACACGACCTTATTTCAGATACTAACCAAAAACCCATGAACAACACATTGACTTTGTGATGAGGGAACCGGAAGTGCAGAAATGCTGACTCATTCTTGGCTATGAGGACTCATTCCTGGATTCTCAGATAGTTCTGTTTAACAAACCATCTGGTAGGTCGCGGTGGCAAATTTCCATTTTAGTTGATCGAACTAGTGCATTTTTGGCATTTCAGCTGGAATCGGTTATTGGCTATTAAAATGTAGTTTTTTTGAGTAATGACTTGCCCAAAGTAAATATTTACTTGCCCCCCATATGTTTTTCTATTGGTGGTCATCAAATTAAAAAAATGTCAAAATACGTAGTTTTCGTTTTTGCCCTGCCACCCAACTGAACTCCTGTTTCCAGGATAATTTAAATGTTAGTTTGCACTTCAGCTCATAAACTTTGTCTTTACCTGCCACCATTTTTACCACTTAGCCAATTGGTCAAGTGGACTTTTGGACGGTATTACGATCTTCTGATCTGTGGTTGTGCAAAAGTTGAGGTGATGTGTTCAGGATGGACATGAACATCGTCACCCATCCAAGTATTCAGGTGGATGTTTTTGATACTGGTGCATAACTAGCATTAATTGTAACGAAACAGTCCACCACACACTCAATAGTGTTTGACTGATGTCTTGTATGCATTTGTCATCCTGTTAAAAACCCTGCCATCGCTTCCTCTGGGAAGTTGTCTTAATACATGTTTTCCTCTGTTCCAGTATGTTTGACCTTCCTCGGGAAGTTTTACAAGTCACTCGAGGACAACAATGTGAAATTCAACAGTGCGGACATCGAGAAGGCCATTGTAAAGACCTGCAAGGATGCTAAGGGAAAAGACAACCGCTTTGTAAGTAAACTATAGATTGAAATGATAGAAAGTCCTCTGGTCGTGTGACTGGACTTTAGAGGCGTAGAGAGTGATGCTTAAATTTGATTTTGTTTGGGAATAAACTGATCTATTTGTTGTTTATTTAAGGACAACATTGCTAATAAAATGTTTGATGTCCACCCTTGACAACAACCGCTGATCTGCTGGTATTAAATTGGCATGCTGTAATTATTGTGGCCAAAAATATCCTGCGTTTTATTTTGGGTGTTAATAGTTAAGGTAAAATCAATCATTTATTTTATTGATTCTTTAAAGTCTTTCTGGATTGTTTGTAATGGTTTTAGAGATTGTTTATCCCCGTTTATGGCAGCTATTTGCACTTGCAGCTATATGCATTTTGCTATTTGAAATAATAGAAAGCCTGTACATCATTTGGGGAAAACATGATAGTTGCTAGGGGGAACATCACCCAGAAGAGGCTACATCATGTTGTCTGTTCACTTGTTCTCCAACTGTCTTCATCAGTCTGAAACCATAATGCAACAACAAATGTTAAGGATGACTTATTTTTACCCCTGCCACCTAAAAAAGGCCAACACTGTCTTTTACTATTTTTAGAGGAGAATTTTGGTGTAAACGGCTTGAAAGCATTATTTGCTGGAGTAGAAATCACAGAATGAATGTTTAGCTGATAAATGTGCTACATTTGAATAGAAATGCTATAATAATCTGGGCTGCTCTCCAGTCAGAGATAATGAGGGAGAAATGCAAAGTTTAATTATTATTATTTTTAAAGACTTAAATATTCTGCCGTTTTTAGAAACCATTCAGGGCTGGAGTTCCAGTGTGATTGACTGGTGAAAAGCTGCTGCCTTGTGGCTAATCAAAATAAAGCTTTAGAATTAGACAGAAGGATCGTGTTGTGTTCAAGGTGCCCTCTGAAAACTGATTATCATGTTGGTCAGTCTGTGTTCTGTAAGAGTGGAGCGAACACAAATCTGCACTGGGGAAGATCAAAACTTTGCTGAGGTAAAAATCTAAAAACAAACAGCATTTCTGGTTATTATTGTGAAGTTAGTACAAGACTAACTATAGTTAATATAGTTTCATATTAATGGATGTAGGACGATATTTAAATGTTATTTCACTAGGGCTTAACTGAATTGTTCGAAGTTTCATTAATAATGTTCACATTGAAATTCTAAATCAACATTCAAATGCTACACACATATTTTCTTTGGCATGTCTAGTCATTGTTTTTAATGCCAGTATTAATTTGTATTAGGCTGCACTGAAAGTGTTTTAGTCTTTGTTTAATTAAGCTCTCATGGTGGCTGTGTAGGATTTTTTTCAGACTCGTGTGATCCAAACATTTTCAAGTCCAAATGTATTGAAAGATTCACATGTGACGTAAATACACACAAAAAAAATAATATTCTGATTCAATCCATATTTGTTTGCAATTAGCCTTTCAAAACCCAAATATTTACTGCGGCCAAAAAAAACTGTCTCTCTGACTTGCTGCATACAAACGGATACACCGATGAGTTATATTCATTAACAAATGTGACTAGATTGAAAATAAAATCAAGTAATTCAATCTGATTAATAATTGTATTCAAATTGGGAATATAAAAAGAAATGGAGGTTGATGATGTTATAGAACATGACAGCATATATTTGAAGCTGCATTTGAAAACCTTAATAGCAGCTTTGAATGTAAAGTAAAATTCAGCACAGGCCTATAGTGTTCACTAATAGTGGCCCCTTAAAGTGCTGCAGGAGGATGATGATGAATTTAATGACTGACCCAGAAGTCGTGTTCCATTACAGAAAATAAGCTCTTTGGCAAACAAATGTTGATGATACTTGCACGTTTTGTTCAGCAAGATGATCTTCAACACCACTTATGAAACCAAAAACGCCTTCAAGAATCAAATTGACTGTGAGACGGGGGAACAGGACTCTTTGCTGCAGCACTCTGCTGATTGTTGTTGCATTTGTTTTCATTTAAGTGACTGGATGATACAGAATCACCAAACCGGTCCAATCAGTGTTTATTTTTGTGTATTCTCTTCATGGTTTGTTTGTTAAAATATAACTGTGAATATGAACCAGAACCACTAGACCCCCCGGTTTGGACCAAATGTAACGAACGCAGTAGTGAAAGCTTCATCCGTCTCTTGTTGTGAGACACTATACAGACAGTGAAATCAGACTTCTTTCTCCCTCTTCACATGTCTAGTGTTACTACATCGGGGCAACAAGCGACGCAGCCACCAAGATCATCAACGAGGTGTCGAAGCCTCTCAGCTACCACGTTCCAGTGGAGAAGATCTGTGAGAAACTCAAGAAGAAGGATAGTCAGATCTGTGAACTGAAATACGGTGAGGAGCACTTCTACTTTTTATTTAAAAACATGTCCCTAAAGTGTACTGTAAAACTAGCTGCAGAACCACTGCTTAGGGTATATATATATTTTTTTTAAACAAGACTTAAGTGCTAGCAAGATTTGTAGAGATGTCGTCTTTTTAAGCCTATGGCAGAATATGGGCCATGACCAGAGCTCCAGAATAACATTTGCACTAGTATCACTGGTGCTACTAATTCTCCCTGTTTGTCACGTCAGCACATTGTTTGCTCACACTGCTTTTTTTGTACAACATGGTAATAGTCAGTGGTGTAATGTAATTAACTACATTTATTCAAGTACTGTACTTGAGTACAATTTTATGCTACTCTCTATTCCCCTACTTTTCTGAGGAAAATGTAATTTTTCTATCTATGAGTATATGAAATACAATGCACATTGAACCCCACGCTTTAAGTCAAGTCAGATTTAGTAAAAGTAAAATTACATAATATTTTTTAGGATCCAGGTGCTGTACTATAAGATGGGTTAAATGCAGAGCTCAAATTTCCTGTGTGTGTGTGAGAGAGAGAGAGACAATTAGCATGAGTGCAACCATGTGAAATTTTAACTCACTCACTATAAATGATCGTGCCTGTGGCCATTTTGGTCACAGTCTGGAACCCTGGTTATTCTGTCAGTGTGGAGCTCAGTCCATCAGTGTGGACTCAGAGCAGAGAAGAGCCTTGACTGAGGTCAGGGTGACTTGACTTTGGCTTGAAGGGAGAAAGGACTGGGTCTCCTCTTTGCCTTGAAGGCCAGCAGCAGGGAGCCGGTGTAGTGAACATAGAAGAGCTGCAGATCATCTGCAGAGGGCTGATGGCAGCTGCAGGTGTCACATGACAAGTGCCTGGATGAAGCCCACGGTTGCCTTCCTGGTAAGGAAGGGGCTAATCCTGCTGATGTGGGCGAGCTACTGCTGTAATGTTTGTAGTAGGGCTGCAAGATGTATTGTTTCAGGATCAATAGTGCGTAATGCAGGTACGCCATAGTTGCATCACAGGACGTGTGATGTTGGTAAAGTAACATTAACTATTTAGCTGCTTGGTGCAAAGGAAAACTCTCATGTTCATGACTCATCCCGTATCGGTGATTAATGACCTACAGTCTAGGACGGCCTGCCAAAAAAGGCTATCTTAGGTGGTCTTGCAGAGACCCAGGTTGAAGGTGTCTTGTGGATCTGACCGGGAGCTTTTAGTCCTCACTTTACCCTCGCTCTCTCTCTGGGAGGAACAGGGCTCCTGGTCGACTGTCCAGAGTGGGAGGGGCCTGAACCCGCTGACCCGTAGAAACACGGAGCCTGTCTAGTTAACCAGCTTTGTGGGTGTCTCATGGTCTCCTCAGTCCTGTCCATGTTGAGCCCTGGTGGTGTTTTATGAAAAAATAACAATAGCTTAAACTCTTTACTGGTATTTCACCAAATGCATTTATTAATCATTATGAATAATGAGTTTCTACAAGCTGAGCTGGGAGTAAGAGCTTTGAATTTGACTGCCAACATTTCATTGTGTATGAAGTTAATGAGAAACTGTAGAAATGATCGCCTCATTCACCTTGTTCTTCTTAAATTTGCTTTTGGAGTGTAGAGACATGCTGATGGCACAAATTAGCAAATGCCTTAACCGTACCCTGGGGAGTTTTCTTGTAAATAAAGTTTACATGCATGCACGTTTTACATTTACATTCCCTTCCTCAAATAACATTTGCCACGTGTGGTGCTCAATACAAAGGGCTACTAGAGGTTTTACCTTTTTTTTAAAAGTAATAATTTTGCATCTTGTGTGTACCATGCAGACAAACAGCTGGACCTGACCTCAGTGGACCTGAAAAAGCTGAAAGTGAAGGACCTGAAGAAGATTCTGGAAGAGTGGGGCGAGTCCTGCAAAGGCTGTGCCGAAAAGTCTGACTTCATCCGCAAAATCATCGAGCTCATGCCCAAGTACGCACCTGCAGCCGCCAAAGCACGGACAGAACTGTAATGAGGAACCAAACACAGCCACACAACTTTGTACTTGACTTGGACCAGACTGCTATCCAGGAGGAGGAGAGGAGACGGGAGTTTTGTCTTTTGGGTTTTTGGACACTCATCTGGTAATCCCACACTGATTCAGATGTATAGATATGGGTGTATACTGCAGTCCTATACTATACTTTAAAATCAAGAACAAGTGAACTAATTAAAGGGGTAATATAAGCATTGCAAGTAGGTTTTCTGCTTATGTCGCCAGTACAGTTCACACATCACAGCTGATTCTCCAACAGTGTCGATATACACAAATAGTCCATTCATTTTTTTAAGTCTAAATGGAAGTCATTGAGCAGCTGCGCTGAAGCAGGTGGAGGTTTAAGTCCGCTTCCAGTTTACAAACCCACTTCTCCGGTCTCTGCCCATGCCACCAGGCGTTGTTGCCAGGATGCTTTTCGGAAAGTCGTCATGTTTTGAAGAATGTGTTTAACCTCCCAACTTTACCAGATTTCCATGATGTCAGCATAAAATCCACAATCCTGCTCTGTGCTAAAAAACCTGTATTTTAACGTTTATATGATGGCGTCGTGGTATAGTGTGAACAGGTGGAATGATTACATCAAACAAATACTGTTTCAATGTACAAGCGTGTGTGTTTTATTAAAATAGACGTTGAAAGAAAATGTGAACCCCTTTAAGGCCAGAGTTGATTTAAAAAGCCAGTGACCTCTCTACTGTCGAGACATTCAGATCTTCAACACTCTGCTTTTAACCTCCTAATCAGGCTTTTTCTTCAATGTGCAGGTAACGGTTACTCATATTCCAACCCCAAAAAACATGTTTTTCATTTACACTTTTCAGGACCACAGCACCAGGAGGCAGTTTAACTTAATTTTTTTATGGAAATTAAAACTCACTTGCTATTTTTTTTTTTTTTTTTTTTTTTTTTTTTTTTATAGCAGTATCAAGGAATTAGTGCATTAATGAAATGCAGGTGCTACATAACAAATGTTTGTGTCAGTGGTGTATGAGGATCCCTTTGGCCCTGTTCACAACCGTGCGTCTTGGGTGATCCAATCACAAGTGGACTGTTGAGTACGTCACTTCACACCTCGTCTCACAGTGCCAGATCCGTCTTCACAGTGCTGTGTCAGCGCTAAAGAAAGGTCTGGCTCCACACATCATCATTCCGTTACTGCGGGGGGGAACTTTGCTGGTGGTCGTCTCAGAGGGAGGCAGTAGAATGTGACTTTACATGTCAACTAGGAAGTTGTTTCACTTTAAAATAAATCTACTGATTTACAGATGTTTCTCTCCCAATGTAACTGCATTCCAATACCCAGACCACCATCCAATGTAGTATGCCAGAAATAGACTTGGTACGTCCCAGTGCATAGAAACTACCAGAATGTCTGACTGCATCTGGTTGCATTTTGCAGTATAAACCAGGATGCTCTCCTGGCTATTCTGACCCACAATCCTTTGTGCAGCATATATATGAGCCAAAGAGTGAAAGCTCAAGGTGCAATGTTACGAGGAAGAAGTATGTCCAAATTAAATGCACACTGTGGTGTACAGTATGTACTAAAAGAAAACGGCTGCGCCTGAACTCACTCACTACTCACTATAGTGAGTTCTCCGTGTTGTAGTTCGGTTTGAATGCATGGTGATGATTATTATACCCTATATAATGGACTTGATGTCTCTCACAATTCATCTTGAAAAGTAGTAGTGTACAACCGATGGTCTCCAAACCGAGCATTATGTACCATCATGCATTGTGCTGAAGGAGTGATTGAGACAAATCCATGAAAATGATATATTTAACGTGAGCAGAGCATCATAACACAAACTGAGAGAAAGTACTTTTATTTACTTATTAATTTGGAAAAATACACTCATTGCTTCCACATTGACAAAGGCAGCATACGCTGCTCCTTTAGGTCTTACCTTTCACAATAAAAGACATATACACTGTTAACCAGGGGAACTTGAATTACAACAAATTAGCTTGCAATATGTATTTCTGCTAAAGAATGTTTTTTTTTTTTTATTGATGGTCCACCAACCACCTTGGATCCGACATGTTTTAATTGTGTGACAGCAGTGATGTAATTAACAGAGCAGAAAAAAATGTACCAAGTAATGTACCAAAGAGATTTAAAATTTTACAGATGAGTTATAGAAGTGAGTGAGTGAGTGATTTCAGACACAACCCAAGCCTGCTATAGTCTAATGGATGACGTTCTTTTGGCTATTATGGTGTCATGACAGACCTGGAAGTTTCTACTCCTTTTATTTCAAAAAGTACATACTTCGTGCATACACGCTGCTACAAGAAGCTGTCCACTTGTGATCAGAGAATCAGATGAGTTTGTTTTGTAAATACAGGTGAAAGGAGGACGCGTGCCCACGTTTTAACTTTTGTACCAGTTTCCAGCTCTAATTCGTTTCAGACTTCTTGTCGTAGGAGCGTCTCACAAATACTCACAGAGGCCATTGGGTGACTTATGTTAAAACACGTCTTTGACAAAGGAAGGTGCATAAGTCCTTCCGTCAGCAACGTATGAAATATTTAGGCAAGATATTTATTGAGGATTTAGCTTCTTTCATTTCTACTAAGTGGTTATTGTTTCCTGGTTTTGTTTCGATCTGGTCCCAGATGGTTTCTGTCGTGCTGATCTATGTGTTGTGAACATTTGAAATCTCTCGTGCTGTCCACCTTCCACTTCTAAGCAGCGCTGGGATCAGTTACAGTGTAATCCAATCAGGAATTGGATGATAGGATTGTTGATATTAAAACATAGTTTAAAAATAAGGTTGACTGGGAGAAAACTAATGACAAAAGGTTTGACCCCTCTCGCCCACACCTCAAAATCAGCTGTGCAAGGATATGTAAGGTTCCTGAACATGGAGGGAAACAACTTTTTTTCCCTCCACATGTTGCAGTGGCAGTGAAACTAAGGTGGCCGCCAAAGGGATAGTTTTTTTTTTTTTTTGTTTTTTTGTATGTAAGCAAACGGTGTGTATTTTAAAGAAATAATGTCTTGGTATGGGAAATGAAAACTTAAAATATGCTGTTGTTTCACATTGACCTTTTCATGTAAGTCCCAGTCATTTGTTACAACTGTTCTATTCTACTTTTTCATTAAAATATGAAAACTGAGCCTGTGGAGTGGAGGATTATATGATTTACAGTTCAGCAAGGTGACAAGATGAAATTAAATGAGCGTACTCTGATTTTTTGTGACTCAAATATTTTCTAAAAACTGATTTCAAGTCGCTTTGAATTACACCTTCAAGCAAATTCAAGCATGTGAACCGTGCAGTAGTTTTCTCTCTCAAAAATATTTTAAGATATTTTCTTTAAACTTCTTCATTCAACATTAAGGCATACTTTAGTATTTGTACTCAAGTAAATAATGTGAATACTTCTTCCACTACTGATTGTTTCTGCCTTGTCTTGATAATGAAAAAAGTCAAAATATAATACAAACAACATGTAGTTTTAACATAATTCTATTTCGTCTGTTAGCTGGTGTAAGAGCTGACCTCCTTAAACCTTCACCTTACATCTCTTTATTGATACCATAGTTAATTTCCTAAATGTATTAAGTTAGTACAATTTCATCCAAAACCATGAGGGGATACAACAAGAATCTTTTCATTAAACATAGGGTTTCTGAATGTTGTCGATTATAATAATAGTAATTATGATAATACTTAACAATAATTATCTCGCTTCTGTAAACACCTCTTGGACCCCCATTAAAATAATTTTCACATAGGAGTAATACAATAAATGTTTTGTTTCAGGCCTTAAAATTGGCTGGTGTCCAGAATCAAACGTGTTACGTCATGACGACCGCCGACGATGCGTCACCGCCGTTTCCGCCCTCCTCGGGGAAAGCGCACATTCCTATTGTCCAAGATGGCGGCGTAGGTGCAGATCCTCCGAGGCTGACATGTTTTTAAACGAGTTAACGCTTTTATTTCGATATATATGAAAGTATCCAGCGTCTCGAGTGGTAGCGTTTCTTTACCGAAGCTGTCGCCTGCCACGTCGGTATTGCTAACACCGCTGGACTTCGCTGCCCAGGCCGGATTCCCGTTGCAGGCACCGAAAAGTTTGAGCTCCATCATCCTGTGAAGATGAAGAGGCAGGCCGGGAGAGAGACTAGTCCGTCCAGGGCCGCCGCCAAACGGATACGGGAAAGGGAACGAGAGAGTGCACGGAGAGAGGAGCTGGCGCAGCCGCCGCCGCTGGCTCTGCTGCTGGCGGCGGAGACCCGGGGATATCACCGACGGAGCCGCAGTAGAGAGCGAGAGAAGCCGCGGCTCAGGGAGGAGCGGGCGGCCGCTTTGGAGCTCCACCACCGACACGAGCTCAGCCTCCTCGGTCGTCCGCCGCTACGGACTACGGCGGTGGCGGAGCTCCCCACCGCCAGGCCCGGCACTCTGGAGTACAAAACGCTGCTCATCAGCAACCTCGGCTCGCAGGTCTCGGACGAGGATGTGGAGGACGCGCTTTTTCATGAGTTCAAAAAGTTCGGGGACGTCAGCGTGAAGCTGTCGCACACGCCGGAGCTGGGCCGGATCGCCTACGTGAATTTCCGGCACCCGGAGGACGCCAAAGAGGCCAGACACGCCAAATCCTCCAGGTTAGTCTTAGGTGACCGACAGCTCAAAATTGAACCCATGTACGTTAGGAGGCGGAGTGTCACGCCGCCAGACGCTGGATATTTGCCCCTGCACGCACCGTACCCTTACCGGCAGCGCTCCCTCTCCCCGCCGGCTCCGGGGGCGAGTAACCTCCGAGACATCAGAGCGCGACATTACGCCTTGGAGACGCTGGGTCTCAGCAGAGAGAGGGAGAGGATTCTGGATTATTATGGGATGCTGGATGAGAGGGGCCGGCCTTATGGCTTCCCTCCAATGCCAGTGGTGGAGGATTTAAAACCTGAGGATGATCAGAGGGCTACCAGCAATCTTTTTATTGGCAATTTGGATGGTAATGTTACAGAAGCAGAACTGAGGAGGGGCTTTGACAAGTATGGCGTCATTGAGGATGTTGTGATTAAACGGCCAGCTCGTGGACAGGGTGGGGCGTACGCTTTTGTGAAGTTTCAGAACCTGGACATGGCCCACCGGGCCAAAGTAGCCATGCAGGGGCGGCTAATGGGAGGCAACCCCATAAAGATTGGCTATGGCAAAGCTAACCCCACCACACGGCTCTGGGTTGGTGGTCTTGGGCCCGGAAACTCCCTCGCTGCCCTCGCTCGGGAGTTTGACCGCTTTGGAAGTATAAGGAATATTGACTACGTTAAGGGGGACAATTTTGCTTACATTCAGTATGAAAGTTTAGATGCTTCCCAAGCCGCCTGCACCCAGATGAGGGGGTTCCCTTTAGGTGGCCCTGAGCGGCGTCTGAGGGTTGACTTTGCTAAAGTTGAGGAGAGTCCAACGCGGCCGTTTCCTCCAGGTTACCAGCCCCCCGTGGCTGCCCCCTCCCACTATGAGCTAATCGGGGAGGCCTACAGCCGCCATCGCAGCCTGGAGCGAGAGCTGAGGGGAGCCAGGGAGCGCTCACCGGCGCCCCCCCACAGCCTCCTCTCCCAGAGGGAGAGAGAGAGGGCCCTACTGGAGAGAGACTACCCCACAAGTCCCACCCGTAGCCTGGAGAGGAGAGTGGGAGCAGTGGAAGCGTTTGGGAGGAGTGGGAGAGGAGCACGGAGCCGCAGCAGGAGCAGGGAGCGCTGGCTGAAGGAGAGGGAGGAGAGGAGGAACCGGAGGAGGAGCAGGAGCATGTCGACTGAAAGGCTGACAGAGGAGAGGGGGAGGTCGAGGGTTCGGGGTCAGGGAGTGGCCGTCTCTCCTGACGCGAGCCCAGACCGAGCACGGGTCCGAGCTCCTGACTCCACCACAGAGCCGAGAGACCACTCCCCTGAGAATGGCGGCGGGGGGCGCCACCCTGCCACCAATGAGGATGATCTACCATCTGGCCGCCACCACAGCAAGAGGTCCAGCGAGCATCTCAACAATCACCAGCATCGTAACAGCGAGGTCATCGCCGCCGTCTCTCCCGCCATCCCCACGGACACGCACACCTCCTCCTCTCCCAGCTCGCTGTCCGAGTTCGCCCAGGCCTCGCTCTCCAAAACGTGGCACGGCTTCTTTGCTCTGAAGAACAGCAGTTTCCCCACAGACCTGTACATGCTGGAGGGGGGCTCCTCGTTCTTCAACACTGTAATGAAGGACACCCTGAAACTGCAGAGCCAGAACCAGCCCAGCCAGCTAAAGATCGCCCAGAGGCTCCGCATGGACCAGACCCGACTTGACGAGGTGTCGCGCCGCGTCAAACTTGGGCGCCCTGATGGCTTCGCCATCCTCCTGGCTCTCCAGGGCCCCATCGACCGCCAGGCCCCTATCCCCGAGCCAGGACTGCAGGCCCGCTTGCTACGCCACCTGGTGACCTACCTGCGGAACAAGGAGGCAGCTGGAGTCGTGAGCCTGCCCGCCGCAAAAGAGGGGGGGCCGGGCGCCATGCTGTACGCCTTCCCCCCTGGAGTGTTCTCACAACAGTACCTGCAGGCTGCCAAAAGGACTGTGGGTAATCTGGACGAGGAGCACATGGTTGTTGTGATCGTCAATGACACTAATTGATTATTACACTGTAGACACTTACAGGCACACACACACACACACTCAGCTCAACCACAAATACTTCCACGTTGTTTTTTAGAAAGATGTATTTTATTGTTTTATTCCGTATATGATAAGTGAAACACAGCAAAGTACACTACATCTCTCTCTTTCTCTTCCTCGTTTATTACTTCATGTCTCCCTCACGGCCAGCCACTTGTCACATTTACAGGTATTGATTTGCCATCAGCGGTGGCCGTGAGCTGCGTGTTTAAAATGGTCTGTATTGAAGAACACTTAAAGGAGAGAGGATGTTAATGTAAAGGCCTACCGCACATACAGGCAGCACTGTTGCTTTTTTACTCTAAGCTGTAACGTACAACACTAAATCTGAGGGTTTGTTTATATGCTTGTTTACTTTATCCGTATTTTTCTTTTTATCTGAATTTACCAAGTTGCTCTGTATAACCAATATATGTGGGACTCTGACGTTTTCTACAAAGTGATTGTACTGTAAACTTTACGGGGACAGTGATGCCAGCTGAGGCTGGCCCAGGCTACTCCAGTGTGTCTGCTCTACCGGCAGGTGTGTTTTCCCTCTGGTTGAAAAACGGCAGCCGCCACAGCCAGAAGACACAAAAGTGAATTTCCTGATCCGTCCCTGTGACTGTATATTTGACATAGTTAGGTGTTTTATCAATTGAACCATTCCAGTTCTGTTCTGAAAGGTGTGTGAGTGTGTTTGGTCTGTTGTTGCATGCAGGAAAAGAAAAAAAAGTTATATTTTTTTGTCCGTCTTTCAGTAACCTGTTGTCACTTGATCTTTAAGTTTGATGGAGACGACGTGTTCAGCTGTCATACTGGTGCAAAGTCTGATCATATTGCTGGTTGGGATTTTATATTGTATACAGATCTTTTCAATTTTAATACATCAATCCATCCATCTTATCCATCTGTGCGCCTTTTTCTTTTCATGTGCCTCATCACTTTATTAGTAGTTTGATTTAACCTTGTCTCTTAAAAGTTTGAATTTTCTATGAGGTTCTTGTCCAGAGTCGGTGTAGCAGTTACAGTAGATGGAGTTTGAAGAAACAGACAGGAGTCCCAGCACGGAGCAAAGTCACAAACTGGTGTGGACATATTTTAGACACAAAAAACTATCAATATGAGTTTAAGTGGACGCTATATTTAGAATAGTTTCACATCTTTGTCCTCTGTCAGACAGCCTTTCTGATGGGGAAGTGAAGCTGATATCTATGATCTCCTCAAAGCCACAAGACTCCATTGATGAAAACAGTGATTTACTTCACAGAACACTAGAGTTGCTGGTCTGGTTTGTTTGTGTTACAATGTGGGTTTGGAACATCATTTTAACATACCGGTATTTTATTCTGCTAATTCAAAAAGCGTTAACTAATAAATACCATGTGTGCCGTGTTCTTTAGTTCTACCATGTGATTTGCAGTAGTGAGAAGTAACTCGGCACATTTTACTTCAGTACAACCTTTGGATATAAACCAAACATTTCAAGACCCAAGTTTAAAAGTAAATCAAAGTAGAGTGATTTTAAAAAAGAACCCGTATGAGCAGGGAGCTAGAGGAAGGTAGAGAGGAACAGCTCGGTCTCTGATCTTTACTTTTTTTTTTACTCCACTTTGATAGTCTGACAGAAATAATTACATATTATGTTTGCAGATTATTTGTCATACCAATGTGTTTAAAAGGATCGGTGCGGATTCATCAACATTGCAAATAATAAACTTAACAGCAACTCCACTGTTCTGAGAGGTTAAATCACTGTTTTTGTTCTTGGCTTTGAAGAGAGCAGAGATAAGCGCTTCAGTTCCCCGTCAGAAACCACAAGGTAACAAGGTGAAACGACTGACGATGGAGAAAAACCTCACACAGCCACAATACTAAACACAACTATCCCTTTAATGCAAACACCGTTTACAGGCAGTTTTCAACTTGGCATCATGACTTTTCGTAAATATACGAATCTGTTATCTGTACGCAATTCGAGCTATCCGTGTGTATGTGTACGTTCTGAGCGAAACGACCCATCACATCCACATGTTTGTCAGCGCCCTCTAGCGAAACGACCCATCACCCCTTTAGGGTTAGGTTTAGGGTTCGGTGTTGATAAACACGTGAAAAGGTGATTGTGCGTAGTGATAACACGGCATAATGGCATACGAGTTGGCGTGTCATACATACGCCACTTCATGAGATCAGTCTCCAGTTTTAGTTGAATAAAACAGTCACGTTGTGTGTTTGAGAAACCAGAAGAATTGATGTTTCACTGCATCAACTCGAAGCTCTTTCATTGCCTCTAGAAATGTAAAAACAACATGTGTGATAATTTCAATCACACTCACCGCAGGTGTTCCCAAAGTCTGTTCCAACATCTAATAATCAAATGATCTCCTGGGATTTATGTAACGGAGCCGACACTCACTCATTTTGTTAAATTTTGTTAAAATCTTTGTGCCAATTTAATAATTTTAACAAGAAAAATAAAATGTGTTCCCACCTGATAATGAGTATAATATTAGAGGCGAGAGAAATGAAATAAAAAGTGTTGCTGTTTCCAACTAAATGAGATGTATAGTTCATCACTCTCATCACACAGCTGCATGTCAGCGACACGTCGGTCAAGTTTACTCCATTTATTGTTTGGTACAAAAGCCACATAGAGGTCGGTTAGAGCCTGAACATGTCTCTGAGGAAAATCAGCTGGTTTGAGTGGTCAAGCAAGCAGAAAAGATTCATGTATTTAAAGTTTGGTAATCGTTGACGGAAATTGTGTTGACCAAAGTACAATTCAAAATGCTTTTCAAGATATAAAAGACTTTTAGAGGAGAAAACAAACAAGCAATATAAAAAGATGCATTAAGATTGGCTTAAATAGAAATACAATAGAAAACAAATAGTTAAAAGTTACAGTGCAGTACAAGATATAAAATATATTATAAAAAAATTATTAAACAAAATATTAATTAATATCTGCTCAAATAGTAGTCAGCTACTACTATTTTGATAATTGATGAAGGAAAAAGTCCAAATTCCAGCTGTCTGATTTCTTTCCTCTGTGACGGTGAACAGAGTATCTTTGAGTTTCGGACAAAGAAAGACATTGGATGCCAAATGCATCTGTGCTCATGATCCTGAAGGGCTTTTATTTGTAAAGGAGTCTTTTCAAATTGTAGTATTACTACTTTTTCCACCACTGGAACTACCATGTTCACAGATGAGATGTTTTTCTGTTGAGTCCGTTCGCACCGCGCTGTCTTAAGAACCTTTCATTCTCTGGTCTCTTCTTTGGTCTGAAAGTTGATCCTTCCATCTGTGGCTTGAATGTGTTTGATTAAGAAAAACTGTAACGCTCTAAAGAAAACAAACTGACATGAACTGATTGAAACTGTGAAGGATAATCAGCCTGAAAATCTTCATTCTCCTCAAACTCAGTCGAAAAGAAGAAATCTAAAATAAATGTAACATGAATGTTAATCATGCCTATAAAATCGACCAGTTTTGTGTCATATGCTGTTAAAGAGAATAAAAAAACCTTTTATATCATTTTTCCTCGACCAGTGACACGTTGTGAACCCGCTCCCCTGAACTTGTGTCCTGACCGATGACATCACACAGACCTGACAGGTGGAGTTTGAATCCACGACGACATTCGTTTTTTGTACACAGATCCCCTTTTTGGTTTCGTTTTCATGTCAACATATAGAAACGTATTCTGTACCGAAAGAAAATGTAATAAACATTTGATGCTCTTTACAAGACTGGATGGTGTGGAGTCATGTGTCTGTTTATTATACTGTGTTTTATCAAATCCTGTATTTAAGTAAAAGTAGGCATGGAATAATACACTATTACAAGTACCAGGATTCAAAATGTTACCAGAGAGCAGGGTGGTAGTCGCACAAGTACTCAGTCTGTACAATGGAAACTTTAAGGGCAAAAATTTTGTTTTTTGTGAGCTGGTTCATTTAGAGATTTTAGTCTATTATACTTCCATAACACATCTTCTTTCAGACCTCAGCTTTGTCCTGCAGATGTTGAGGACCTCTGTCTCCTCAGGAAATAGAGGTGGCTTAGGCCCTTCCTGTAGAGTTACTTATATAACTCCCTATAGTATCCCAAAAGAATAAATGACCTGGCTGACGGTGAATGCCACGTGTGCTCTTCATTAAAGGCATCTAGGCTATTCTATTCAGAACACTTTCTGTTATCCATCCATCCATCGTCTACCGCTTATCCTGTATTCAGGGTTGCGGGGGGGCTGGAGCCGATCCCAGCTAACATTGGGTGAAGGCAGGGTACACCCTGGACAGGTAACCAGTCTATCACAGGGAGACATGTAGAGATAGACAGGTAACCAGTCTATCACAGGGCTGACATGTAGAGACAGACAGGTAACCAGTCTATCACAGGGAGACATGTAGAGACAGACAGGTAACCAGTCTATCACAGGGAGACATGTAGAGACAGACAGGTCCCCATCCTGCATGTCTTTGGACTGTGGGAGGAAGCCGGAGAACCCGGAGAGAACCCACACTATCACGGGGAGAACACAGTGCTACCCAGTACCCACTACACCACCATGCAGCCCCACTTTCTGTTATATTGCTTGAAATCATCATAACATACCGATAGGTGTATGTACATTAAAAGCACTGACATAACAAAGTTTTTAAAAAAGTTCTCTGTTGCCGACACAGGACTGTCAAAAGCACGTCCAATTATTTTCTCCGGGCCAGAGACAACCGAGGGGAGAGAAGAGGCTGGCAACCTAGTTCATCCAGACAGGTAAATGACCTGCTTTGTTTTGCGTGAAAGGTGTTATATTTCTTAATTTGTGTATCCATCGTTACTTGTAGATCGCGTATGTATGTATTAGCCAACACCAAGTCAGCTAGGGCACCATGGAAGTTAAAGTTGCCATATCATACTGTTTTTCATCAATTCCACACAGCTGTCAGAGGTCCAACAACACTGGATTCGATATGCATTGCCCCAAACCCATCAGTGGTCCTGAATTTCAGCTGTCTAAAGGTTGCTCTGCTGATCTCTACTGAGAACAGGCTGCTTCTGTGCCTACCTTTAAATTCTAATGAGCTCCATCTCCCTTGTTACTGAAGCAGTCTGATGTGAAGTGGTTAGCACACACATACAAGCTAATACGGACCGTAGACGGCTCATAGTCACTAAAAATGAAACACAACCACCATCTATTCTGTTCTTCTGTAGCTGGGACAGAATATAAGCACTTATGTTGATTTGTACAACCAGCAACAGAGCAATCTGCGTGTCTCTGAGCGACGACATTGTGAAACACCGCTATCTCACTGCTGTCTCACCGCAGGACACACCGAACTTCACCTCGGTGATGAACGCCCCCTCTCAGATATCTCCTATCATCAGAGGAGTTCGGCCTATCAGGACAAACCGAACTTCACCTCGGTGATGAACGCCCCCTCTCGGATATCTCCTATCATCAGAGGAGTTCGGCCTATCAGGACACACCGAACTTCACCTCGGTGAGGAACGCCCCCTCTCAGATATCTCCTATCATCAGAGGAGTTCGGCCTATCAGGGCACACCGAACTTCACCTCGGTGAGGAACGCCCCCTCTCAGATATCTCCTATCATCAGAGGAGTTCGGCCTATCAGGGCACACCGAACTTCACCTCGGTGATGAACGCCCCCTCTCGGATATCTCCAATCATCAGAGGAGTTCGGTCTATGCAAATGACTCCCTTCGTTACGTAACAACAGGAGCTGAATCTGAACAGCCTGTAGGAGCGCCATTGTACCAGTGGGGGGTCTGCAGAGACCATGCAGGAGTCGCTTGTTTTCCTCATTCTGGGAGTTGACAGGCTCAGGGAGGAAGAGTTAATTGGTGTAGAGACCAGAGAAAACATGTTTTTCATAATATGGGACCTTACATGGTTACAAGTAGGTAATCTGCAGCTAACGCTATCAGTGTGTTATTTACGTGATCTCTCTTTGCTTTGAAAGTGTGAAGTTGGCTTGTATGTAATCTGCAGCTAACGCTACCTGTGTATAATTTACATGATCTCTCTTAGCTATGAAAGCGTTACGTTAGTTCATATGTAATCTGCAGCTAACGCTACCTGTGTGTTATTTACGTGATCTCTCTTAGCTTTGAAAGGGACATAGTGTGGTAGTGTGGCGTTGGCTTGTATGTAATCTAACTAGCCTCACGTGTAGCATGTAGCGATGTAGCTTACATGTGTGTTTAGAACATAAACAGTTCCACACAGCTGCAACATGGAATAATAGATTTTTTCTCCCTCTCACTGGTGACTACAGCTGGATTCAGACATGGCTCAGACCTCTGTTATCTTATTTAATCCTTCTTTCATGGGTAGCTTGTGTTGTTGCCCTGGACTACAGTCACCACATCCAAGATCAGTGAAGAGAAACGATAATGGCTGTTTGTTGTGTGACAAGTCCTCCTCATTTAGGTGATAAACTTCTAGGTATTTAGGTATTGCAGTCTGTCTCTCTCTCTCTCTCTCTCTCTCTCTCTCTCTCTCTCTCTCTCTCTCTCTCTCTCTCTCTCTCTCTCTCCTTCAGGGTGAGCTATACCTGAAACAACTAACGAAACAGCTGGGTGGTAAAACTAGATCCCAGTCTTACCTCACTCCCTAGCCAATAAACAGAAAAAAACACTGTACAAAGAAAAAAGCTACTCACCACTACTAACACTGGACTGACTGCTAAATCAACACTATTTACAATATTTACAATGTGGTCCAGAAACTCTGCAACCATCATCAGTTTGCGCTGGTACAAAACAAACGAAAGACTACGAGAGCGATAACAATCAATGAGTGAAACGGCGGGTGTCAGTGTTGAAGCGGTGGGTCAGCGTTAAGGTCAGAGAGAGGAAACGCCCCAGATCTGCTGCAGGCTCCATCTTTAAAAAGGCCCGGCAGAGGATCCGTCCAATCAGCAGTCTCCACCTGTTCCAGAAACCTAGGATACACACAAGGCACAGCACCCCCTCCTGACAGGGAGGAAGCACAACACAGAAAAACACACATAATATGTGTATATTATCCAAACATAATGACATAACACCCCCCACCCACCCAAGTTCAAACATGTCTTCCTAAGACATTTTGACCTAACCCACATGGGAGAGTGCATCGCCTACCACATTTCTACTACCTTTAATATGTCTGATGTCTATATTGAAATCTTGTTGCAACACACCGGATGCTCAATGCAACTGTCATCCTCCTGCAGCAGCACAGCACTGGTGCCCTGAGCACTAGCATCAACCTCGACTTTAAAGGGATGCGTAAAATCAGGCGCCGCCAGTACTGGCGCACTGCAGAGGAGAGCTTTGGCAGATTCAGATGAGTCCTGACAATCATTTGTCCACACAAATTCGTCATCGGGAAGGACTCAGTAAGGTTGTCAGCGGCGCAACAACACAAGCAAAGTTTTTGCAAAACCGCGTCTCTGGCACCGAAAACATCAAAATGGCCTGGACTTTGGCCGATAGGGGACACACTTGTCCCTGACCTACTTGTTTTCCCAAGTAAGTGACAACAGCTTTACCAAACTCACATTTGGCCAAATTCAGCTTAAGCGAGGCATCCTTTAAACGGCCGAATATTTTCCATAGCAGTTTTCACTTGTATATCGCACACAATCATACATCAATGATGGAGTTCATAACCATATATCAGTAGCATTCTCAGCAGGCTATTTTGTAATAGTAAAGAGTGAAGGAAGTGTCCATAGTTGGACTGTGGAGGAGCGATGGGTGGATCTGATGAACACAAGCAGCAACCTTATTGGATCTGGATCCATCTGGATTCTGGTGTGGAGCTGTTAACAAAGTTTTTTTTTTCCCCAAATATATTTATTGGATTTTTTTAGTTTTTTTTGTTCCCTGTCTTGGGACAACACATTACAAATACCATAAACATGCGAAACATGCAACCAGACAGAGACATAAAAATAAACAAAATAAAAAACATTCAAAACACGATGGCACACTCACTGGTACAGAGGTAAAGGGTACTGAGGTCGTGGGATGTCCAATGGCTGTGAAGGGGTAAAGAGGATATGGTCATTTTAGAGCCGTAAGAAACTGAGGGCCCTTTACAAAGTCCAAGAAGGAAGTCCACATTTCTTCAAACAGTGCATATTTTCCCTTCAGTGAAAATGTTATTTTCTCCATTGCTATAACTTGTACAGTGTTCTCTAGCCAGCTTTTTGTAGTCGGCCTCTGTATTGATTTCCAACATTTTGCAAAAGTCCGCCTGGCTTGAAGTAGGCATAGGATAACCATCTTCCTGTTAGCACGGCTGAGGTTAACGTCCTTTGGAAAGAGTCCCAAAACGCATATCCTTGGGCACATGGGAAGAGTCACCTTGGAAGTCTTTGAGAGTGTCTCAACAACCTCTCTCCAAAATTCTTGTAACTTTGAACAGGACCATAAACAGTGGAGAAGAGTCCCTTTATGAGTTTCACATTTTATACAAATATCTGGAATATTGCCATTGAAACGATTCAAAACCTCGGGAGTTATATAAAGCCTCATGGACCATTTATATTGTAACAGTCTAAAACCTGAATTAATTATTTGTATTTGTGACTGAGCACAAATAGTTTGCCAATCAGACCCAGTTATCTCCTCCCCCAAGTCTGTACACCAAGCAAGTCTCTTGTCCTCCGATGATTCTGGTGACGCTGATAACAGAATCTTATGGAAGATTGAAATAAGTCTTCTCTGAGGTAGGCTTACCACAGCCTTTTCTATTGTTGACAAGTCAGGCATTGAGAGCTTTTTTTGGGTTTTATAAACGAAGTCTCTGACTTGGAGGTATTTGTAGAAATGTTTCGCAGGCAAGTCAAACTTTGTCCTGATAACCTCAAATGACATAAAAACATCCTCCTGAAAGAGATCTGCTATTTTTTCAATACCTTTATCTGCCCAGAGTTTGAATCCTTTGTCTTTAGCCCCTGGTTGAAAATGATTGTTTCCCCAAATGGGTGTGAACTGAGATAACTTACAGGAAACATTAAGGTAGCTATGAACTTCATGCCAAACACGCGTGGAGTTGGAAACAAAGGGATTACCTGTGGATTTCTTTAGTTTCTCAGGTTTGTACAAATACAAATAAAGAGGTAAATTAGCTGAAGTTTCTCTTTCCATGGTTACCCACGAGAGGGATGAACTGGGCTTAAACCAGAAGGAGGTTGTCCAAAGCTGGCATGCCCAGTAGTACCATTTGAGGTTGGGAAGCTTCAACCCTCCCCTGTCATATGGCAGGTAAAGTAGGGAGAGACGCAATCTCGCTCGTCTATTATTCCATATGAAATTTCGGAACACTTTAGATATATTTGGGAAGAAGTTTGTTAGCGGGGGAAGTGGAATGCATTGAAATAAGTACAGAAATTTGGGGAGCACATTCATTTTAAGGATATTAATCCTGCCAATCAACGAAATTGGCATTGTTGTCCATCTGTTAATAAGGTTAGTCACTCCTGATATTACTGGATTATAGTTAGTGGATACAAGGTCCTCTGTCGAGTGAGTAATATTGATCCCCAAGTAAGTAAAACTTGTTGTATTTTTAAAAGTAGTTTGTATTGGGGGACAGATTCGCTCAGATTGTTTAAGGAAAAGGATATTTGACTTGGATTCATTCACTTTATATCCTGAAATTGACCCAAAAGTCTTTATAAGTTTAAGGAGATTTGGAATAGAGCACTGAAGCTCAGTCAGGAATAAAACAATGTTGTCTGCAAAAAGTCCTATTTTATTCTCGACATTCCCTATTCTGATACCTGTTATACTGTTGTTTTGTCTAATTGCGATAGCAAGTGGCTCGATTGCCAATGCAAACAAAAGAGGTGAAAGGGGGCATCCCTGTCTGGTCCCTCGTTGAAGATTAAAGGGCTGGGAGGTAATAAAGTTTGTCATGACTGACGCGCTTGGGGAGTGGTAAAACATTTTTATGCACTTACATATGTATTCACCAAACCCAAATCTTTCAAGCACTTCAAAAAGATAATTATGTTCCACCCTATCGAACGCCTTTTCCGCGTCAAGGGAGACAATTGCTGTATCAGGGCTTTCCTTCCTTGCATCAATAATATTTAGTAGTCTTCGAATGTTGTGGAAACCTTGGCGGCCCTTTATGAAACCATTTTGGTCAGGGGCTATCAGGGAGGGAAGATAATTTTCAAGACGTCTCGCGAGAACTTTTGCTATAATCTTAGCATCTGAGTTAATTAATGAAATTGGACGATATGACCCACATTTCATGTGGGGTTTATCTGGCTTTAAAATCAATGTTATTAAAGCATGGGATAATGAGGGAGGTAAATGTTCCGTTTCAACTGATTCTACTAACATATCAAAAAGCGGTGGTACGAGCAGCTCCTTAAAGCGCTTGTAAATGTCTATGGGTAGGCCATCGGGACCTGATGCCTTCCCTCCATGCATATGGGACAGCGCTTCGAACAGTTCCTCTTTTGTAATAGGAGAGTCTAGTTTCATTTTAACCTTCGTCTCTAAAACCGGAATGGAAAGCTGATCCAAAAACCGGTGTAAGTCATCAGTACCTGAAGACTCTGACGTGTAAAGGTTCATGTAATATTTATGAAACGCTTTGTTAATTTCTATTGGATTCGTTGTTGTCCCCATCTCAGTTTCAATCTCAGAGATAGCTCTTTCATTCTGCAATGTTTTAATTCGCCATGCTAATAATTTCCCTGCTGATTCCCCCTGGTCATAATATGTCTGCTTTAATCGAGTGATACTATATAAGGCCTTACTAGCTGTGATATCATTATATTTAGCCCTTAATTCTGCGAGTCTCTGCACATTCTCCGGTGAATTATTCACTGAAAGCTCCCTTTCTAGATGTTTAATGTCTCGCTCAAGTTCAGTCATAAGAAGATGTGTCTTATTTGAGTTGCTACTAGTATAAGAAATCATTGAACCTCTAATATAGGCTTTGAAGGCTTCCCATCTAATAGAAGCAGATGTTTCCATTGTATTTGTAGCAAAGAATACCTCAATATTTGTTTCCACAAATTTTAGAAAGTTCTGATCCTGGAGCCATCTCTGACTAAGCCTCCACACTGTTTGCCCCCTTGCTTGTGAAGTAAGGCGATAGAGCAAAAATATTAGAGCATGATCTGAAATAACTATGCCTTTGTGTCCACAGTCCTGTACATTAGCCATAAGAGTCCTAGAAATTAAAAAATAGTCTATGCGGGATTGTGTTCGGTGTGTATTAGAGTAGCAAGAATATTCAAGTGTGGTGGGATTTCTGGATCTCCAAATATCACAAAGATGTAGCTCTGACATAAAGTGGTCTATCGCCCTTCTGGTATTAGTATGGGAGGTGTCATTTCTCGACGAACGGTCTGGAAGAGGGTTGGGAGCGCAATTAAAGTCCCCCCCCATAATTATTTCACCTCGAAAGGAGGAAATGGTCATAAAGAGATTACTAAAGAATGTGGCATCGTCATTGTTAGGCCCATAAACATTTATAAGAATAATTTCTTGATTCAAAAGATTTCCCCTGACCACCACAAATCTACCAGTAGGATCCTGGAGAAGATTGTGAATCCTGAAGGGGACTGATTTGTGGATAAGGATTGCTACTCCTCTCGCCTGTGACGTGTAGCAGGAAGCTAGGATTTGCCCAGGCCATCTCCTCCTTATGCGCACAATCTCATCTGACAGTAGATGCGTTTCTTGGAGAAAAATGATTTTTACTTGGAGGTGTTTAAGTCTAGACAGTACTTGCTTAACTTTAACAAATTTTCTCATACCCCTGACATTCCATGAAATAATATTGAGAAATGGAGCATTACTCATAACCCAGCCTACGTAATATTACACTTATAACATCAACTCTTCTACGACCAATGAAAACCAGTGTGCCATCACAACCTAAAAAATAGAGAAAAAAGAGAACAGTAACAAAAACAAACGCCCCCTCTCCAGAACGGAGACGGAGCTCTCCTAAGTCCCTGTGCCCCCTAATTGCACAGACCCCTCTCACACTCTCACAAAACACTGAAATTCCGGACAACTTGCATTGATCCTCAAGGGAGGAGCAAATACAAAACATTGAACATATTAGGTTAGAACCCACGTCCGGCATAAATTATTAAGTATAAAAAACAGAAAGCAAACCCGAGTGAGGTAAATTACGGACCCATAGTATTATGTAAAATGAAACAAAACAACAACACGTATTGCTACTATTAAACAGTGGGCCGCGATATTACCAATGTGTGATACCTGTCATTGGAATAAGATGATCTTATCCAATAAGGCAAAGTCCAAGTCGTTAACTTATATTGGATCCAGGCGGGCTAGCGTCCTCTAGCCGGACTCACTCAGGTCACTGCTCCGCTCCGTCTGAGCCCGCTCCGTCTCGATCTCCCGGATAAAATCCTCAACATCAGCTGGAGTCAGGAAAGTAAGCGGTTTACCCTTGTGGTAGATCCTCATCTTTGCCGGGAACTGTAATCCAAACTCGATATCAAGATTGTGAAGACGGGCTTTTACCCCATCAAACTTCTTCCTCTGCTGCTGGATCTCCGCTGAAAGGTCGGGGAAAAACATCACACGATTCCCCTCGAACTGTAGTGATTTCTTCTTGCGAGCCGCCTTCATCACTCTGTCTCTGTCTGTCAGCCAGCGGAATTTTACAAGAATCGCCCGAGGAACAGGTTTTAGGTTCGGCTTGTTGGCGTTAGCTGATTTTGGAAGTCTGAAAGCTTGGTCAACGAATGCTCGATTCGGGAAATCTTCTGGACCGAGGGATCTCGGTAACCACTCGTTAAGGAAAGATATCAAGTCACCTTTCTCTGTGTTTTCTGGCAAGCCCACCATTTTCACGTTCAGGCGGCGCTGGCGGTTTTCCATGGCCTCCACTAACCTGGTGAGTGCTAGCACCTTTCTTTGAGTGGCTGCAGAGACGGACTCTAGGTTGTTCAATTGGTCCTCTGCGGAACTTATACGGGACTCGGCCCCACTTAGTCTTTCGGAGAAGGAGTCTATGGCTTCTTTGATCCCGTGGTTTGAGGAAATAACTTCTTGGAGCTGGGCAGAGAAGTCTTTCCGAAGAGCATGAATAGCTGCTAAAATTCCTTCATCCCGAGCTTGGCTTTCGGAGGCTTCAGCTAGCCCACGAGCTAACTCCAGGCCGTCGTCTCCTTTCTTCTCTTTACCTCTTGTGCTGGGTTTACTCGGCTTCATTTTTGATCCAACTTATGTCCTGCACTTATATCACTCGACTTGGACTTTTTGCAAAATTAAACGGGTTTACTAATATACTAATATATTTTACCGGAGCACACGGGTTCTGCGACGTCTCACCACCACGCCATGACCGGAAGTCCTCCTGTTAACAAAGTTAGCTTCATAGTTCAAGGTCAACTTTATAGCTGTGTTAAGTGTTAAAGTCATCTTAGTAGCTAACTGCCTTGGACCCTGACACCCATTTCTCATATTGGTCAACACCATAAGGATGGATGGATGGATAGATCCATCCATCCATCCATACACTCAACAAAAAAATATATATATATCTATATATATAAATCCGCCTGTTGTGCAGTCTCACCGGCAGTTCTGGTCGCTGGGCAGAACCGATCACGGAGGTGCTGGAGCCACATGTACCAGTCCTGAGCGGGCGTGGTAACACGTGGCCGGCGGGCATGTGCACGGTTCACTGTCGTTCCAGTCTCTCTGAAACGAGTCCACAGGCGGCTGACAGTGGAATGATCCACATTCAGTTGTGTTGCCACAGCTGTAACGCTCAACCCAGCACTCAGCATGCCAATGGCACGCTCCCTCATGATTTGTGACATCTGTGGCATATTGACAAATGACAAAAGTCCACATTTTGGTGTGCCCTTTTATTGACCAGACCATAAGGAGTGTCTGTGTACTGGTCATGCATATTGACCACCACTCTGCCATGCTCCATGACTCTCGTGAGTTGAAATACTCAATCTGAGATTGTAGTCAATAGGAGTGGCCAAGTGACACTGGACTACTGGGTTTGAGCAAACAAATCATTCCATAAACAAATGCATCAAGAATCTGAGCAAATGTCATGACATTCTATTTTTCTTCACCATTTCAAGTTCGTGTGTGATAGATTGATTCTTGTTAAGAAGTGCTACGAAAGAGCTTAAAATAGTTAAAAACAAGGTTCAAACAGTTATAAATAGACCAGTCAGATGAGTGTATCTGAGATCTACCTGTTAAGCCTTCAGAGATTGATCATGATCGATTACTTATGCCTGCAGAGGCCGGAAGGGGGAGCTCTCGGTCACGATATGTCATTCTCAATGAAGCTGCCAGAGAAGAAGCATCGTGTCTGAGCGTCTTTATTGATATTTCCCCTTTTCAGGTATGAAACGAGTGTTTATGCTCAACGAGTCCTTCTGTGTGTGTTTTATGAGCATGATGACAATATTTTGAGCATGTTTAGGGTGGTATTTGTATGTTTCAACTCCTAACTGGCGTACTGTTAAAGTAGTTAGCTTGACTCCGTCCTCCTAGCGGACGGCACGGAGCAGCACTTTGTTAAGCATGCATGCGACGCATGGCAGCCTCAGATGTAAAACAGACAGAAGTGGTGCAAGAGCAGGTAGTTCAACCATTAGAAGAAGAGCTGTTGATAAAAGAAATAGAGAGATTACAACAAGCACTGGCATTCTCACAACAAGGGAAACCAAACCAAAGTAGTGAAACCAAAAAGTCAGTGGATGAGGGAATTAACATTATGAACCATGCCCCTGCTCAACAGTTCCCCCAACCCCGTTTGTCAGTACAGTGGAGCAGAGAATTCAAAATATCAGTGAGCCAGGGCAAAAGGACAGGCTTACCTTCTCAAGCCTAGCACACCAGATTGAGCAAGGCATCAGCAAGGGGTTTCCCGAAATGGAGATAGTTGACGCAGTGATTAGAGCCATAGCACCAGGCCTACAACTTCGCAGCTACCTTGAGGGCAAAACCAACCTTACCCTGCCCAACTTAAGAAGGATTCTCAGGTCTCACTATCAAGAAAAGGGTGCAACAGAACTGTACAAACAACTAACATCAGAGGTCCAAAGCAGCAAGGAGACTCCGCAAGCGTTCCTGATCCGGGCTCTAGACTTGAGGCAAAAAATTCTGTTTGCTTCACAGGAAGCAGAATCTGGCTTGAGATATGATCCTGTCCTTGTCCAGAGCATGTTTCTTCATACCGTTCTAACAGGCCTGCAAAACGATAGTATTAGAAGTGACCTCCAACCTTACTTGCAACAGACCACATCAAGTGATGAGCTTCTCCTCGAAAAAGTCAACATTGCCTGTGCAAACGAAGCAGAGAGACAAAACAAAAAGAAACTACTTACCCAACAGCGGTCAGCCACTGTGCACTCAGTCCAGCCTAATGAACCACCTGCAGAAAAAAAAGGGAAAAATCAAAATCTTGAGCCCACCAACAAAACCCAGCCAGATGTACTAAATGAACTGAGAGAAATACGCTCTGATATGGCAGTACTGAAAAATCTGGGCGCTGAAGTCGCACAAATCAGAGAGTCAATTCGCCAGCCCAGTTCAACACAGACCCAGTATCTGGCCTCCCCCACAGCACAAGAATGCATCCCCACTCCTCCGTTTCATTTTCCACCACAGAGCTTCTGGCCTCCCCCAGGGCCAGGACAAAGAGGAGATACAGCCCAACATCAACAGCGATTTGCCCCACCGCATCATTATTCTGCCCCAAACCGTGCACGCCTGAGAAAATGCAGTGGCTGTCATCAAAATGGACGTGAGTATTGCACCCATTGCTTCAGATGTGGTAGTAATGAACATTACCTCGCCGGTTGCAAAGTGAGAGACAACAGAAACGACAGAGATGGTCCTTTAAACAAAAGAGGGTTGCCCCCACGGGACAGGGAGTAACCAGCAAAGATGGATTGTCCCACAAGTATTGCTCCCACTGTGGTGTCTCTGAAACACATCAAAAATTTCGACAATGTGCATCATGTAAAAAAGACATTTACTGTTCTAAAACCTGTCAAGCTGAGCATTGGCCAAGACACAAAAAACAGTGCAACCAACATTCTCATGTACAAGTAAACCACCACTCTCACTCAAGTTCAGAGACCACCCACGCCACGAAAGAGGACAGGCAGTCTCATCTTGTTGCACTCGTAGGGAAACGGTGCATTGTTGAGTGCTACATACAAGGCCGCAGAACACGAGCACTATGGGATACAGGCTCTCAAGTCTGTATTGTGGATGAGAAGTGGAAAAAGAGACATTTACCACATGAAAAGTTAAAAAGTGTCTCAGAGCTACTTGATGCACCTGATGATTTGAAAATCACTGCTGCCAATGGACAAAATATGCCTTACAAAGGCTTCATTGAGGTCCCCTTTGGGTTGGCTGCAGAGGGAGCTGACCCTAAAGAACTTGTTGGGCTGTGTATCAGGCTGTGTATCCAGCTACTGTTTTGGAGGAACCTGATAATTGCCCCCCAGTGTCAGTGAGTCAAGTTAATGCAGAGAGTGACCAAGTTACAAATACTCCATGGAATCCACCAATCGATTTGAGCCACCTGAATGAACCTGAAAGAGTAGTGGTGCAGGACATGCTTCGCGATGAGTGCTCCTCCTTTTCCAAATCAGACGATGACATCGGATGTATAGAGAAACTGAAGTTGAGCATATCGCTGAAAGATATGGATCCTGTCGCACGTACATACCTGTCTGTGCCAAAGCCACTATATAAAGAGATGAAAGATTATCTTCACAATCTTATTGCACAGGGATGGGTGAAGAAATCCAACTCTTCTTATGCCTCACCGGTGGTCTGTGTAAGGAAGAAGGATGGGAGCCTTCGACTTTGCGTAGATTACCGAGAACTAGAGTTCTCAACTGGCCTGAAAATTACAGCCCGACCCGACCCGGCCCGCAGGTTTTTAAACCCGAACCCGACGCAGCCCAACACACCAGCATGAATTGTCGGCCCGAACCCGACCCGAACCCGACCCCCCGCGCGCCTGCATTGTTTTCCTCATACACTTGTTATCACGATCAGACAGACAGCAGACGTGAATTCAAATGAAACTTACTCTGCCCCATGAAGCAGGCAGCCAGATTGACCAAACGTGAACAGCGATGATTCACAGCAAACAATATATAATTTACAACCTACAATTTTTTGTATTTTTTATTTTTTAATGAAATGTGTTTTATAAAAAAAGGAAGCCCGAGGCCCGACCCGACCCGGCTCATTTGCGTATTTTTTCGGCCCGGACCCGGCCCGAAACTTCGGGTCCCGTCGGGTTTGTCGGGCTGGGCCGACCCGTTGAGAACTCTACCGAGAACTGAACAGAAAGACCCACCCTGACAGACAACCGATCCCTCGAGTGCAGGACATCCTCGACAGCCTCGGTGGCAATTCATGGTTCTCATTACTAGACCAAGGAAAGGCCTACCACCAAGGTTTCATGGATGAGAACAGCCAGCCTTTGACTGCATTTGTGACCCCATGGGGCCTCTATGAATGGATAAGAATTCCATTCGGGTTAATGAATGCACCCACTGCCTTCCAAAGTTGCATGGAGGAGTGCTTGGAAGATGTGCGAGACAACATCTGTGTGCCCTACTTGGATGATACACTTGTGTATAGTCAGTCATTCGAAGATCACGTTAACCATGTCCGCAAGGTGCTTCAGTTGTTGAGGAAGCACGGGATAAAGTTAAAGCCTAGCAAGTGTGAACTATTCAAACACGAAGTCCGCTACCTTGGAAGAATTGTTTCTGCTGAAGGTAGCAAGATCGACCCAGCCGACCCCATTGCTGTGAGAGCTTTAAAGGATAAGAGGCCAAGCAACATAGGGGAACTACGTGCTATCATGGGCTTGTTAAGTTACTACTGGCAGTACATACAAAATTTCTCCCGTATTGCAGGGCCACTTTATGACTTGCTGAAAGGCACAGCAGCAGACAACAACGTGACACAAAACACAACCAACACAAGACGAGTCACAAGAAAGACAAAAGGAGTGCCGTCACACAAACCAATCATTTGGACTGAGGCACATCAAAACATCTTGGAGCGGCTGTTAGACTGTCTAGTCGAACCACCAGTCCTTGGCTTTCCAGACTTCTCACAGCCATTTGTACTCCACACAGACGCCTCAAACCGAGGCCTCGGGGCAGTTCTATACCAACGACAAAATGACAAACACCGTGTGATAGCCTACGGTTCCCGAACACTGACTGCCGCTGAACGGAATTACCATCTTCATTCAGGAAAACTGGAATTTCTCGCTCTAAAGTGGGCAGTCATAGAAAAATTCCGAGATTATCTGTATTATGCGCCTACATTCACTGTCTTCAGTGATAATAATCCTCTTACTTATGTCATGTCAAGTGCCAAGCTCAATGCAACTGGATGCAGATGGGTGGCAGAACTTTCAGACTTCCACTTTACCATTCTGTATCGTCCAGGTAAAGAAAATGTGGATGCAGATAGTCTGTCACGGATGCCTTTAAATATTGAGGAGATGATGGGACAGTGTACTGAGGAACTGGCATCAGATTGTGTTGCAGCGACGGCCCAAGCTGTTGAGGCTCAAGACACCAGCTCATCATGTGTCTATCCAGTGCTTACTCCTTTCCAATGTACAGCTGTGAGTGAGGAGGTGCACAAGCCATTCTCAGCTACTGAGATCCAACAAGCACAGCTCAATGACAATAATATTGGTCCAGTGATGCAGTGCAAACTGAGAGACCGCAAGCCATCAGGTCATGAACTTAATGCCTTCAGTATGCCAAGCAAGTGTCTGCTGCGGGAATGGGAAAGACTTCACATTGATGAAGACGGCATTCTTCGCAGGAAGACAGCAAACAAAACTCAGCTTGTATTACCTGAAGTGTTTCAGATGGGCATGATGAGATGGGCCATCAAGGAATTGATCGAACAACATCACTAGTTAGAGACAGATTCTTTTGGCCGTACATGCAGAAAGAAATCGAACACTATGTCGCAAGGACATGTACCTGCCTTAAACAAAAGACACCAAGTAAAGAAACAGGGGCCCCTTTGACCAGTATCATAACCACACAGCCATTTGAACTGGTGTCGATAGATTTCCTTCACCTGGACAAATGTAAGGGCGGATACGAGTACATACTGGTAATTGTTGATCACTTCACTCGTTTTGCGCAGGCTTATGCCACCACCTCTAAGTCTGCGAGAACAGTTGCAGATCGAATATTCAATGATTATGCCCTAAAGTTTGGACTGCCAGCACGGATACACCACGATCAAGGTGGCGAATTCGAGAACCAGCTCTTCGCCCAGCTGAAAAAGAACTGTGGTGTACTTGGGTCACGAACGACACCCTATCACCCGCAAGGAAACGGGCAAGTCGAGCGATTCAACAGAACATTGTTACAAATGTTAAAGACACTAACTGACAAACAGAAGTTGATCTATGCATACAACTGCACGCGATGTGAGGTAACAGGTTTCTCTCCTTTTTACCTCCTCTTTGGAAGGTCCCCAAGGTTACCTATTGATCTCCTGTTTGGTCTCACCTCTGAGACAGGAAAAGTTGACCATCAAAAATACATGGAAAAATGGAGACAGGAAATGCAGGAAGCATATGAAGTTGTTCAAGAGAATGCAAAGAAGTCAACAGAGAGAGGTAAAAGACATTATGATGGAAAGGCAAAGAGCTCAGTGTTGTATCCCGGTGATCGTGTCCTTGTTCGGAATCTGACACCTAGAGGAGGCACTGGAAAACTTTGTAATCACTGGGAAGACACTATCCACATTGTAACTCGCCAGGTTGGAAAGGACATCCCCGTCTACGATGTTAAACCTGAGCTGGGACGCGGACGGTCAAGAATCCTGCATCGTAACCTGTTGCTACCGTGTGATCACTTACCTTTGGAAATCCAGCCAGAAGGAGTGTCTAAACGAAAGAAACATGTGACAGAGACAACCAAGGACTCCACAACTCAGGAAGAAGATGACGATGAGGAAGAAGGTGGCTACTATTACAACCCAGTTGTTCAGTCTGACGTGCCCATGCTCGACAAACCCCTTGAGTATGTGGACACTGACCATGAGTCACCAGTGTTGTACACTGACAAACCCGTGGTTGAGGAAAGCTTTATCTCAGAGACAGACGAGACTGAGACACAACAGGAAAATGGACCGCAGCAGAACAATGATAATCAGAGTGAAGTCATTCAACCAAATGAACCTGTTGAGGAAGAGGATCCTGTAGCCCTGCCACCAGACCCACCTGAAAACCACAGACAACAAAGTTATGACCTACCAAAAAGAGAAAGGCGAGCCCCCAAAATCTTCACCTATGACCAACTTGGGACCCCTGCATGCTACAGTGCAGCACATGCAAATGATATGCTTTGTCAGTTTCAGCCCATACCATACAGAGAAGTACAGCCAGTGACAATGTGGATGAGTCCATTTCCAGTTTACCAACCCTTACTCATGCAGGGATACTGAGTATAACAGTCAGAGACTACTACGCTCAATATAAGTTGTAGATGATTTTGCAAATTCACATTAAGGTAGTATTGCCAGAACCAGTTAGTACATTGCCATTGCCCCCATAACACAGTTAAGACAAATAACCAGTACCTAGTGAAGAGCCGTTGGTTCATAATGATTGTGATGTCGGGACGACATCAAATTTTGCGGGGGAGTGTGTGATAGATTGATTCTTGTTAAGAAGTGCTACGAAAGAGCTTAACATAGTTAAAAACAAGGTTAAAACAGTTATAAATAGACCAGTCAGATGAGTGTATCTGGGATCTACCTGTTAAGCCTTCAGAGATTGATCATGATCGACTACTTATGCCTGCAGAGGCCGGAAGGGGGAGCTCTCGGTCACGATGCGTCATTCTCAATGAAGCTGCCAGAGAAGAAGCATCGTGTCTGAGCTCTTTATTGATATTTCCCCTTTTCAGGTATGAAACGAGTGTTTATGCTCAACGAGTCCTTCTGTGTGTGTTTTATGAGCACGATGACAATATTTTGAGCATGTTTAGGGTGGTATTTGTATGTTTCAACTCCTAACTGGCGTACTGTTAAAGTAGTTAGCTTAACTCCGTCCTCCTAGCGGACGGCACGGAGCTGCACTTTGTTAAGCATGCATGCGACGCACATGGCGTGCATTTGGATTGTGTTTGTTTTATAGCATGATGCTGTGGATGTGTATGTGTGTTTTAATAGTTATCACCGCATTTATGAGTTTCACAGAGTGACTGTTTAGGAAACAAGGAATTTAACAAAGACATGACACAAATGTTTAAGATATATTTTGTTTATCTACAATGCATTTAAGTTAGAATAATTTAAGTTCATTTGTATTATTTTCAAAGACAGTTTCACAGTCATTTATCTGTGATATTTAAGTTAACCTGTTAAAAAGAAGGTACGAAATTTAAAGCGTTTACCTGTCAAAGAAAATGTGAAAATATACCTACCTGTTAAAGGCCAGAAGAAACATGGATTGGGAAAATGCATATTTTTACATTGTAATATTCATGTTTAAAGGAACATTTGTACTTTTGTAAATATTTTTGGAAAAAAGTCATTCTCAATGAAGCTGCCAGAGAAGAAGCATCGTGTCTGAGCGTCTTTATTGATATTTCCCCTTTTCAGGGTCAGAGGGGTATTCCATCAAACTCGCTAAGCGCAAAGCCGGGCTAATTTCGATAAGCCCCGCTACCTTTAGCGAGAGTTGCGTTCCATCACGAGACTTGAGGCACTCTCCGCTAAGTAACCATGGGAATTTATCCGACCAAACTAGCCTGCCCCGGGGCAGGCTAACCATCAGGCTTGCTTTAGCGGGGGTTTCAGAGAAGTCCGTCTGTCGGAAACAACTGTACCAGCAGAAGGTTCCGCCAAGTCTAGTCCTCGTGATTTCGTCATGTGAAAGACCAAAAATTACATATATGAAGTACAAACTATATTTGCATCAAGTGTCTAAGAATACATGCTTGCAATTAAAAAATATGAATAAATCGTTTATTTCCTGAACACCGACTATCTAAATACATATCTATTTATTGTGTTGCTAGTCTCCCAGTTGGGTGAGTGGTGATGCACCTGCCCCCTGGTGCAGGCAGTCCGTGTTCACATCTTACAAATGTGCCAGGACGTCTTACAAATAATTTTTTTTTGATTGCATAATTCTCTGTAGATCAGAGAATTAGACCAACATTTTACTTTAACTATGATAAATATGTCATACAATTTCCCCAGAGCCCAAATATAACTTGCAAAAACATGATAGGCATAAAGATGTTATTATTAATAGCATGTATATCCCAATGACAAAGGCATTGCTGCATGCAATTTTCAGCCACATGAATTCCTTTCAGGTGAGTTCATTAATAGGTTCATTAATTGTATTCATTAAATTGTTGCGATAAATGAGTTGGTCAATGTAGATGCATTTACTAGGCCTATCTAAAAAAAAGAGAGAGAGAGAGAGAGAGTTCCGGCCAAAGAAAGAAAAAGAAACGACTATGGATGGGAATTGAACCGTGGGCGGCCGCATGTAAAGCCGGCGCGTTACCTCTACACTATCCTCACATTAGAGAAAATGTAGTCAGTGTTATATTAGAACATGTTACTCTTAACGGTACTTCCGTATTAAATCGCTCGGCAATTCTTGCCCAAGCAGCCTCGCGATTTTTATTCATCACTACAGTATTCCCTTTTGTGGTTATGATGGGTTTGTACTCCTCGTACAGTTCCATCAATATTTTTTGCTCTGGTCTTTTCTGACATTTTCTCGATGATTCGACATTCACGGTTCTGGTCTGGCTTCATATCCCGTGAACGTGCGTAACACAAGACAACTTTAACCTGGCTTGAATAAGCCTCAACAAGGCGCGGCTGAAATGCGTTAATGGAACGGGTTTAGCCGCAAGTGGAAGTTGGCGTTAGTTCTAACCAGGCTTAACCAGGTAAGCGCCGCTTTAATTAGCGAGTTTGGTGGAATACCCCACAGGTGTAACACGTGCGTCTATATTTTTGTTGAGTATTGTAGTATTTGTAGTAGTATGTGGTAGTCCATGGTGGCAGGCACAGCCACATTTAGATGGATCTAGTAGAACAGAATATGGTGTACAGATAACAGAAGGATTTATACTAAAGCTGATTTGGCTGCTTAAAAGTGGCGGACTCATAATGCAGCTTGATACCGAGCTAGAGGACTGTGGGTCCACACACACCTCCTCTATCTCTAACAGTTTCTCATTGATTGGTGGGTGGATGTCAAGACATTACTGGTTTTATTGGTTCCAGATGATGTAAGCACACCATTTGATACAAAATACAAAGACATTTTCATGATCTTGGGTTTTTAGCAGTTTTTGTTTGGTCAGTTCGTCACTTGTTTTTGTCAGCTTTTGGGTCCTGAACTTTTCTATACTGACAGAAATGTTAATTTTTGTTTTTGGTTATATTTTGCATAATATTGTTAAATAGCTGCACAATATGACACTTAAATAATTTTAAATACATTTTTTGACTTTAAGATCTCATTGCTGATGTAAACACTTAATACTTAATTTTACACACAAATAAAACACAAAGGAGGTATTTATATCATTTGATATGGGCATTTTTTTAGTGTTTTAGTTTGTTGTAAAACACCACAATGTAATAATTATGTTGGATATAACAGATGATCCTACTTTATACTGTATTTATTTATTTATTTCTGTGTCTGGCTTAACTGCTGAAACCCTGCTAGCTTCAGAATTATGCTTCGGGTGGGTTAAATGCAGAGGTTATATTTCATGTATGTACCTGTATGTGTATGACAGCTGTGATAAAGTTGAAGTCTTAAATTGCTGTCAATAGAACTAAATGTTCTATTGAATTTGGGATTTTAATAACAGCAGTTAATAAAAGCTGTTGTAGTCTTTAAAGGAGCTCTAAATGCCACTTGTGATATACTGGCTGATGTGGACTCGATATTTGATAAAACAATGATGATAAAACAATTTCCAAGAACATGAGAAATAACAGAAAGAAAGTCAAATTAAATAAAGTCAAAGAAGGGGAGGCTCATAAATGTATGAAAAATCTTATTCTAGCTATAAAACAAATGTTGAATACCTATTTCCTGTTTATTTCTCAATTTTTAAGTGTATTAATTTATTTTTTCAATTTGTATATAGTATATCCTTACCTTATTGTGTTGAAATTATTTAAAACAATTAAATATCTATGCACAACCAATAACAACATTGTCCATCACACAGAATCCAGAGTATCATAATTACAGAGGAAAAAAATCACAGATTTACAAGAAAAAAACCCAAATCGGTATGTTGTTTTCTACTAAAAGGCCCAGTACGGCACTATCTCGTCAAAGTCTGGATGCTTATGACACTTTTCAGTTTTTTCAGAGAATTTGTGATATTTTTCTCTCCATTAATGACCATAAGTTTTTCCTTGTGAATGTTTTTTTTTTTGTCTTTTTCTCTGCAAATTGCCTTCTCCACCAGCTCTGTATAGTATTACTATTATTATTTATTTATTTTTAACCTAAAATAGAACCTAATAAATAGTTGTATTATAGAAGCTGAGTAATAGAAGCCACCACTCTCACCTCTCCTGCAATGTGCAGTGGTTTGCTTTAATCCTGCACTGGTGTTCACGTTATTGTGTCCCCTCACATGTGTTTCTCGATCTCCGTACAGCTGCCTTCAGTACAGGACACTAGGGGGCAGTGCAGGAACAGAAAAGAAAACAGGCTGCAGTCATCTTCCACAGGATTTAACTGGGAATGTACTCAGACCCTGATGTGGACTGGTTTCCAGTCACGACCAAGCCATAATAAAATGTCTGCTTATGTTATGTTTGGCCGACCCCTTGGGACAAAGAATACAAATTTATTGTTGTTATTTTTTTGTTTGTTTATTAAACCACAAGTACTTCAAACTTGTAATCATTTTTTGATGTGTTCAAGCACCCGATGAGAGCATTTCTTTGTGTAATTAGTGCTGGAAATTAGCATGCAGTACATGTAGATTAATTAGATGCAAATTTAAATGAATGTGACACCAGCCAGCAACAGTTAGTGCTAGAAATCAAGACAATTAGCAATTTTTACATTTATGAAAGAGCCCTTCCTTCTTTTACATTGTTTAATTGGCCTTTTCCTCCACTTTTATTTTATGATTAATCATCAAATACAGTGATTTTATTTTTTTTCTGTTGCCCTACGTCACGTTGCATTAGTTTTGAGAAATGCTCTATAGTTGCTATACACTCTGTTACCAGTTTATGAAATCTAAAACTAATGCAGTCAAATGCAATGGTCCTGCAGTAAAGCCTTCTCCATGAACGTTACAATGTTCACTTTGTTTTGATTTCATTGTGTCAGATTTAGATTTCTTAGATTCGTCCTGGTTTCCACCAGGTGGAAGCATATGGTTCCGAAAAGTGACGCTAACCCTGAAGTGCCTTTCACTTGCATTCGTTCTACTGGCCATAAGGGGGTGACTCCTCTGGTTACAAAAAGAAGTCTGATTGTATAGAGGTCTATGAGACTACTTCTCTGATTTTCTCTTGATGTATTATCTCAGTAAACATTGTAAACATGAGTTTATGGTTTCAATCTCTAGTTCCAAGTCTTCTTCAATCCAGCATGATGTTCATTTAGTAAATGATGGTCCATTTAGAGTCAAACAGACCAGAAAGCAGGGGATGCTTTAGGGGCGGGGCTAATTGATGATTAACAGGTCTCTACCATGGCGTTGTTTTAGTCTTACAACTTTTACCTTTTTTACTTTTTTAGTGTGTTTTCACTTCATGAAAGTTAATTGTGACATATTTTGGTCACCTATAATTATCTCATTCAGTTGCATTCGTGTCACTTCCGGTTGCAAAAAAACCCTGCATTGCATCGTTTAAAACAGAATCAGAAACATTGTCTCTCGTATCAGCCTTTTTAAGTCTTCTTCTTCCCTTCCTCCTGGTCTAAAGGCAAATCAGTATTCAGATGCATCTGGTTTAAAAGATGTTTTATATGCATTACCCCAAAAACTTAAAATAGCACATGGAATAAGGACTTGTAATCCCACATTATTCATAATGCATCAACATTAATTATTCTCAGATGGGTGTGTGTATGTGTGTGTGTGTGCATGTATGTGTGTGTGTGTGCTAGAGATAGGTAGCTGTCCCAGGTGCTGAAATGCAGCAGAGGAGATCAGTAGACAGTCTCAACAATGCCAGGTATTTTATTTTAGGCCTATATGTTGTTTATTCATGTGTTTGTAGACCTACATATGAGGAAATTAATTCTTATGGGCTTTAGCTGTAATTTATTTGATATGATTGTTGCCCATGTTGTAGCATTTTGGTTTCAATAAAAAGGAAAGTCTTTGAAGTCTAATTTTTCCATAGAATGGTTACAAACTCGTGTGATCCAAACATTCCCAATAGCATTGCAAAGTCCAAAAGTCAGTTTATTGAATAAGTTGATGTAATCACTTCCAAAATTCACACATTTCTTATGTTCTAGCAACACATAATGCTTCAATCCATATTTGTTGTCATCTAGGCTGTCAAAAACAACATTTTCACTAAAGTCAAATAACTCCTCCTGTTTGCTGCACTGATACAAATGGAGGCTCACACTGATGAGTCGAAGATCAGCTACACATTTATAAAAACAGTGTGACATTAAGTCATTATTTTGGTGACTACGTTTTACTTCTACTTGAGTCATACTATTCTAAAGTAATAATACGCCTCTGGTTGTTTACACTTTTTCAGAGATATCTGCAAGTTAATCTACAAACATATACTTGTCTACTTATAAAATAACTTTCTTTATTTTACATTTATTATATTATTTTTAGACAGAATTGGGCCAGTACATGTGGCCGATTCAGGGGGTTCATTCATAACGAATCTTAGCTGACAGGCAGCCTGACATATTTTTTGCGCATTAATGCCGGTTCTGTGGGCGGAGCTTGCGGGAACACAGGAGGGTAAAAAATAGCACCATGACCCTTTGCCCCAAAGTCAGACGGCAACTAGCAAGCAATGGATAACGTTGAAGAAAAGGCTATTTTGAATGGTAAGTTCAGCTGCAAAAGCCCACATCGAAGATGATCGGACGGTTGACAGTCATTATTTTGAGCAGCAGTGGGAGCTTCGGAGCTTTCGTTGCTTGCTTGACCGACAGGAGAGAGGCAAGAGTCCGAGTTGTGTATTTTTCATTCTTGTCCTGTTCCTGCTCACTTTATTTATTGTTTGTTTTATTTTGTATTATCCTGTTTTGATCCCACACAGCAGAAGGGGATGATTCTGTGAGCCTTTATTTTCCCCATGTGAGGTTGGACTATCGTTTGATAGTAGATTTAGAAGTGGAGGGATCCAGGGAGTCATCTTTCATAGTAATCTCTGACCAATGTAGCATGTTGTTGTTAAGATGGATTCAGGTCCATTGTTTTGTTACTGCTTTTAAAAAAAACAGGGATGTTTCAGTAAACCTTTATTATAAGCATGAGGTTGGACACACTAGATTGTTTGAGATGCTTACTTTGTCATATTATTTTACAATTAAGCAGATTTCTGTTTGTCTATTGTTGTCTGGTGGGGGTGGAGTTTTGCCATGCTGTGATTTGAGCATACTTTGTTATGCTAAATAAATGTAGTATCTGTCAGGGTTTCCCGACAGAATTTGTTTTTGGTTTCTGTTTATAATTGATTTACAATAATATATCTACATACAGTATATTTGCATCAAGCAAGCACATTTGTGCATATATGTCCACTCCCATTTATTAGGATCTGCAGTTCTTTCTCTACTTCCTCGTGATGGGCGAAGGAAGCTTTAGTGAAGCACATGACACAGGACACCTCCAGACTGGATAAACAGGCAGATGATCAGGTGGGCCGGCTCTGTGGTCGGCATGAAACTGGACTCATTGGTGACGGTGGCAGAGAGGAGGACACTGGACAAACTGCTGGACATGATTGACAATGCCAGCCACCCCCTGCACACCGTCATCAGCAACCAGAGGAGCCTGTTCAGTGGAAGGCTGCTCCTTCCCAAGTGTAGGACCAACAGACTCAAGAACTCCTTTGTTCCTCATGCCATCATCTACAACTCCTCACTCGGGGGGAGGAGGAAATAGGGTAAAGAGGACATAAGGAAGGGGAAGGAGTGGGAGCCACTCACTGTGCAATCAATGATTAATAATCTACTCATACATACTTATTTATATCCATCCTCTATACAATTCTAACTAATAATTCTAACTTATTTTTATTTTTTTACTTGTATTCTTATCTCTACTTTAAATATATTTAGCTAAGCGTGTATTGTTTACTGTTTATTGTGTACTTTCTATATTTATTTTGCTAAATGTTTTTGCAAGCTGCTGAATATCCAATTTCCTTGCGGGAGTCATCCCAAAGGGATCAATAAAGATAAGTCAAAGTCTATGAGCCATTTGTTTCAAAGATGGGTTTGTTACTCGACGCTTCTGTTACAGTGACCTCTCCTGGCAAAATGCAGTGCTGCAGTGCATTTAAAGTATCTTTTCTTTGACAATTCTTACACACACACACACACATTTTGATCGTTAAGCCAGTAAGCCAGTGGGTCTTCTGATCTTTCCAGCAGTGGATCAGTCATGTAGCGTTGCACCTCCACTGTAGCATTCCTTGCCCTCCTTGCTTCGGAGGCATCTCTGTCCAGAGTTTCCCAAAGGTTATTATTATCTGAATGACAAACATGATGGTAATCATCAAGACTGAAAGGTTTCAATTTGTATCATTTTTTACTTGTACTTATGTTGTCCTGCATTCTATCAATTAACTATTTATAAAATGACATGTGAATCATATGAATTGCGAGCATTGTGCTGTCAGTTTTACTGATGCCTGTACTCGATTGTAGAAGCCAATGGTTTAGAATGTAGGATCCAGCAGTGTTGAAAGGGTCAGTGTCACAGGTTTTGCAGAGTACGGAGGTATTGGACCCAAATGCAGATTTAATGGAAAGCAAAAGGTTTATTTAAATGGGGGAAACTAACACAAAACACAGTCCGAACTTAGGGAGGCCACAAGGGCAAAAACAGTATTCAAAAAAGGAACTAGAAATAATCAAATAGAAAACAACTTACAAGTGGTGAGCGAAGAGTCCAAAACCCAGGGAACGCACAGGCAGGACAGATTGGTGACATCAACAACTTCTGCTCCTGGTATCTTGCAAGTTTAGACTTTGGACAACTTGGTCAATCATTTACTTAGTTATTCAAAAGGAAAGCGTCCCTGGGTGGGCTTGAACCACCAACCTTTCGGTTAACAGCCGAACGCGCTAACCAATTGTTAAAAAGAACATAATACACACCAATACCACACAATGATATGACATGAAAGATATGTAAACACACAGATCAAAGATGAGTTGATCATGGTAAACCAGGTGAATGACATGGTAATTAATGTGATGGAAATATTCACCATTGACAGCGTCAATGCAGGCCTCCCAGGGCTCTGTACAGGCGCCGCTGAGGTGGAGGCTGAGGCAGCTGAAGTGGAGGCTGAGGTAGCTGGCCTGGATGCTGCAGGACTACTCACAGACTGAGAAAGATCAACCCATGAAAGAAGCATTAATACTAATCCATATTATTCATTATGGGATTTTGTCCACATAGTAAGTATTGTATATCCTACAAAATGCATTTATTTCACCAGGCTCTCAATATTACCTGCCGAGGGTGAAAGCCACAGGAACATGTCTGCGCTACCCTCAAGATTGAGGTCTGCCCACGCAGCATCATGGGACACTTCTCAATCTGTAATGAATTAAAAGTCATGATTTACTTACGGACACAATCGGTTCACTTTGGAGTTTTGGTTGACTGTTGGGGCAAAGGTTACCTTCTGGTAGAGGTTGTGCCACTTGCCCTGTTTGGGAGATGGCCTGTTCCCTGCACCGGAGGGCCAAGTGCCAGAACAGGCAAATGCCTTCAGGCGCGCCACCCACTCCTCAGACCCCATGGCTCGATGCTTCTTTGTAGTAGACATCTGAAGACAAGGGGAAGAATGGCTAAGTTACCACACATTGTCATAGACATATGCTATATCAATATCTTTCATAGATACACACTTTTATTTGAGACACACATTTGACATTCAATCAATGAAATCATAAGTTACTATCATCATATTCCCAAATCATTTGTTCTGAATTGATTACCTTATAATAATGTAATAGTCGTTTGTAGATGACAATTAACTATTCCAAATCATACATACGAAACAAATAATCGCTAGTCAATCAATCATATCCGATTAATAAGGCCGTCGGACTTTAAGAATGAATTACGCCGGCCATTTGTAAATGTAAATCATGTCTCGAAATGTAAATCAAATAGTTTGACCCCTATATCGCATTTTAACTCGGACTTTTGAATGAATTACGCCGGCCGATTTACAATCTCACTCATTTCAACAATATCATTTCATCTGTAAATGTAAATCATGTCTCGAAATGTAAATCAAATAGTTACCTTGTCGTGTAGTTCTCCAAAGTATTGCTTCTACGGAACGGACGGAACGGACGGACGGAACGGGACGATGTGATTGGTCGGTCAACATATGGAGAAGAAATGGAAGGGGAGGATTTCATTGGTCAACATATGGACAAGAAATGGAAGGGGAAGATTTCATTGGTCAACATATGGACAAGAAATGGAAATGGGAAAGCAGACTTTCGAGAGTGAGGTAGCGCCACAGAGACAGGTTACCATTATTCTTGTGGGAGTGTAATCATTTTATTAATTTACATTTTAGGCCTCATGGTGAGCTGGAGAAGCCAAAGGTGCGTTACTTCTTTAAATCTTGAATTTTCTATTTGGGGATAAGTGAGCAACAACAGATGATGTGCCACAATGGGACAGCCATGCTTTTGCTCCTGGTCTCTTGAAGGTTTAGACTTAGGGCACACTCACACTGTACCTCGGCCCAATTGCCTGTTGTACATATGTCATCACGTCATAATATGACACACGCATGGCTTGATGTTGTTTGCAAGGAGCGCCGTCTTAAGACATCACAATAGAGACCAACACAGAGAACATCCTGAAACTTTACTGACACGTCCGTCTGCACATATTTCTAGTAAACACTCAGCCAGAATCAGCGCATGTGAGCGTCAGCGATCAAGAGCCGGCAGCGCGAGTGGAGCGGATTTTGGACGGAGACACGCGGCGCCATTTTTATTATAAAAGTACCGTTCTGGTTCCACTCTGGTACCGCTCACACCACCAGTCTGAGGCACCAAACCCGACCCAGAATCCCACTGTGTCCTACACAGTCATCAACAGTATTTAGTCATAAACCGTCTCGATAGTGGGGGAGATCCGAGTAGAACACTGAGAGGTAATGAGAGGGACGGCCTATCGATTAAAGCCTACGTCATGTTCACATTGCATACCTGTGCATGTGAGCGTGCATTAACCATACCGTACTCAAATCCACCTCTTCCAAGTGTGCCGGGCCGAGGAAGCGTACCATTCTTAAGTACTGAACGGAGCCTCACACTGGCCAAACAATCCGGACCTTAGGCTCCATCCTGCCTGGGCACGGTACGGTTGGTGTAGTGTGAGTGCACCCACATGACAAAGAGGTTGTTCATTCATTCATGCAAAGAGAAATCATCTCTGGGTGGGCTTGAACCACCAACCTTTTAACAGCCTGAGGCACTAACCAATTGTACCAGAAAGACCTCCTCCAGAGTCCAGGCCTCATGACCTGGAGAAATTGAAAGTACATTAGTTATTTAAATATTCTATTTGGGGGATAAGTGAGCAACAAGCAATGATGTGTCACAAGCCCCTTTTAGACAGACGATTCCGCCGTAGCCTAATGGCGGAAAGGTGAGTCAAAATATGCTGCGAACCGGAGCGTTGAGATAGAACTTTGTTTGTGGCGTAATGCCGCTACGGTGTCTGCATTTCCATAGCACCCCAGTGTTGCAGAACAAGCGAGTGTTTAGACTGATGACTATAGAATAGAAATGGAAATGGAATAATGAAAAGGCAGTCTAAAAGGGGCTACAGTGATGTTTTTACTGTGAACGTTTACTATGAAACATATAACCTACGTTGATATGTGTTCCCCTGGTTAACAGCAGCTCCATGCTTGACAGTGAAGTGCCTAATAGAGGAAGTATTCCCATGATACTTCAGTGGAACACAACGAACATCGGACCTGTTGAGAAAGCAGTGTGTGTGTGTGTGTGTGTGTGTGTGTGTGTGTGTGTGTGTGTACAGCTATAGCCTAATGGCTACACTAATTATATACATCATTTTCCTGTAATGCTACTTAATATAGACTTGAGATAGACCATAGTACTGTACTGACTGTTACTGTTTATGTAACTTTACTTTTCCTCAGCAGCGGCACCAGAAAATTATTATTGCGGGGGCAATGAGGGGGTCTGATTGTTTATAGGAGGTGCTAGTGAATTCTGACACCAACAAATAATACTATAATAGATATAGGCAAGGCAAGGCAACTTTATTTGTATAGCACATTTCATACACAAGGCAGACTCAAAGTGCTTCACATCATAAAACAAAGTGAAAAAAATAAATAAATAGAAGAATTAAAAGAAAATAAAGGAAAATTTAAAAATGCATTACAGAAAGATAAGGAGAATAAAAACATATTTGCAATAATTAAAAACAGTGCAGACATTAAAAGATTTAGCAGAAAGCTATGGTGAACATAAAAGTTTTCAGTCTCGTTTTAAAAGTGGTCAGAGTTGGGGCAAGTCTTACATCTTCAGGAAGTTTATTCCAGCCATTTGTTGCATAGTGACTAAATGATGCTCTCCCGTGATTGTTGTTTACTCTGGGAATCACTAACAGATTGGTCTCAGAAGATCTTAGTGGTCTAGAAGGCTTATGTAGTGGGAGCATATCAGTGATATACTTCGGCCCTAGACCATGTAGTGATTTATATGTGAGCAGGAGGATTTTGAAATCAATCCTCTGACATACAGGGAGCCAATGTAAGGATTTAAGAATTGGTGTAATGTGCTCACATTTTTTGGTCTTTGTAAGAACTCTAGCAGCAGCGTTCTGAACAAGCTGTAGCTGCCTGACAGTTTTTTTGGGAAGACCTGCAAGGAGACCATTACAGTAGTCTAGCCTACTAGTGATAAAGGCATGTACAAGTTTTTCTAAGTCTTGAGCTGACATGAGCCCTCTAAGTCTTGCTACATTTTTGAGGTGATAGTAGGCTGATTTTGTTACTGATTTAACGTGACTGTCGAAATGTAAATCAGAATCCATAATAACCCCAAGGTTTCTGGCTTTGTTTGAGGTTTTCAGGGACAGAGAGTGAAGGTGTTGAATTACTTTAAACCTTTCTTTTTTAGCACCAAAAACAATTATCTCAGTTTTGTCCTCATTTAGTTGTAGGAAGTTTTGGCACATCCAGTCTTTATATAGATGTACTGTTCCCGTGGCCGTGCTGATACACTACATATTGTCGAATGCATGTTACTAAACGTTTATCATAAAACAAACACAAGCATATTTAATGGAATGAAGTGCCAAGCACAAAAAATAATCATAATCCACCACAGAGAACATCTGTGGATTTACAAGAGTGTAACTGAGAATTGTAGCACAGTGTATAGTTGTATACAGTATACTCTTACCACTGTCTCTTAACTCACTAAATATGTTTTCTCTCTCCTTCTGTTCTCCTCTCCTTCACTCTCCACTCCTGTCTTCCTCCTCTTCCTCTCCTCTAAACTCCTCCTCCTCACTCTCCACTCCTGTCTTCCTCTCCTCTAAACTCCTCCTCCTCACTCTCCACTCCTGTCTTCCTCTCCTCTTCCTCCCTTCTTCTCCTCCTCATTCACTCCCCACTCCTGTCTTCCTCTCCTCTTCCTCCCTTCTTGTCCTCTAAACTCTGCTTCACTCATTCTCCAATGCTGTCTATCTCTCTTCTCCTCTCCCCTCCTCCTCCTTTCTCTGTTCTCCTCACCTACTACCGCCCCTTCGTCATCCTCGCTTTCATCCTCATCCTCCAAGTCCGTCATCACTCTGTCCTGCGTCCGTAAATCACCACCACCATCGTCCACTCTTATTTGCTTTTTGGCTATCACAAATCAGTCCATTTCGCTCTGTTGACACAATCGCTAACTAGCCGCTATGCATCAACCACCGCTAACGTGAACGTCAAATTCAGCCTGCCGTCTGCGTGCAAACCAGCCAATCAAATCGCACGACACAGGAAAAAAAAAAACCCCAATCACCATAGGAACGTTATAAACAATATTTCTTCAGATGATTGATTGTTAATGTCTCAGTGTCTTAATTTGTTCTATATTTGTTATAGTTTTTAATCCATAAATATTTCGAGGGGAGGGGGGGCAAAAGGGGGGGGGGGGGGGGGGCGCAGCCTTTGACAGGAGGGTCTTGAGACCCTGCTTGCCCCCCCGCGCCGTCACTGCTTTTCCTACGTTACATTGTAAACAGCCAACACACCTACCTTATCAGGGGCCCGTTCCAGAATGCAGGTTCAACAAACTCTGAACGAAACCCTGAACTCTGAGTCAACCAACTCTAAGATGGGCAACTCTGAGTTTTCGGTTCCAGAACAGCAGTTCGGAGTTAGTTCAATCAACTCTGAGTATGTAAACTCTGAGTTACGCGCTGCCTGCCGACTCTACAAAGCCATCATCAATGGAGCTCCGATACTACGATTCACCATGGCAACCGGGAGAGCGTTATTAGATATTACTGAGTGTTTATGTAGAAAACGAGCTCATCCTTAGAAAGTGGAGCAACGTAACTGCAGCAAAGTAGCGATAGTTGTCGTGGCGGACATTTATGGCCCGACTTAATGTGTATAACTGAATGAAACAGTCGATTGGTCTGAAGGTGATAAGTCTTTATTTTGAGGCATGAAGAGCGACACTGTGGTGTAATGGTTAGCAACGCTGCCTACAGTGCAGGCAACAGGGGTTTGACTCCTGTAGATCTCAAAGGAGTGCAATGAACAAATGATAATTTTTAATGTAATCCCCCAGGCATAAAAAGAAATTGGCTTCAGCTGAAAATTAAGCATACAAATATTGCACAAATACGTAGACTAAGGCATATGATTTTAATCATATTTCACATATTAAACAGTAAATATAAGCAGCTACTTCAATAAAGAAATGTCTTTTTTCAGAAAACTCCCGTTCGCAAAAAAATCTTAAGAGCTCTGCAAAGATTCTGCATTATGTCGATATGAAATGTCGAAAATGTCGAGAATATTGTTTAGATATGTGATTGGTAGGAAAAACGGTAATTTCCTTCTAAGTAATCAAAATCCTCTCCCAACGCAAAGCTGTTAGAATCACTTTTATTTCCGTATCGATTAGGTTGACGAGGAAAGGACGGCACATTTTTTTCAGAGTTGGTTCAGATTCCGGAAAAAGGCGGAGACATGTAGAGAGAAACTCAGGGTTTGTTGAAGCAAACCTGCCAGCGAGCAGGTTAGGTTCACAGAGTCAGTTACTATGGAAACTGACCTAAAGGTTGAGTTACCTCTCTTTCTGGAACGAAAAACTCAGAGTATCCCTCTTCTCAGGGTTAACAAACTCAGAGTTTCAGGAAAACCTACTTTCTGGAACGGGAAGGAGAGATCACATTGACGTGTTCCCACATCAGAATGACCTCTCTTCCCTGCTGGCTCAATACATTATCCAATATAAACACAATACCAACAACTCAACAGCAACAACACCGACTATGACAACCCACAAATTGTTATAAAGTGTTGAGGCACTAAAATTCAAAACTGTCTCAACCTGTCACCAGTCGAATCGAGACGAGGCATTGCCAGTGAATCACCTGATTGGCCTGCAAACCAGTCAGGTGATTCATTCAGGCAACGAAGCAGCTGCTGCTTCGGACGTCATATGTCACGTGATTTTTTTGCGCACCAGAGCAAGCTTTGAAGCAGTGGTTCTATGGAACTGTAGTTCAGGGTTTGAAGCATGTATCGAAGCTTCAGTGTCGCACTGACATCACTACTATTTCCCCTTGTTTTTCCAGTGTTCTCCCTCTGTTGTTATTGTACGTTTTGTCTGTCGGTGGTTCTCTGGGCGTGGCTGACCTACATTCTGCTCTTGCAGCCGAACTACTCACACCTGCGGATCTATCCCTGATTCCCAGCTACCCGATTTAAGCTGGTCCTCCCTCGTCAATTCCAGTTTGTATTTACATAGTTTAATTCAATGATTTCCTCCTTTCCTGCAGTTAACATTGAGAGTTTGTTGAGAGGACCTACCCCCATGTGTGTGCCTTCAGTTATGATTGGTGGTAATTTGGTTTTAGCAAAAGAGTTTGGAAATGAATTGTGGTTTACGCCCGTCATTCTTCAGTCCTTTAAAAAACAAACCTTCCTACTTTAGATTATGTTTCCATCTAAATAAATTATGCTGTCATGAAAAACATAATCAATACCAGGGTTATGTTCAGAGACTATTTTTTTTTTGTTTATTATACTTTGCATAACATATTTTCACAGCTGGGATCGGCTCCAGCCCCCCCTGAATACAGGATAAGCGGTAGACGGATTGATGGATGGATAACATATTTTCTATTGCAAACTAGTTGTCTATGATTGTTATTTCTAGGAAACAGGGTTATGAAGAACACGTTGAGTATGAAAAAAATATTAAGTGAATATGACTAAACTACATGACTTGAATACTTATATATGATAAACATACCTGCGTTACTTATAACCTACAATGTAACTACTAAAATGCCACATTTTGAGGAAAATATCCACCCAGAAGGTTGAAGGTCACTTTGCCTCTTCTTGCAACATCTGCAACCAAAATCTAGTTACTACAATAAACATGCTGCTGGATTTTAGCACGATTCACCTGTTTGTGTTTGGACTGTTGTGTCCAAAGAACACAAACCATAGGTTTGATCACCTGAACTCTGCTATACTCTGTCTCCCCTCAGCTGCCCTTGAGCAACAGTGTGAGCTGCAGGTTGAATCTCTGGGCCTGCCTATGAATAAGGAGAACCTCCACAGCATACTGTATATTGGTTTATTCACCCTGAGCTCTCTGCACTCACTTCTTTTGTAGTGTAGACAAGACCTTTCTGTTACCGGCAGCTGAGAGTCTCTGAGGATTTAAATAAATCAGCTGAGAGTCTCTGAGGATTTAAATAAATCAAAATGAGCTGCAGCCTCTGAGTTGGTGAGCTGCAGGCTGAGTCCTGCAGGGATTCTACTGAGCATCCCTGTGGAGGCCAACATGTTACATGACTGAAGTACTGCACCTGTGTTGAGACGATCCCATGAAACTCTAACTGTATGTGTGTGTGTGTGCAAAGGAAATTACATTTTTGGAAAAAATGGCTGATGTTGATTTTGCATTTTATTCTTGTTTTTCCACTGCATACAGAAAGTGATAAACATCCAGAGTCAACACTCAGATGAATTTCCTCAGCTCCATTAATATTTAATGAACAAACCCTTGGGGACCCACAAAGGACTTTGGAGGAAACAATGGGTTGAGTACTTTCACACGCTGGAGTGTGTCTCAGTATTTACATATATTAATAACACAAAACTGTGACCTGATGAATTTCTTACTGTCGACATGCTAGGAGCGAGGGTCTTTGAAACAGAATTATCTTTCTACATTAACATTAATTATGCTCACACATTTACACAGAGACATTTATGACTTGCAAACACCAGGAAAACGTAAAACATATGATGTTCCAGTAATCTAGAAGAATCTCAGGTAGTTAAATGTATAAGAAGGTCTTTCGTAATGTCAGAGAGCCGCTGCTCATCATTAACAGAGAAACATAAGAAACTCTGTAGACAGACTGACACGAGATTCACCATGTATTCATACAGTACTCAAGCAGCTTCATTAATGACACAATTAGAACTAGTAGAGACTAATTGAATAATCATTTTTCAATGTATTATTCCTCAAACTGAGAAAGCTTGGAAATAGATGGAAACCTGATATTGATTTGGAATGATTTTCTCTCATCGACCTTAAATGATTTCTTCATCAAAGCCATACACCTGTCTCTTAAAGGTTGAGTAGGTCATTTGGAAAAACCACAGAGATTTTGACCGAACCGAAAAAGTCCCGCCCCCTTCGTTCAGACCTCTGTTCAAAGCCTATGAGCATTGGAGATTCTTCTCCTGTTATTACTGAATCAGAAATGGAGACAAAAGGTATTGTATCTGTGGTCACCCAGAGCTCTAGGATGGTAGCTCATATTAGCAGAGACTGAACGAAAATATGTGTAGAAATGTATGTATGTAATGAAGTAGAAACCAGAGACTGTCTCTGGTCCAAACAACAAGGTCACTGACATATTTCTGTCTAGATTACCTTATTTGGAGTGTTGGTGTTGATGGAGCAGCTACAATGTTAGCGTAGCCTAGCACCCATCAACCAGACTCCATTCAGAAAACAAGCATTTTAAAAGTTGTTAGCTTGTCATCTTGCAGACAGACCTAACAAAGCATGACTTCACACTTTTTACTGATCACCCTCATTATGGAGTTATTTCAGCATCATTTTTCATCTGGTTAGTGCAGTTAAATCACAACTAAATACTGTATTGTGGGTTCATCCAGCTGTAGTAAACCAGCCGATGTGTGTCTTGCCAGACCCAGTGAATACAGCTTGGTGAAATTCACCGAGCACCTCTAGATGATGTTATGAACTCAGCAATGATTTCAGAAATGATTGCTGGAACCTAGTTGGCGTCTACATGGAGGTAAGCCCCGCCTCCTCCCTGGCGCATCGAGCCCAAGTGACATTCTGATCCTACGGCCAAACTCACACAAGTAACACAATGTGAAAATTTGCTTTGCATTTGGTGTGAACGCACCTTAATATTTTTTTCTTTTTAAGAATTCTCCTCAGACAGAAGTTTGACCCTTTTTGAAGGTTTACAAGGAGGAGTGTGTGCATGTGTGTGTGTGCGTGTGTGCATGTGTGTGTGTGCGTATGACAGTATGGGTGAGTGAGTGTCTGTTTGTAAGATATTGCACTGCAGGGGACAAATGTTACCTTCAGTATCTATCATTAAATCCTCCATGAGTCTCCACACACACACACACACACACACACACACACACACACACACACACACACATCCATATCGTCTTGTGTATCTTCCTCGGCTGGATGAGCAGGAAGATACAAACACTCTGTTGACTTCGGTGTTTTGCTGTGTCATCCTTTTCAGTCTGAAAACCTTCAATTCTCTGTCTCATTTCTGTTCCTCTAAGTCACTCGCTCTCCACAAACATCCATCTCTGGAAATAAATGGGGAAGCTAAATGGAAGGATGGAAATCTGACAGAGAATCTGGACCGAAAAAAAAAGGTCCATCAAACTTTGGAAATGGTGTTTCCTCCTTCCTCATCTTTGTGAGGAAAAGCATTGACTGGCAACATAGAGACAATCTCATCCTAAATAACTTTCTATCAGACCCGCTGCCGAGAATCTCCAAGTAGATTATGGAATATAACCTCCAGTTTACCTTGAAGGGTCCATTCGGAGCTTTTCACTGGATTTGAAATTCAATTCATAAATATAAACTGTGCTGTCATCTGTCAGTCGCTGTTTGATACCAAGTTGGTTTCATTCGGAATTTATGGTTCCAATTTCATAAAATAATAATTTCATATTCAAAAGTGAAATACTCTACTATATATTTACCTATTCTTATTCAATTGCTTTTTATTTGACATCATGTTTTTAATTTAACATTATTGTACTGTTTATTGTTATGCAACAAATATTGGCTATGGTTCTCAAAGCACTAAACAATTCTATTAAAAATAATTTGAAATATATCAACAGCAGCATTTCTGTCCAGACTGACTTTTAAAAGATTTTACAGACTTAGACAGACAGATAACTTTCTTTATACTTTCTTCCAGAGAAGTGTTCATGACGATTTCAGCCAATGAGGTTTGAGGCAACTCCTTCTCTGATAAAGTTCATCACAGGAACATGGACTTCTCTCCCTTCTTACCTCCTCTGTTACACGGCTGTTGCTTCATTTGATTAAGACACTTTCACACATCCACTCATGCATACATTACTGATCACTGACCTTCCACATTTGTTTGTTTGGTTCTTTTGGTTTCGAATGACAGATAAGTGTCTATTTATTACTTTTATTTGTCTGGTCTGTAACAGGATTCCCACCTAGGGGGAGCTTTGTTAGTTCCTGGTTAGGCAGTTAAAGGGACGGGGCTGCTGTGTTGTTTGTGTATGGACTGCTCTTGCTTTTACTGTTATTTCATTCTGTATGCATTTATTTGGGTTTTGTGTATTTGAGCATTTGGTGTTTTTTCCTCATGGCTTCTGTGGAGGAAGTTTTGGAGCTCCAATGGAAGAATTACTTAAGTGCTGTTAATTGGGTGTCATACATCAGCTGCTGGTCTTAAACTGGAACCTGTGGATGCACCTGGATCTTGCGAGGGAAACAGTTTCTGGTTTGGTGTCTTCCTTCTTAAGGCGGGTCCACACCGGACCGAAAATCGGCGTCTTTGAGAGAGTCGGCGTCCGTGACATGAGTCTCCTTGGTGTGGTCGCTCGAATCGGCCCACGTCGGCGTTCATTTCAGCCGATTCAAATGTGTAATCTGCCATTCGAGTCGACCATATAAAGTAGCCCGACTTCATCTACCGACGCGAGTCGGGCAGTCGGTGCGGTGTGGACCCGCCTTAACACACAATTTTACATGTAAAAAAGGATCCCTCCACCGAGGCACTATAAATCAAGGGGTCCTTGGCCTGAAAAACTTTGAGGACCTCTAGCTATGATTATTAGAACAATATTAATAAAAAATATGTACTGCAGGCATAAATGTTAAATAAAAGACTGTGGAAGAAATTCTTTAAATGTGTCTTGGTGTCTCAAATTACATCTCCTGTCCTGACCCAACTCTTCAATGAATGGAAACCTATGAAAACAAGCTGTTTGACAAAGCTGGTATGATAAGAACTCCTCCCCCCACCAGACACACTCACACAGTAAATGAAAGTGAAAGTAAAATAAAAGCAGTCTGAGCAGGAAAAACCAGGAGAAAAGAGAGACACGGTACTGTCGACTGATAGATCCAAACAGGGTTTTTACTCTTCATTGATTTCTCTTCAAACAACCTAAAGAGTAAGTTAAAGTTTAATTCACTTTCATCTGTCCAGAATATTCCTCTATGACAAATAAGATATTTTGGCAAAATTATAGTTAAAATGACCACACTTGAGACATGCAGGCAATCTAACTACTGTTATCAAATAAGTAACATTTGTTCCCCAGAAGCGTCACATGAAGTAATTTCTGTTTTCAGTACATCAATGCAGACACACTTGCTACTTATCTGTGTGCTCTAAGTTGGCATAAAATCACACTAGTCAGGGAGTAGGTTATATTTCCTGTCCAGCCGTGGGACAAGCAAATGTTGTGCAGGGACCAAATCTGTCCACGGACAGAGGATCACTGTGGTCGACACACAGTGAGAGAGGTAGAGAGTAGGCCTGTTCGATGAATCGATTTTAAATCGTAATCGCGATTATTTAGTTAGGACAATGTTAAAAACGTGAAAATCGTAAAATAGATTTTTCAAAAAGTTAATGTTCTGCACTTTATTCATTCATTTTTGTTTAATGGACACACCTTAAGATACATGTGAAAGTGAGGTTTGGGATTGTTTTTTTTTGTTTGTTTACAAGAGGTCTACAAGAAGATAACATGGAGCAAAGCCAGTTGGCAAAAGTTCATTAATTGTTCTTTATATTAATCCCTTGAGGGATTTTTTGTTTAATAAGAGCAAGGTTTGCACTCAAATCCCAATGGGGAAATTATATGCAAAATAAAAAACAGCATATTTGAAATAATTTCTTTGCCTTTTGTCATTTCACAAAATACTCGTAATCGAAAATCGGATTTGAGAGAAGAATTTTGGGGCAAAATCGAACTGCCCTAGTAGAGAGCGCTTCCTCTACTGCCTCTCAGTTACAGATGAAGCAACCTCTTATTGTCCATATGTGGGATGTCAGGGAAATGTTTGGTGCAGAGAGGTGGATTTATCATGGCTTCCTGAGAGTCACCGCAATAAAAGCAGCAGTAGCCGGGTGACATGGGGAGCAGCTCAGATATGGCCGCTGTGAGGTTTGATCAGATTCGATTGAGCAAACAGTCCCAAATCTGTCATCAGACTGATCAATTCTGATTGGTGGAGTAGTACATCACATCACCAATGAAGCGCTGCCCATGTTCGTGTTCGCACAGGACACAGTAGCTAAAAATATGTCTATCACGTGGACTGGAGGAGGTGGTTAAAAACGAAGGTTAGACAACACGTTGAAGAAAAAAAGGTGCTGATACAGGAAATATAATCTCATACACTTGACGGTAATTTAAATTTCCTTTTGTTTATTTCTGTACTGTACTGTTCTGAACACGGCACATTAACTATTTAAAGCTGTTCTGTTTTTTCCACCTTTAAAAAAAAGATACATCTGATGTTTTCTATGTGCCTTACATCATTCTCTTATTATGATAATGCAGCTATTTCATAACGCTTTCCTTTTTCATTGCAACTTTTGACCAGTTAGGAGTTTTATTGTAATTGAGTCTCAAAAGACAGAGTATAACCGATGGACTATATTCTCTTTCAGTGTCGAGCACATTGAGAATTGCCATCTTTGGAAAGACTGGAACGGGGAAAAGCAGCCTGGCTAACACCATATTCGGAGAGGAAGTGTTCAAGATAGACCACACTTTCCACTCTGAGACGAGTAACTGTCTGACAGCAAAAACTAAATCCCTCAATGGAAGAAGCATCACTGTGGTCGACACTCCTGGTTCCTTCAGCGTGAACAGACCCAAGGAGGAGCTGGAGTGCGAGATAGCGGGGTGCACCTCAGAGTGCGCTCCTGGGCCTCATGCCATTTTCATTGTGCTTAAAGTGGAGAAGTTCACCGCGCAGGAGCAAGCAGCCATTGCCGAAATGCTTCGGTACTTTTCAGAGGAAGCCTTGAAGTACGCCGCGGTGGTCTTCACTCACGGTGACCAGCTCCCAGACGGCATGAAAATTGAGGAGTTTGTGAATAAGAATAAATGTCTCCGTGATCTGGTGAAGAAATGCAATGGCCGATGCCACGTCATGGATAATAAATACTGGAAGGGCTACTGTCAGGGTGGATACAGGAGCAACGCGTTCCAGGTTGCAGAGCTGCTCAACACAACAGACCATATCAGGAAGAAAAACAAAGGAAGCTGCTTCTCCAAAGAACAAGGAGGCGGCAGATCAAAAACGCTCATCAGGAATCTAACAGCAGTAGTTGGGGGATTTATAAAGTTTATAGTTGGCCTATTTAGGATCTTTGTTTGGGCAATAATCGGATTATGTGAAATGGAGAGAGGGGCCGCTGCAGCAGGAGTTGTGGCAGTAGAGGTATTAAGTGGATTTGCATGGGTATTCATGGCAGTAGCTGCAGGAGTTGGGAAGGTTGTGTCACTAGCTGCAGTAGCTGCGGTAGTTGCAGTAGTTTGGGCAGTGTGTGCAGCAGCAAAGGCGTTTGTTACAGCAGTAGGAGGATCAGCAGCAGCAGTGGTGGCAGCTTTAACCCTGGGAGGACTAGTAGCAGGAGGAGCCAGTGGTGAATTAATAAAGTTTATCAGAAGTCTATTTTGGATTTGGTCTGTGATAACAGCACTAGTAGGAGGAAGAGGAAGAGGACAGAGGTGGTTAGAACTGCATATGCGTTCATTTCGAACTTGCTTTGAGCGACGTAAGGGCACCATGTTGCTGATTGCTATCCTCTTCTATTTGCTGTTATTTCACAGTATCAAAATATGGAATCTGTTCTTATTGTTAGTGGGTTTTTTTTGTTTTTTTTTAGAGATTATTTTAGGCATAGCAACTTTTATTAGCAGTGGACAGATAGGAAACATAGGAGAGAAAGGGGGGGTGTGACATGCAGGAAAGGACCTCCGGCCGGGATTCGAACCAGGGTCAGCTGCGTATATACGTTCGAACATAGCATGCGCTCTAACCAGTCAGCCAACTGCGTATCATAGAGGATACCTGTTGGTGTTTTTTTTACTGGTATCATAGATATTTACCTTTAAGATTTACAGTCTGAACTACGGTTGTGCTGTCAAATCAAATCTCCCCCTTTAACCTTTGAAAGCAGATTTACCTTGTTGATCTGATCCGATACAGCGTGGAAATTATACTTCAGTCTGAGACGTCACTGATCCGCCGTTATCGTCTGTCTTTTTTATATTCTCATTTTATTATAGAAAGGTGAAGGGAGGAGACGTTTTTGCTGGTTGTATGATATATCTTGTATGAAGATGTATTTTAACTCGAGCAGAAAGTGTTTTTCTTGTCAACATAATTTTACTTTTGTTGCTTTTTGATGCACAACAGAGCTTTTGCTTTTTATTAACATGTATTTTTAAAAAAGAAGTGCAATGTGTTTTTGGAGCTTACGTTTTGCTTTCATGTTACTATTTTATTGTGTAATTTTAAATGATGTAGATGGATGCAAGGAAACAGGACAAATGAAAGGGGGACAAGAATATACAACAAAGCATAATCTGAAATTGATGGATGAAGACGATTTTCTATTTTATTGTCATAACACTTTGTATTTAACATTTGTATATTGCATGAAATATAAAACCAGAATGAAATAAAACAATGGATGAGTCTCAACTGACGGTGTTTATTATTAATGCGTACACCTGTATAAAAAAAGGAGGGCATGGTGTGATACGCTCATGCCAAGAAACCAGTCAAACAGGTGGTGAAACAAAGTGAAGCCAAATGAAAGACGTCGTGACAACATCCTCAAGATCAGAGTCCTTTGTAGCGCTGCACTGATTTCTGCTTTTTGAAAGCATGACTGGTAAGTTACGTTACTTATTCTACATGGACAGGACATTTTTAATTTTCACCTATTTTGTGTACATGTTTTAATTGTCGTGATATATAAATTAGGAGTGTTATTTTTACAAATAATGTAATAAAGTTTTTTATGACGTTTGAATTGACTGCTATTACTTTTCTTTAAATAAGAGATTCAAAGAGTCATCTCATAGGGTTGACTTTTGACAAAGTGAACACATATACACATATTACTATAAAGATCAGCTTTATTTTTAAAAGTACCTGCATTTCTTATTATCAAGGCTATAAGTACATGGATTATATTGTAGAGCAATTTGCATGATTGCAATGAAAAATGCATTGAGTTTGGCCGTTTGGCTCATGAATTTAATTGTTTTTATATAACACAACTATCACACTGTCAGCTTGATCACAACTTTGTATGAAACCATCCACTGCACAGTGTCAATGTCTATATTATTTCTGTATTATATTGGTAAAACTGCAATCTTTTCATCATCACAAGGAGGCTACACAAACAAATTTGCACATTGTAAAACCCTTTTGTCAGCAGCACGTAATGAATCTTGGGATAAGTTGGGCCATGAAGGTCAGTCGGATCCTCCGAATCCGTGTTTGAAGGAGTCTTCAAAAGCAGCCTCTGAAAGGCTGAGGCCACTGAACTGGGACACAGCTATAGTCAGCAAAGATTCACAACTTCACCTGCAGCTCCAGAGACAAAACCGAGCAAGAGATATAACTGACAGAGTTGTTTTTGTCTCCTAGCATCGACAAAAAGGATCGTGGTGTTAGGAAAAACCGGAGCTGGGAAAAGCAGCCTCGCCAACACCATATTTGGAAAGGCTGTGTTCGAGACAGACGATTCACCCAATTCTGGAACAAGTACATGCAAAGCGGTAACCATATGTGTCGACGGGAGAAACATTATGTGGATCGACACTCCCGGGTTTTTTGACACTAAGAGGCCTGAGGAAGAGCTCAAGCGTGAGATAGCGAGGTGCATTGTAGAGTGTGCTCCCGGGCCTCACGTTTTTGTCATCGTGCTCAAAGTGGAGAAATTCACAGAGCAGGAGCAGGCTGTCGTCAAAGAACTGCAAAAGTGTTTCACCGAAGAAGCGTTCAAATACACCATAGTTCTCTTCACTCACGGCGACCAGCTCTCGGAAGAGACAAAGATCGAGCAGTGGGTCGATCAGAACGCAGATCTGAGGGCTCTGGTGGAGAAGTGCGGGAGCCGGTGCCACGTTTTCGATAATAAATACTGGGCGAACGGCAAGCAGGACCGGAGCAACCGGTTCCAGGCGGGGGAGCTGCTCAACACCATAGATAAGATGATCGAGGCAAACAAGGGAAGCTGCTACACCCATGAGATGCTTCAAGCATGCGAGAGACACATAGAGGAAGAGCACAGTAAGCTGTCATCTGTAAACATGTCAGAGGAAGAGCGGAAGGCGCAGGCTAAACTCATTGTTCTGAAGCGTTTTCTTACTGTGATGGCCGGTGTTACATCGGGAACACTGCTGTGCCTTTTCCTCGGGGAGAAAAAAAACGAAGGACTAACGGTAGCATTGGGGTTGTTTCTTGGCAAGAATCTGGCAATATATGTGTCATAATCAAATGGGTTATGATTCAATATATCGCAACATATTGTAAAACTGTAAGCAAGGTGATATATTGTAATTCTTTTAAAAATTCTGATTGTTGGAAAATTCTAATGTAACTGCTACAGGAAGATGGAGTGTTGAATCTAAATATTTGTTGTATCAAATGTCAGATTTATCTCCTTTTTCTTTTGATGAGATAGTTTAACATTTGTTGTGTGCGACTAATGATCATTTTGAATATGGATTAATCTGACACTTATTTTCTCAATTAAATAACACATTATATAACAGTACAAAATAACCCAGCGGGAATAGCGCCTGTCATCATTTCTCAACATTTGGGATTAAATACCAGATTCTTATATCATATTCTGTTACAGTTCACATATTCACCTTGTAACAAGTGAATTTAGGAACAGGATTATGATTTTGCTGGTGGGTATTCGGGTATTCAATAAATTGATAGTGGTGAATGTCTTATTTAAGATTATTTCATTGTTTTCACTAAAAGGGATGTGCGCTAAAAAAGAAAAGATGTGCAATAAATGTACAATAAAGATATTTGTTTAAAAATGTAAAGTGATTCCAGTTTGATTTAGTGCCATTTTAAGACTTTTAGGCATATTATGATGATTTATCGGGATATAATTGTGAATCGCAATTATTTTGGCCGGAATGATCGTGACATGAAATTTTCATATCACGTTTGATTTTGGCATTATCTTACCTCCGTATTTACATTTACATTTACATTTAGGTCATTTAGCAGACGCTTTTGTCCAAAGCGACTTAAAATAAGTACATTTGTCAAAAGAAGGAAACAAGGAAACCACAACGAATCATTGCCGATAAAGTAAGTAAGTGTTAGGTCGTCATCTGAGTAAACTAGTAGTTCAAGAGCAACAGTGCTACGATCAGAGTGCTATAGGTAAGGGTTTTTTTTTTGTTTTTTTTGGGGGGGGGGAGTGTGTTGGTGGGTCATGCTAGTCGAGGTGAAGTCTGAACAGGTGAGTCTTGAGCCTTTTTCGGAAAATGGCAAATGACTCAGCTGTCCTGACATTAGTCGGGAGTTCGTTCCACCACTGAGGCGCCAGAACAGAGAAGAGTCTGGACTTTGCTGAGCGACATTTGTTTGATTTCAGCGATGGTGGTACCAGCCGGCCAGCTGAAGTAGAGGAGCCAAGTGCTCGCTTCGGGGCATGAGGTTTGACCAGTGTTTGAAGGTAGATGGGTGCCGTTCCATTGATGGCCCTGAAGGCCAGTGCCATCGTCTTGAATTGGATGCGTGCTGCAACAGGGAGCCAGTGGAGGTCACGGAGGAGGGGGGTCACATGGGAGAATTTGGGTAGATTGAAGATAAGGCGTGCTGCAGCGTTCTGGATACGCTGCAATGGTTTAATCACAGAGGCCGGGAGTCCGGCCAGGAGAGAGTTGCAGTAGTCAAGGCGGGAGATGACCAGTGCTTGGACCAAGAGTTGCGTTGCATCCTTTGTGAGGAGGGTCCGAATCCTGCGGATGTTGTAGAGGGCAAATCTGCAGGATCGGGCCACAGCAGTGATGTTGGGGGTGCAGGATAGTTGGTCATCGAGGATTACACCCAGGTTCCTCGCAGTTGACGACGGCAATACTGTGATGCCCTCGACAGTGACCGACAGGTCCATGCGAGGGCAGTCTTTCCCTGGGATGAAGAGGAGTTCGGTTTTATTCAGGTTAAGCTTGAGGTGATGTGCAGTTGTCCAGACAGAGATGTCAGCCAGACAGTCCGAGATGCGAGTTGCAATGTGGGTGTCAGAGGACGGGGGAAAAGAGAGGAACAGCTGGGTGTCATCTGCGTAGCAATGGTAGGAGAATCCATGCGATGTGATAACAGAACCTAGTGATCTGGTGTATAGTGAGAACAGAAGCGGTCCTAATACTGAGCCTTGAGGGACACCCGTGTCCAGAGAACAGGGTTTGGACATAGAGCCATTCCATGTGACCTGAAAGGTGCGATTTGTCAGGTATGATGTAAACCAGGCGAGAGCAGAGTCAGTTATGCCAAGTTCAGCCAGAGTGGAGAGGAGGATTTGGTGATTGACTGTGTCGAATGCAGCAGATAGGTCGAGGAGAACGAGAACGGAGGAGTGGGACGAGGCTCTGGCGTCTCGCAGGGACTCGGTCACTGTGAGGAGGGCCGTCTCAGTGGAGTGAGCAGTCCTGAATCCTGATTGATTAGGGTCTAGGAGGTTGTTCAGCGAGAGATAGGATGACAGTTGGTTGTAGGCGGCACGTTCCAAGGTTTTAGAGAGGAATGAAAGAAGAGATACAGGTCTGTAGCTTTGGATGTCAGTAGCGTCTAGGGTGGGTTTTTTAAGGAGAGGCTTCACGGTAGCTGTCTTAAAATCCGCTGGAATGACACCTGAGGTGAGGGAGGAGTTGATCAGGGTGGTGAGGAATGGCAAGATGTCGTGTGAGATGTCTTGGAGAAGAGAGGAGGGGGTCGGGTCGAGGGAGCAGGTGGTGGCACGGTTAGATGTAACAAGTGCGTGAACATCTTCAGAGGTGAGGGGGGTAAAGCTGGTAAGACCATCCGAGTTGAGGGTTGGGGGAGATGTCTTCTGGGAGGGAATAGGCGTAAATGAGGAGCTGATGTCATTTACTTTCTTGGTAAAGTAAGTAGCAAAGTCATCGGCAGTAAGGAAGGAAGGGGGGGGAGGGGTAGGAGGGGTGAGGAGGGAGGAGAACACGGAGAAGAGTTTCCTGGGGTTGGAGGCAGAAGAGTTGATCTTTGCCAGGTAGAAGGCAGATTTAGCTGCCGAAACAGTTGAGGTGAAGTCAGAGAGGAGGCGGTGGTAGTGAGTAAGGTCCTCGTGCTGGCCCGATTTCTTCCATTTTCTCTCTGACGCTCGCAACAATGATCTGTTGGTTCGCAGAGGTTCAGACAGCCAGGGAGGGGGGGGGAGATGATCGCGCAGGTCGTGAGATAGGGGGACAGAGAGTGTCCAAAGAAGAGGAGAGTGAGGACATCAGGATGGAGGAGGCTTCCTCAGTAGGTATTAAGGAGAACTGTTCTGAGGATGGTAGCGAGGAGATAACAGTTGAGGAGAGAGCGGAGGGAGTGAGGGATTTCAGGTTGCGGCGGCTGGTGACCATTCGAGGCGTAGAGGGGAGGGATGTGGTGGGCTCCATGGGGAGGGAGAAAGTCACAAAGTGGTGGTCGGACACAGTGAGCGGGGTAACAGAGAGTGCCGAGATGCCACAGGATCTTGTGAAGACAAGGTCAAGTTGGTTACCGGCGCGATGAGTTGGTGGAGAGGGGGAGAGTGTAAGGTCAAATGCGGAAAAGAAGTCGATGAATTCAGATGAGTGCAGCTTTCCCGAGTGGATTTCCCGTATGTGATTTAAGTAAAAGCCTTCATCCTTATAAGATTCAGAAGTTTCTATTTGGACCTTCCATAATTTTAAGTTAACTTGTGATTCTGTTTCATAGATGTGTCATTATACAACAATAAATCAGAAAATTAGCATCGGCTGAGAGTCCTCACGTCAATAACAAAAGCAGAGTGAAGCAGCGAAGAGGACAGCAGAGGCTGTCAAGGATGAAGAATGGTCTGCCTTTGATGGATCAATGCGGTCTGCCAAAAAATATCACAGCTAAAGAAAGAGTAGAGTAGTAGTAGTTTAAAGAGTCAAAACAAATGATGAGATGTGGCTGAGAGGAAAATATTGACTTGTCTAATATTCACAAACATATTCCTGTTTTTCAATCTAACCATGTGATGTATACTGTAACAAATATTATTTTTTTAACATATTACATTGATGAGACTTTAAAAAGCCTTTCAATCGAACAATTGTCTAGTGATGCCTGTATTTCCCTGTTGAAATTTGCTCACTCTTTTCTGTCTTATAATAAATACATTTAGGGGTAAATAAGAGTGTGTTTCATTCTTTTAATTTCCTCTCATCAGTTATACATTTAGGTCATGGGGACCCAAATATAATGTTGTGTGTCCTGACCGACTCTTTGAAAACGCTATCTATAAGCAAACAAAGCTTTCACTTGTTATGATAAAATCCCTCCCCCCACCACACACAGTGAAATGAAAGTGAAACTAAATTAAAAGTCTGAGCAGGAAACACCATGGCTGTGTTCGAAATCATTCCCTACTCCCTACAGAGGGGCGTTCTATGTAGAGCACAATATATTGGACTCAACAGCAAAATGACAAAACACTTTCGGACACTACTCGGGGGATTTCTTTTGGCGACGTTGATGTTGTCGTTCCTGACGCATAATTAATAGGTGTCAGCTCCTGCCGATGGCTCTCATGTCTCACATGCATTTCCAGCTGTTCACACGCCGCCTAGTATTTCACAAATAGAGAAATTACCAGGATCATTCTTTTGATTTATACATATTCGTAAATGCTAATTTACAAAACGAAAATAAAAGGAGTCATCCAGCAGGGGGGAGATTCCGTGACCGTCTCACATCTTGAAAAAATAAAACCAGCCAACAGTTTTCATCTTTTTTCTTCTTTCAATAATAAGACAATCACTACATCATCCTCACTGCTGGATTTATTTTCAACGATCCCAATGGACTTCAGGACCAATTCGCAGCACTACCGGGACCCCACATCTCCGCGATCCACCGGACACTGAACAGGCTGCAGTTCGTCCCCGATCCCAAACTCATCGGCAATCACTCACCACAATCTGTCCTTCATCTCCGCATCTTTATAGTCATACAGAGTGACAAGTGACGTTTTTTGAGGGATGACGACGCCCCCACACACACACACACACACACACACACTTTGGCCATTTGTGTTGTCTTGTTCTGCTCTGTGCACGATAAATATATTAATTCACTATTTATTCATTATATTATTTATTGCTGTTTTTGCTGCTCTCTCTCGTCCGTTCGCCATTTGTCCTTCAGCGCAATGCATGATGGTAAAATGTGCTCGGCTAGTGACCATCGGTTGTACACTACTTTTCATGATGCATCGTGGTAGGGAATAGTAATGCTCACTAAACATTTTGACACCTCTACAAAATGGCGGGAGTAGGGAGTGATTTCGGACACAGCCAGGGAGAAAAGAGAGACACTTTGAACAACTTAAAGAGTAAGTTAAAGTTTCAGTCATGGTAGGCCACGTAAAATGACAGAGCGGGGTCAGCGGATGCTGAGGCACATAGTGCACAGAGGTCACCAACGTTCTGCAAGTCAGCCGCTACAGACCTCCAAACTTCATGTGGCCTTCAGATTTGCTCAAGAACAGTGTAGAGAGCTTCATGGATTGGGTTTCCATGGCGATCAGCTGCATCCAAGCCATACATCAGCAAGTGCAATGCAAAGCGTCGGATGCAGTGGTGTAAAGCACTGGACTCTAGAGCAGTGGAGACACTTCTCTGGAGTGACCGATCACGCTTCTCCATCTGGCTATCTGATGGACGAGTCTGGGTTTGGTGGTTGCCAGGACAACGGTACTTGTCTGACTGCATTGTGCCACGTGTAAAGTTTGGTGGAGGGGGATTATGGTGTGGGGTTGTTTTTCAGGAGCTGGGCTTGGCCCCTTAGTTCCAGTGAAAGGAACACTGAATGCTTCAGCATACCAAGAGATGTTGGACAATTCCATGCTCATAACTTTGTGGACCAGTTTGGGGATGGTCCCTTCCTGTTGCAACATGACTGTGCACCAGTGCACAAAGCAATGTCCATAAAGACATGGATGAGAGAGTTTGGTGTGGATGAACTTGCTAGCCTGCACAGAGTCCTGACCTCAATCTGATAGAACACCTTTGGGATGAATTAGTGTGGAGACTGAGAGCCAGGCCTTCCTGTCCAACATCAGTGTGTGACCTCACAAATACACTTCTGGAAGAATGGTCAAAAAGTCCCATGAACACACTCCTAAACCTTGTGGAAAGCCTTCCAGAAGAGTTGAAGCTGTTATAGCTGCAAAGGGTGGACCGACATAACCGTCCGATAGAACCAACATGGATCAGAGGTTTAGTGAGGTTGGAGGTCAAAGCTGCGGTACTTGCGACTGCCTCTGCCATGTTGATCAATTCATAATTCGGGATGAAGTTAAAGGATGCGCCGCAACTTCACAAAGTATTAACAGCACTGGCGGTTGTGGCGGAAACACAAGCCGGGCAGTTTTAGACACGTCTTCTCCAGCTGTTACAATGGGAGAGGTAGTTGAGGTATTTACTCACACCAGTAAAGGTGATTAAAAAATACATTTTTAGCAGTCTTGAACAAACTTCATGATTTGTATGAAAGAATGTACACTCTTAGAAATAAGGGTTCCAATAGGGTTCTTCTACAAGGGCTGAGGTTCTACCTGGAACCATTTGCTTCTGAAAAACCCTTTCCCGAAGAAAGGGTTTTTCAAGGGTTCTTGGTAACACTAATGGTTCCAGTAAGAACCATTTTGATCGAGAGAACCCTTTAAAACCCCTTTCCTGAATAAAGGGTTTTAAAAGGGTTCTTGGTAACACTAAGGGTTCCAGTAAGAACTATTTTGATCCAGAGAACCGTTTTTGGAAGAAAGAGTTCTTCAGGGATTGTTGAAAGCATGGGTATAATATCCTGTGTCACCAGGGAACTTCCTGATAACACTTACCAATAATGGTGCAAAATACAATTCCTTGTGACTACTGATACAAATACTTTTCATATCGATTTTTTGTTTTTGTTTTGTTTTTTTCTTCTTCTCCAGATCCTGTTGATCAAACTGTAACATAATTGCCAATCTTGGGATTTGAACACCTGCCACCCAGTCTAAAGTCACTGGCATTAGTGACTGAGCTAACCTGCTAGCTGCGTGGAGTCATCAGGTCCACCATACTAGTCTATCACCTTACACATTCTGATCAGACATACAAATAATGAAACTGAAATGTTCTGTTACCAATTTATTTTCACAACCATTAATTATAAGAACGCAAGACGTTCATCAGCAAATCTTGTTGATCCAGGCAAAGATTAGCTGTGACTGGGATTTTAACCCCCACCCTCCAAATCTAAAGTCTGTACCATTACCCACTGAGCTATCCAGCAGAATGTGTAGATCAGGGACTCCTCCGACTCGCCACACTCACTCACACAGCCAGGTTGACAGCTCCTTCATGTCAGTGGTCAGACAGAGGGAGCTGATCATGTGTCTGTTTAGCTCTGTCTGTACAATATATGACTTCTGCTTTTAGGTCACAGGTTCAATTCCCATGTTGACAGATATCATACCTTGCTGATTGCACTTCCAGACAATTAGCTCAGTTGGCTAGGAGCCCTGTGTGAGGTCTAGATGGAACCCTTGAAACATGAAAGGGTTCTTAGTGGAACTCCCTGTGTGGGTTCTAGACATAACCCTTGAAAAATGAAAGGGTTTTTAGTGGAACTCCCTGTGTGGGTTCTAGATAAAACCCTTGAAAAATGAAAGGGTTCTTAGTGGAACTCCCTGTGTGGGTTCTAGATGTAACCCTTGAAAAATGAAAGGGTTCTTAGTGGAACTCCCTGTGTGGGTTCTAGATGAAACCCTTGAAATATGAAAGGGTTCTTAGTGGAACTCCCTGTGTGGGTTCTAGACGTAACCCTTGGAAAATGAAAGGGTTCTTAGTGGAACTCCCTGTGCAGGTTCTAGATGAAACCATTGAAATATGAAAGGGTTCTTAGTGGAACTCCCTGCGTGGGTTCTTTGTAGAACATCTCATGGGGGGTTCTGGGTGGAACCTTACACACACAGTTCTAGGTATAACCCTTTATGTGGGGTTCTCGGTAGAACCTTCCAAAAGGGTTCCAGGTGGAACCTTTATAAAAGGTTCTACCTGGAGCCAAAAAGGGTTCTCCTATGACGACAAGCCGAAGAACCTTATATGGTTCTACTTAGCACTTTTGGACTTTTTGGTCCAGACTGGCCCACCACAATCCGCGCGCAGACACTGTGCCAACTCGGCCCGTTGATGTACTGTACATATAATCACACAAGCCCTTAATAACACTACTATACTGAATAATATCCCTTTATATTCTGGAGCCTTGAATAAAATAAATGATGACTACACAGTATGTTGCTCTTTTGCTCTTAAGAAGGATACTGGAGAAAGGATTTAAGATTCAAGAGTGTTGTTTATTTAACTCACTCATATGTGGTGGAACTGATCATGGCATTGGCAGGCTGATAGCAAGGTACTGTGGTCAAACCACACCACAATTGCAACGTGTGAGTTTTAAGCTTGTAGATCTGCAAATGTGTGGCATGCTTTGATGAAAATATAAAATAGTGGTTAATAAAAGCAACTATTAAATAATCAGGATAGTATATTATTTTCCAACACTTTAGATAACTATCTTTAGTTATAACACACCACACACTATGCAGAGATCTATTATGTCAAATAAAGTTCATAGACAACGGTTCTGAATGAGTGTTTATCCACAACATATTATCTTGCACACACACCTGCTATCACCACCACCAATCTCCTCCTCCTCCTCCTCCTGTACCACCATGGCAGCGGGAGCCTCACTTTCACTGTCCGCCTGCGACACCTGCCTAGAGGGACCCGCCACAGCCGAAAGCCTCGGAGCCGGAAGCCACGAAGCCGCCGGCCCCCGCTGCAACAAACATGTTTAATATGCCGGTACTCCCTATGGCCAATCCACCCCTGACAACATCTGATTGGTCATTTTGGTTTCTTTTTTTTCCTTCATAGAAGCATTCACCGATTCTTTTAAAGGGCGAGGCTGATGATACTCAGCGTCTTATTGTCAAAATATTCCTCCATAGTTAAGAGATGAATTGATCTCGCTGATGACTATTATTGGTTTCACCAAATGGCATCTGGCTCCAGGTCACACCTTCAAGAAAGAGGCTTTGTTGTTTTCAGTGTTTTTACAGTCAAGTTTGGACGCTGCCAATAAAAACAGAGAAATTCCTTACATTTGTTCCAGCTTACTCCGAGACAAAGGCGCAGCTGCCACCCTAACCCTCTTTGACACGAAATCTCTATGTACTCTTGATAGTCTTGAAGCCTTTAACCCTGTAAGACCCAAAATATAGAAAAACCTAAAAAAAAAAAGTTTACCTTTCAGATGTTGTAAATTAAAGAGTTTTCAAGAGAACTGTTATAATATTGCAACATTGGGTGAGTTTGGAGCAGAAATTTTGTATTTGTACTCTCATTGTCTGAACAACTAACTAAGGGTTCATTTGCAGGGTTGATTGCTTACTTATCCCCATTAAGGCTATAACATGAATAATAATCACACGAGTCATATTTTATGAAGTGATTTTTTAAAAAACAATTTAACAGGATACATCCATCCATTTTCTACCGCTTATCCTGTATTTAGGGTCACGGGGGGGCTGGAGCCAATCCCAGCTGTCATTGGGCGAAGGCAGGGTACACCCTGGACAGGACACCAGTCTATCACAGGGCCAACATGTAGAGACAAACAACCATTCATGCTCACATTCACACCTATGGGCAATTTAGAGTCACCAATTAACCTATCCCCATCTTGCATGTCTTTGGACTGTGGGAGGAAGCCGGAGAACCCGGAGAGAACCCACACTTACACGGGGAGAACATGCAAACTCCACACAGAAGGAACCCGGGCTGACCCGGGAATCGAACCCAGGACCCTCTTGCTGTGAGGCGAGAGTGCTACCCACTACACCACCGTGCAGCTAACAGGATACAATTGTATGTAAAAAGAAACATCTTCATTTTTTACTTTTCGTGACTTTGACTCTCATTTCTAGTGATAGTCCCAAAACAGTTCTTGTTCTCTGAAAAGCAAAGATGAATATATATACTTGCTGCATTGCTGCATAGTGTTGGTGTATCCTTTATTGCAGTGTCTGCAGCGTCCTCTCCCTATCTTCACTGGGAAATGTGCGATTAGGTCCTTGTGTACATCCAATTACTCTTCCTCAATGTCACTGAATGTGTGAGTATATGTAATTGAATTTTCAGTGATGGATTTTGGATTTGGATTCAAATTAATAAATTCGGTTTTTCATTCAGTTTCTAGTGACACAAATTGAAACTCTTGATTTCAATTCAATTGATTTCAATTGAAAAATTGAATTGGCACTCATCTGTGTACTAGTTTTATACATGGGAAAAGAGCAGAGATTGTTCACAAATTGTTTTATTTTTCACCTTCTGGTTGGAAAACCCCATCAGCTGCAGTGTTACATATTCTCAACGTTTAAGGAATTCATACTTGCCATAGTTGCAAGGGGGTCTGCCCTCCTTGTGTTGATAAGCCATGGTTGTTCTGAACTGGTTGGCTGCTGTTGGGGTTGTAGCAGGAGCAGATTTGGTTATCAACAGTTAATTATTAATATCAATATGATTATCGGTATTAATAATTATATTTAATATATTATCATGATATAATCATGAATAAACGGGGCACCACCCTGGGATCAGGGAAAAGATAACCTAAAACTGTATTCAGTCTCAATATAAAGGTTTTATACTCACATGCCAATCATCGTGATCATTGGCATAGGAGTACAAAACCAATCGAACAATTAAAAAGGCGTGAAATTCAAGCACTAGCCTTCACAACCTGCTGTTATCCATTGACATATACACAACAAGCACAAGAGACCGCTAGTTATAATATAATAAGATTTATTAAAATCAGTAATAATGATCACAATCAATAACACTGCAATTAACAAAGCCTTATTACCTAACTACCTAACACACAAAGCTAAGCTTAAACAAAGGGAGATACACACGTGGAGTGTGTGTGTGCGTATGTGTGTGTGTGCGTGCGTGTGCTTGTGTGTGTGTGCGTGCGTGTCGAGAGAGAGAGAGAGAGAGGGAGAGATGGCTATGGGCGGCCACCGGATGGAGCTATTCCTCGCAGCGTTCAGGGGCGGAGCCACTGAGGTTCGATGGGGTAGCGAGAGAGAGAGAGAGGTGGAGCTATTCCTCGCAGCGGTCAGGGGCGGAGCCACTGAGGTCTGACGGAGTAGCGAGAGAGAGAGAGAGAGAGAGATAGCCGTATGTAGCCACCAGATGTAGCTATGTCCCTAGCGCCCGCCGGGAACAGCTGGCTTAGGACACGTGTGTGCGGCGTGTATGTGTGTGTGTGTTAGCGGAACACAAACAAAGAGAGAGAGGATGCGCGAGCGATATTCGGAGGGACAGAAAGCGTGCCGTTATCACACGGGCTCGCGTGAATGAACTGGCGTTTATTCCGCGAGACCGGTCTTTTAACTGATAGTAGAGGCTTTCTGAGCTCGCGAATATGGCGGAGGTTAGTCGCAAACACTGTTACAGAAATCAACCCAGCGGCGATCACGATCAGCATTCAAATACAGCAGCACATGAACCAACGGACTCGGCGGTCCGCGATCAGAACTTAAAACACATTAACAAGAATTACAAGCATATCCTACACTATCACTTGTGTCTCTGCCCAGACTGATAGCCTCTTACTGGTATCGTTGCGTAAGACGATGACGGCGTTCCGTAACGGCGGTGTTCGTGAGTCCCCGGCGTCAGCGGGGGACGTGCTGAATCGGCTTCGTCCAGACGAGAGCGGAGCGGGTTTCCTCTCGTTGATCAAACTCAAATAAAGAAAACAGTTGGTGTTTCCTCCTTCCACGAGCGGCGATATAATCGCGGCTTGGCGATTTAGTCAGCTTACTTCAGACAGCGTCTGGTAGCTGGAAGGCAGGAACCGGCTTGGTTCCTCTTGTTGCAGCGGTGCGCTGCGGGAGGGGGTCGCCTCCCGTTGCAACGTGGTGTTGCGATGGAAGCGCTGGAACCAGCGCCCGGGTAGGAGTGGGAGCCAGAGAGTAAGAGTGAATAAGAGGCGTGAATAAGAGAGCGTTCTCCGGGCGGCTTCGGTTTATAAAGCTCAGGCCGCTCCAGGGGACCCCCCGGGGTTCCCTGAAGATGTCAGCCAATGGGGCACTCGTTGGGTGGCGTCGCATCTCTCACCTGGGTGAGATGTGAAACTAAAATGGCGGTGTAGTTTTTAATCCCCTTTGTCCCTTTGTCCTGGCCACATGTGTAGGCTTCTGTAGGCCGCATTGTGTAGTCCTTCTAGTGAGGTCCCAACACTGCTCTGGGAACCCTAGGCATGAAAACGTAATGTAAACAGAACAGGTGGAGTTCATTGGTTGAGTGGAGTGCACCATGGTTTTCCATGAAGCTGAAGAGGTTACTAAAATAAAATTAAACTACTCTATTTAGTTGAGCCCACAACCGTTCAATCCTCTGAGTATGAACACTGCTTCCAGTAATAACACAGTTTGGGTGTGAGCCCCTTCTCTTTAGCATGTAGCGAGCAACTTAAATGTTCTCCATGCCGTGGTCACAGCGAACTAGAAACACAGCAAAGTCATCAACTCCACCAAGAAAGAGTTCCATAACACTGGAGGCTCTGTTGCTATTTAGGCAGTGCAAGTAGATGATTGTTAAATCCTAAATCCATCAACACAACCATGGAAAACCATCCTCCATCTGACAAGTTTATGATTTCCGTGGAAGAAACTCTTCAGGTCCAATTCTGTGGCTGGTTCAAATGAGGTTTAATCACTGACAGTGGAGAAAAGACAATGTCGCGTTGCCACACAGTCCATTCTAAAATATGTGAGGTGAGGGATAACTTTATACACAGAACCAAAGGGGCAGGTCTAAACAGTGGATTTACATAGATTCAATACGCGTCTCTCCCAAGAGGAAGAGACGTCCTGAGACAACATAAAGGTGTGACTTCCCTCGGAACAGCTGGGTTCTTTCACAACAGGGGCCATTCATGAAGGCCTTGATCAAGTATGTGAGATGAAGGTGTCTCGGAGACGGTCCAGGAAGGGGGACAGATCAAAGGGTGTTTTCATCAACATGGCAAGGGTTACATACAATGAATGCAGCTCAGCAGGACATTTGATGTTCCCGAGAGAAAGGAACATTATATGGGATACAAATAAGAAATGTAAGGTAACACATTTTCTTCTACAATTTCCATCAATGTGCCTGTAATAAACGAGATGGGCCATATATATTATAAATATATTGTAACAATTTTTCCTATAAAGTTCCATCCATCCATCCATCCATTGTCTACCACTATATTGAATTGAATATGAATATCCTATATTCAGGGTCACGGGGGTGCTGGAGCCGATCCCAGCTGTCATTGAATGAAGACAGGGTAAACCCTAGACAGGACGCCAGTCCATCACAGGGCTGCCTATAAAGTTGCTTTGTTTAATTTATTATCTTGTGATGTGCATTGGGCAAATGTTAATAATAATTACTTACCATAACTCCAGTCAATTGGATCAAGTCGTTGCAGACATGCAATAGGGGTATTCCCCAGTTTTTCAACTACAAAGATGTTCAGTGCCTCATTGGATGAAGTTGTGAATGATCGAGGAGAGATTCCCAGGTGCTGTCTGTGGTGTGACGGCTGATTCTGAAACATGAAGCAATCAATCAGACACACAGTGAGCAATATGCTACATCGTACTGAGGGGGACCAGCATGTCCATTGTCAACTGTTGGCGGGAGTAGAACAGTTGAAACCAGACAAGGTCTCTGAAAAGCTTATTGAGCTCCATTTTCAGCTAATATGGAGCAAAGACTGGTGTGTATTCTTTCCCGTGTTTTTTCACAGTCCCTTCTTCCTGTATCCTGGCAGTTTGAAAGACTCAAAATGAAAAAAGAAATAGTCCTTGTGTGGCCTTCAAGTTCCATGTAAAGTCCGTCCAAAGCCATGCAGTCTGATCCCATGCCATCCGTCTGCCTCTGAATCTCTTGAAGACATTGTAAGGCATTCCCGTCACCTGACCTATCCAACTCAGAAAAAAAATAATGAATGAATGATGAAGAATTCTTATTCCCTCAAATAATTAAAGTTTGCCAATGTTATCTGTAGCAGATGTAGGACATACAAAAACTGAACTGTGCCTGAGTGAGCCAATGAGAAATTACTGACAGTATTTCCAGCCTACCAAAACATGCAAAGATCAAACTCTTTCTCTCTCACACTAGCAAATTTGCTCTCACTCGCACACTACCAAAGTCTTTCTCACACACAATCAAACTATGAGTGTGTAATACACTCTTAGAAATAAGGGTTCCAATAGGGTTCTTTCACAAGGGCTGAGGTTCTACCTGGAACCATTTGCTTATGAAAAACCCTTTCCTGAAGAAAGGGTTTTACAAGGGTTCTTGGTAACACTAAGGGCTCCAGTAAGAACTATTTTGATCCAGAGAACCGTTTTTGGAAGAAAGAGTTCTTCAGGGATTGTTGAAAGCATGGATCCTGTGTCACCAGGGACATACTTCTTGATTACACTTACCAATAATGGTGCAAAATACAATTCCTCGTGACCACTGACACAAATACTTTTCATATACATTTTTTTTTGTTTATTTGTTTGTTTCATTTTCTTCAGATCCTGTTGATCAAACTGTAACATAATTGCCTATTTTGGGATTTCAACAGCTGCCACCCAGTCTAAAGTCACTGGCATTAGTGCCTGAGCTAACCTGCTAGCTGGGTGGAGTCATCAGGTCCACCATAGTAGTCTATTACCTTACACCTTCTGATCAGCCATACAAAAAATGGCAGTCCTATAACTGAAATGTTCTGTTACCAATTTATTTTCACAACCATAAATTATAGGAAAGCAAGACCTTCATCAGCAAATCTTGTTGACCCAGGCAAAGATTAGCTGTGACTGGGATTTTAACCTCCACCCTCCAAATCTAAAGTCTGTACCATTACCCACTGAGCTATCCAGGAGAACGTGTAGATCAGGGACTCCTCTGACTCACCACACTCACTCACACAGCCAGGTTGACAGCTCCTTCATGTCAGTGGTCAGACAGAGTAAGCTGATCATGTGTCTGTTTAGCTCTGTCTGTACAATGTGCGACTTCTGCTTTTAGGTCACAGGTTCAATTCCCATGTTGAGAGATATCATACCTTGCTGATTGCACTTTCAGACAATTAGCTCAGTTGGCTAGGAGCTGGTTCGTGGAGCCAGGCGATGTGGGTTCAAGCCCCAGAAAGGGTGATAATGGTAATGCATCAAAATACCTGGTAGTCTTTGTGAAACAAATGTACAACATTTTAGAGTCATGGTAGATGATGACAATATCAGAAATATATCAGAATTTTACCTCAAAAACTGATTTTTTTTTACAGTGTTTTCAAATCTGCCTGCGCGACAGTGAATGGCTTACTCAATTTGTGAAGCCACAGTTGAGTTGCCACTTGTCAATTAGCTCAGTGCAATAGACAATGGTCTTTGGTTCCAAAAATTGTGGATTTCAGCCTCAACTGGTGCAAAATTAACATTATAATGTCAACTGTCTTGCCTTCCTATTCTCTTGTTTGTTGCTCAGAATTGCCTACATTTGTCAAAAATAGCCCGGACCCGACCCATTGGTGCGCAGCAACTATAATTGTGTTTAAGTTTATTTACATTACTCCAGGAGCAGGGGTGTGTCATTTCCTCCTGAAGAAGGGAGTAGTGCGGGGGTGCCCAACTCCGGTCCTGGAGAGCCCCTGTCCTGCATGTTTTAGGTTACTCCCTGCTCTTCCCCCCCCCCCCCGGGAGTTGGGCACCCCCGCACTTCATCTTAAGAAATATGGGTTTGAGCCGATTCTGAAGCCACTTATTGATGATCTTAAGATTTTGGAGACTGAAGGAATACAGTTGCCTTTTTCAGCTAAACCTGTAAAGGGTTCAGTCATTCAGGTTACAGGAGACAATTTAGCTCTACATGCACTTTTTGGTTTTGTTGAATCATTCAGTGCGACGTACTGCTGTAGGTTATGTTTAACTGATAGAAGTGAATATCAGTCAGTTTTCAGTGAAGATCATCCAGGTTTAACTCTACGTTCAAAAGACCTTCATGTTGAGCATGTTCGTGTCATCCTGCTTTGAAATCAACATTTGGTGTCAAACGAGACTGTCCACTCAATTCCCTCCAGTTTTTCCATTCATCAAACAATTACGCTGTAGACATAATGCATGACCTGCTAGAAGGAGTGGTCCAATATGAGTTAAAGCTTGTGTTTCAGTATTTGATCAAGAATTCAATATCCCTGAGTTCATTGTTAGCTTTAATTATGGATATACACAGAGAAAGAACAGGCCAGGTGGGCTTAAGCTGGATGACAACAGCAAAGATCTTGGACTTAATGCTATCCAGTCTTGGTGCCTCCTACGCAATGCCCCGCTGATATTTGGAGATTTAGTTGAAAGAGCAGATACCTGTTGGCAATTGTTACTCCTTTTAATTCAAATTGTAAACATAGTGTTTTCACCAACTGTAACTCATGGTATGACTTGTTATTTGAAACATTTAATTTTTGAACATCACAAACTTTTTAAATCCATCTTCCCAGAGCACAATCTCATTCCAAAACATCACCATATGATCCACTACCCGAGCTGTATTAGAAGAATTGGACCACTCATACACATTTGGTGCATGCGATTTGAAGGAAAACATAATTTCTTCAAGAAATCTGTTAAAAACTTCAAAAATATTGCAAAGACTCTGGTTAAGAAACATCAGGCTCAGTTAGCATTTCATTTTGAGAACTTTTATTTCCAAAGATTACAGTTTGGTCCGATCTCCGAAGTCCTGGTCAGCAGTATAGAGGGTGGAGAGGTGCTGAATGAAGATTTTGATGTGTTGTCAGTTTCCACCACTTCCTGGGTCAAAAACTATGGCACAGAGTATCAAGTTGGGATGTATGTGGTTACTGGAGTTGAAAATGAGATGCCTTTGTTCAACAGGATTGACAGTATAATTGTTAAAGACAACAATGCCTATCTTTTGATTTGTAAAGTCTCAAATATTTTTTTGATGATCATTTAAATGCATTTGGTATTGAGGAGAAAAATGATGTTTTCACAGTGATCTGTGTAAATGACCTGGTATATTACAGACCTTGTGATAGGCAATTTTCATATGACACCGATGACCAAGTGTACCTTGTTCCATACTGTAATTATATGTGAATCCATGCAGACTGTTAATTGTTAATGTGGTGTGGTGGCTATTTAATAAGAATATTTTTCTAAAGAAGTGTTTGCCTTGTGTATTTTTTGTGATGGGTTTGTGGGTGGTTGTGGTGGTTAAGGGTGGGTGGGTTTATTGGTAGTCAAATTTTACACCCATTGGTGTGAATGCATTGGTAGTCAGTGTAGCATTTTCAACCGCAGTAGGGTAACACGTTATTAAAATGACACTAGTGTAGAGTACTATTGACACTACACATATTAGCTAGTGTTAATTTTTAACTCTTTACAGTGTTGAAATAACTAGAACTGAGTGTAAAAACACTAACACTGACACTATACATGTGTTAGTCAGTGTTCATTTTTAACTCCCTACAGTGTTGAAATGACTATAGCTGAGTGTAAAAATATTAACACTGACACTATACACGTGTTAGTCAGTGTTAATTTTGAACTCCCTACAGTGTTGAAATTACTAGACTTAAGTGTAAAAATCTACACTGACACTAGTGTAGAGTACTATTGACACTTAACTAGTGTTGACCAGTGTTAATTTTGAACTCCCTACAGTGTTGAAATAACTATAGCTGAGTGTAAAAACATTAACACTAGTGTTAGTGTTAAATTAACACTGAAAAGAGTGGACGCATATACACACTTTCTCGGTGTTAAATTTAACACTCTCAGAGTTGATTTAACACTGGCATTTTTGCTGTGTAGATGAAACCCTTGAAACATGAAAGGGTTCTTAGTGGAACTCCCTGTGTGGGTTCCAGATGAAACCCTTGAAATATGAAAGGGTTCTTAGTGGAACTCCTTGTGTGGGTTCAAGATGAAACCCTTGAAATACGAAAGGGTTGTTAGTGGAACTCCCTGTGCAGGTTCTAGATGAAACTCTTGAAATATGAAAGGGTTCTTAGTGGAACTCCCTGCGTGAGTTCTTTGTAGAACCTCTAATGAGGGGTTCTGGGTGGAACTCCCTGTTTGGGTTCTAGATGAAACCCTTGGAAAATAAAAGGGTTCTTGGTGGAACCCCCAGTATGGGTTCTTTGTAGAACCTCTCATGGAGGGTTCTGGATGGAACCTTACACACACAGTTCTAGGTATAACCCTTTATGTGGGGTTCTCGGTAGAACCCTCTAAAAGGGTTCCAGGTGGTATATGGTTCTACTTAGCACTTTTATTTCTAAGAGCGTAGAGACTTTGATAGTATGAGAGGTTTGATAGTTGGCTACACAATCTCATCCCTATTCGTCAGACGGTCCAGGGCCCCCGAGCGTCAAGCGTCTGATGCAGGAGGTACCCCATTTGCGTTGGTTTTCAACGCGGAGGGTTAGTGTTAAACATGCTGTTTAATTTCTGTTTCTTCTAGAGTAAAGATACACATCTCTAAAACAAAATGCATCGCCTGAGACTTAAAAAAACAATCTGACAATAAGGGATTCACATTCAAATCTATCGGATGACCCTCTATGTTGAAAAGCGACGCCGAGGGGGAAATGACCAAACGTCAATATGTGATGACTAGGGATGAGACTTTGTTGGATACACTCTTAGAAATAAAAGTGCTAAGTAGAACCATATTAGGTTCTTCGGCTTGTCCTCATAGGAGAACCCTTTTTGGCTCCAGGTAGAACCTTTTATAAAGGTTCCACCTGGAACACTTTTGGGGGTTCTACTTAGAACCCAACATAAAGGGGTACAACCCTAGAACTGTATGTGTAAGGTTCCACCCAGAACCCCCCATGAGAGGTTCTACAAATAACCCATACTAGGGGTTCCACCAAGAACCCTTTTCCAAGGGTTTCATCTAGAACCCAAACAGGGAGTTCCACCCAGAACCCCTCATTAGAGGTTCTACAAAGAACCCACGCAGGGAGTTCCACTAAGAACCCTTTCAAATTTCAAGGGTTTCATCTAGAACCCACACAGGGAGTTCCACTAAGAACCCTTTGATTTTGCAAGGGTTACGTCTAGAACCCACATGGGGAGTTCCACTAAGAACCCTTTCATATTTCAAGGGTTTTATCTATAACCCGCACAGGGAGGTCCACTAAGAACCCTTTCATTTTTCAAGGGTTTTATCTAGAACCCGCACAGGGAGGTCCACTAAGAACCCTTTCATTTTTCAAGGGTTTTATCTAGAACCCACACAGGGAGTTCAACTTAGAGCTCTTTTGTATTTAAAGGGTTTCATCTAGAACCCACACAAGGAGTTCCACTAAGAACCCTTTCATATTTCAAGGGTTCCATCTAGAACTCACACAGGGAGTGCCACTAAGAACCCTATCGTTTTTCAAGGGTTTCATTTAGAACCCACAAAAGGAGTTCCACCAAGAACCCTTTCATGTTTCAAGGGTTTCATCTAGACCTCACACAGGGGGTTCTAAAAACATCCCTTTTCAAAGGTTTTCACCAATAACCGTCTTGTCTTCTGAGGGTTCTATAAAGAACCATATTGTATTCTACAGATCAGTTTAGTTCATATTATATTGTGGTCATTTATCATGTTGACATTGAACAAACCCAGGGGAGAACAGGTCAAAAGTTAGCATAGGTGCAGTGGAATCAGCAACATGACAGGCCAGGCACATCATGCTGTCCTCAGTCGTGGATTTCTGTAATCTCCAGCAATGGTGACATGGCAGAAAGGGGAGACAAAAAAAAGTTTTAGTTCCATCAATCCAAGGTGCACTTACTGCGCCTTATTGTAAGCTATCTACAAACAATACAATAATGCATGGTCCAATGAAAGGAATCAGAGTACACACTGTACGTACTAATTGTGACAGTGGAACAGAATCATGAGAAAGTGAGGGAACCCCACAAAGTTTTCATATTGATTTAAATAATGTTAAAATACTTTTCAGTGTTATGTAACAAGTACTCAAAATGTTACGTATTGTAACAATAATGGAAATCTCGAGGGAAAGTCTCAGTTTGATGAAAAAACCCTCTTTTTCAAGCCAATGGCACACTTTGGCTTTCGTCCAAGCTGTGTAAGTAATTTCTATAAGAAAACAAACAAACAAGCAAACGAACAAACCATAACAAGAAACAAATGCTTAGTCCACCTTTCACCATAAAAGTCCTCAGCTAGGGTCGAGCATGCTGAAATAAGATATTATATTTAGCTCACATTGATTCTCTGAAGTTTCTTTTGTTCTCTCTCTTCTGTTCTTCTTTGTTCTGTTCTGTTCACAGTAATCACTATTGGTATGTCACACCTGGGGTCCGTTTCACAAAGCAGGTTTAGTGAAAACCTTGAGTTAGTTAACCCTGAGATGAGAGAAACTCTGGTTTTTCGGTTTCACAAAGCCAGTTCAGCATAAATCTGAGTCAGTTACCCGGGTAACATACTCTGTGAACCTAACCTGCTCGCTGGCAGGTTTGCTTCAACAAACCGTGAGTTTCTCCCTACATGTCTCCGCCTTTTTCCGGAATCTGAACCAACTCTGAAAAAATGTGCCGTCCTTTCATCGTCAACTTAATCGATATGGAAATAAAAGTGATTCTAGCAGCTTTGTCGGGAGAAAATTTTGATTACCTTTCCTTCCAATCACATATTAGATATTATCTAAACAATATTCTCCGACATTTTCAACATTTCATATCGCAGACATAATCCGCAACTAGATTCTTTGCAGAGCTAGTGTTTTTGCGAACGGGAGATTTATGAAATGTTTAAGTACATTTGTGTGTTGAAATACCTGCTTATATTTACTGTTTAATATGCCTTAAAAAAAATAATATGCCTTAGTCCATGTATTTGCCCAATATTCTTGTGCTTAATTTTCAACTGAAGCCACATTCTTTCTGTGCCTGGGGGGATTACACACAATGGAAATGATAATTTATTCAATGCACTACTTTGTGAAGTACAGGAGTTGAACCCCTGTTGCCTAGACCGTGGGCGGCTTTGCTAACCATTACACCACAGTGTTGCTCTGCAAGGCCAAAAATAAAGACTTATTACCTTTAGTTCAATCGACTGTTTCCTTCAGTTACACGCATTAAGTCGGGCCGTAAATGTCTCCCACGCCAACTAGCTCTACTTTGCTGCAGTTATGTTGCTCCGCTTTCTCAGGATGAGCTCGTTTTCTACATAAACACTCAGTAATATCTAATAATTCTCTCCCTGTTGCCATGGTTAATTGTAGTATCGGAGCTCCATTGATGATGGCTTTATAGAGTCGGCAGGCACGCGCGTAACTCAGAGTTTACATTAGGGGTGGGACGATACGGGTAACTCACGATTCGATACTGTGACGATATTTGGCCCACGATAACGATAATATCACGATACACGATATCTGCGATATTCGATATATTGCAAGAAATTTCATCAACGATATATCACGATATGTGACTGAAAAAGAAAAAATATGCATAAAAAATAAATTCCACAACTTCGTACAATGTACAAATGAATAAACACTGTCCAGCTGGACACATTAAAGTGCATGAACATTAATAACATGTCTTATGTAAACCAGGACAGTGCTTTCTGATACTGAAAAGTCAGTAGCAACTTGTTTTATGTAAACTTGGGCCCGTTTTAGTTTAACAATAGCTAAACAAGATAAGAATAACATCAGAATTAAATGAAATATTGGGCACATTTCAGTATGCAACCCATTATGTGCAGAGTTATGTTCACCCATCCAGTACCTGGGAAGTCGGGCCTCATGCACTCAGAGCTGGGTGAAAACCACTTGGAGCTCACAGCAACACCGGGCAGCACACGGCTCCGCGGATCCACACATGCGGACGGTAAACACGCGCCGCCCGGAATCCTGCCCGTAATAGGCAATTGAGCCCGGCCGAAAAGTGGGTCCTCATGCCCTCAATGCTGTGTGAAAAGCGCTTGAAGCTCACAACAGCACCGGCCAGCACACAGCCACGCTTATGCGGCGTTCACACCAGACGCGATAGACGCGAATACAATCGCGTGAGACGTGTGTATCGCGCCGCTTGATCATTTTGGACTATTCGCTTCATTCGCTTCATTCGCGTCATTCGCGCATGACGCTCATTTTTGAACCGGTGCTGCTCTAGGAATCCTGCCCGTAAATAGGCAATCAGACCGGGCAGCGGGCGGCCCCCGCGGATCCGCTCCGGAGAACCGTAAACTCTTAGACGCACCGACGGGAGTCTAAAAAAACCCGTAGACCCAAAATATCGATATTTGCCGTCAGTGTATCGATTTATTTATTGCGACAGAGAGCACAACAATATATTGCAATATCGATTTTTTTTCCCACCCCTAGTTTACATACTCAGAGTTGACTGAACTAATTCAAAACCGCTGTTCTGAAACCGAAAACTCAGAGTTGCCCATCTCAGAGTTGGTCAACTCAGAGTTCAGGGTTAGGTTCAGAGTTTATTGAACCTGCTTTGTGAAAGGGGCCCCTGGTTTGGAGAGGGGGAAGACCAGACCTGGAACCAAAGAACATTGTCTATCGCACTGAGCTAATTGGCAAGTGGCAACTCAACTGTGGCACACAAATTGAGTAAGCATTCACTGTCGCACAGGTAGATTTGAGGTGATACCACTTTTTTTTTTAAATCAGTTTTTGAGGTAAAATTCTGATATGTTTTTATCTAACATTATCATTTTGTACATTTGTTTCACAAAGAGTACCTGGTACTTCGATGTATTACCATCAGCCCAGGTGTAGCTCCACTGGAGATGTCTAGCCTGGCTCTGTGAATCAGGGGTTCATTTAACAGCCAAAACAGAGAGTTGGAGCTTTCTTTTTCCCTGCTGCTATCAAAGGAAGCCCACACCTTAAAAATACTCTCATAAAAAGGAGGAACCCCATTAAAATTTAGAAATTTAAAATCGGTAAAAAACAGAGCAGCATCCAGTCCCAGATTACTCACCCTTCTGAAGATGCAGCTGGCCACACCCCTCCACACTAGGTCTGCTGGGCCAGCCATGTACCTTTGAAGGAACAGCAGCCTAAACGCTGCCGTCCTGCTGGCTAGGTGGATGAGGCCCTGCCCCCCTTCCTCTCTCGGTAAAAACAACACCCCCTGTGGCACCCAGTGTAAGCCGTCCCAAAAGAAATTTACAATTTTCTCCTGTATCTTTGCTAAAAACCCACTGGGCGGGTCCAGGCAGGACAGGCGGTGCCACAGGAGTGACGCACACAAGTTGTTTAAAACCAGGACTCTCCCTCTGTAAGACATCTGTGGCAGTAGCCACTTCCATTTCTTAATTTTTTCGCTAATTTTTTCTTGTACTCCCTCCCAATTTCTTTGCTCCATGGCCTTACCTCCAAGGGAGACACCGAGGTATTTTAACCCCTCCCTCTTCCAGGCCAGGTTCTGGGGGAGTGTTGGGAGGCCATCTGACCACTTCCCAACTGCGAGTGCCTCGCTTTTACCGCAGTTTATTTTTGCAGCAGACAAAGTCTTATTCTTTTCAGTTAACTCAATTAACGTATCGATGTCTCTTTGATTTTTAACTGCTACAATCAAGTCATCTGCGTATGCAGATAAAACCATGTTGCTGCTAAACCCGGTAAAAACAGTCCTTCAACACGGTCGCGTATCCTTGAGAGGAGGGGTTCGAGGGAGAGTGCATAGAGCATCCCGGACAGGGCACAGCCATGTCGGACACCTCTATGCACCCTGAAGGGAGCACACAGACTGCCGTTAAACTTCAGTAAACTCTCAATGTCTTTATACAGCACACGGATCATGGCAATGAAACCAGAGCTGAACCCAAACCTCTCCATCACCCTCCAGAGGAAGTTGTGTTCAACCCAGTCAAAAGCCTTCTCCTGGTCTAACGAAATGACACCAGTATCACAGTCCAATGAGCTGAAGAGCTCCAAAACATCCCTAATTAGGTAGATGTTATCTACCATAGACCTGCCTGGCACGCAATAGGTCTGGTCCCGGTGGATAACCTGCTCCATGGCCCCTCTCAGTCTGGAGGCCAAAGCTTTGGACAGAATCTTATAATCCACGCACAACAATGACACAGGGCGCCAATTTTTTATCTCCTGCAGGTTTCCCTTCTTGGGGAGAAGTGTCACCACCGCCCTGCGGCAGAAGAGGGGGAGGGAACCACAGGCCAGACTCTCGTTCAGTACTTTGAGCAGGTCAGCGCCCAGGATATCCCAATACTCTTTAAAGAACTCTACTGTGAGTCCGTCCATGCCTGGCGCTTTCCTACCCTGCATACCATGCAGGGCAGCTGCCAGTTCTTCCAGCTGGAGCGCTCGGCTCAGCTGGGTGTTAGTGCCCTCTGACACTTGTGGCAGCCCTGCACAAAACTCTCCCTCCAACTCAGTGTTCTCCTTGTACTCTGATGAGTAGAGGGAGGAGTAAAACTGCACGGCCCTGTTCCTGATCTGGCCTGGTTCCCTTAGCTCCTGCCCTGTGTCAGAGAGAAGCGCGTGGATTATCTTCCTCTGTCCTCGCTTCTTCTCCAGACCAAAGAAGAAGCCAGAGGGAGCATCCATCTCAGTGATGTTTTGGACCCGGGACCGGACCAGCGCACCCTGTACCTTAGTATCCAGCAGGTTGGCTAGCGCCATCTTTTTGGTGTTGAGGACTTCAATATGGCCTCGATTTCCTGTGGAATTACTAAGTGCTTCCAATTCCACAATCTCATTCTCCAGGTCTTTAACAGATCTACACATGTGCTGTGTGACATTGAGAGTGTACTGCTGACAGAGAAGCTTTATTTGTACTTTTCCATGGTCCCACCACTGCCTAAGACAATCAAACTCGTCTATCCTTTCTCTAAAACCACACCAAAAGTAGCTTAAAACCTCTTTAAAACCTTTATCTAAAATCAAAGCAGAGTTAAAATGCCAGTAAGCACTCCTTGGTACGACATTTTTAAAAAACACATCACATAACACCAAAGAGTGATCCGTAAAACCAACTGGCACTATCCTACAGTCTTTAACTACATTAAAATGATGCTTAAAACAATAAAACCTGTCCAGCCTGGCTAGTGAGACCCCCCCCTCTCTCAGGTGGGACCAGGTGTACTGACGACAGTCTGCGTGCATCCTCCTCCACGCATCCACCAAGCCATGGGAGTAGACCAGCTGCTTCAAGGTGTGCTGGGAAACTGGATGTGGCTCTGCATGATTTCGATCTAAAAGATCAGCCTCCGTACAATTAAAATCCCCACCCAGAAATAAAAAATCCTCCGAGCTGCAGCAGTTTAGTGCAGAATTCACTGTCGTTAAAAAGCTCTTTCTCTCATTCCCGTTATTTGGTGCATAAATATTGATAAAAACCAGGGTAAAGGTGTCAAATTTGGCTCTGACTAGTAGGCACCTCCCCCTGACCACCTCCTCCACTTCTAAGGAGGTAGGAGTGAACCTCCTAGAGAGGAGGATGCCTACACCACCACTCAGTGTGGTGTTGTGGCTCAACACCACCTGTCCCTCCCATTCTTTCTCCCAGTCCCCCTCATTGCCCTGGTCACTATGAACCTCCTGTAAAAACAACACGTCAATGCGTTTACTCCTTGCTGTGTCAAACACAAGTGCCCTCTTTCTCATCTCCCTCGCTCCATTGACATTCAGCGTTCCTACTCTAAAACCATTCATTTTGAGGATAAAAGAGAAATAAAAAATACAAAAGGTAGTAATAAAAAGAAACATAGGCTGCATCATCATATTCAAAGTTGTAGTTGTTTTCTGACCTTGAACATGTGTTTTCTTAACCTATATATTTCCTGATGAGTTAAGTCAGTTGAAGCTCGGTGCTTTATGACGTGCTTGGCCGTCAGGAGAAAGGTGAGCTTGTCAGGGAAATGTAGACCGATGTTAAGGTTTTTAACCCCTTTTGTTTTCTGCAGGAAGCTCTTAATCATCTGAGGTGTGTACAGATCTTTCTCCTGACTGGCAGTGACTGTATGTGTCTGTGAGAGGGAGAGCTCACTGCTGTCCGACATGGAGATTTCACTGTCACTGCTGTCTGCAATGGCAGCAGCCGTGGCGCCATCCTCCAGCCGTACAGCCTTCGCTCCTCCCTCCCCCTGCACCTTGATTTTCCGCTTACTCTCTCTCCAAGATACCACTGGCCTCCAGCCTGATGTTCCCGCACGCTCACCATCAGCCTGCTCACACAAATCACCACCCTCAGACTGCTCACACACACCACCACCCTCAGACTGCTCACACATGCCACCACCAGACTGCCCACGCACATCATCAGGCTGCTCACACACATCAGTAGACTGCTCACACACCCCCCTAGACTGCTCACACACCCCCCTAGACTGCTCACACACACCCCTAGACTGCTCACACACCCCACTAGACTGCTCACCCACACCACCAGACAGCTCACACACATTGGTAGACCCACCAGCTGTCTTTTCACCCACATCACCCGTGGCTTTACCTCCACCTCCTACCTCCACCAGCTCCTCTAGTCTCTCTTCCGGTTCCCCTATCCTCTCAGCCGACTCTCCCTCAGCCACCGACTCCCCCACCCCACCTGTGTCCCTCAGCTCACCCTCCTCCATCTCCTCACCTCCATCTCTCTTTCTCACCTCATGCTGCTGTTGCCCTGACTCAGACGTTGCTCTCTCCTCCCCGTCCGAGCCGGCGGTGCGCCCCACGCGCCCGAAAACCCTCCGCCGGCGGGGGGGGCGGGCCGGACCGGCCCGACTCGGACAAGCCCTAATCAGGTGACCCTCCTCCCCGCAACCAAAACATTTTGCTTGTGATGATGTAGCAAACAGAGTGTAATCGAAATCATCGACTCTCACGATGCACCGATAATTAAACTCTTCTGCCCGGTTGTTGAGTATCATGTAAAGCTGCCTCCGGTGCGACACCACATGGCGAAGCAGCGGCGACTTACACCCGGAGAGCAGCTTCCTAATGGGGGACACTACTTTGCCGTGACGTGACAGCTCCCGGACTAGGAAATCATCGCTGATGAAGGGGGGCACATTAGACAGGGTGATACGGGTCGTGGGCTGCGTTAGTGGCACCACCTCCTCGAACAGCCCGTTCACCGTCAGCCCCGTCTCCACCAGCATCTTCACCTGCTCTACCTTCTCTAAAAAAAGCACCACAGACCGACTCACCCGAGCAGCGGACTTCACCGACCCATGGCCGATCCGCTCGCCAACAGCCAGGGCCATGTCCTCCACGCTGCACGGGGAGCCGGCTGCCAGCTTGATCCCGTGCTTCCTCGACAGGGAGGCCAACCCTGCGGCTGCCATGATGGCTTCACCTGGCCTCCTCCCCTCGACCAGACAAAGTCTGGCCGCAAACACGCCGAAACCCTACGTAAAACAATAAACTAATCCTTCAAACTAACACAGTGACAATGATTAACAAAATCCCCCGTAGTGAAAAAATAGTGAATAAGAAAAGAAAGCACAAACGTCTCTCACTCTCTCCGCTCTTCCACTCTCCCTCCACTCACACGAAGAAGAAGAAGAAGAAGAAGAAGAAGATTTTATTTTTTTTATTTTTAACAATACTTTATTTACAATTGGTTCAGCAACAAGCAAACAGTTATACAATCAACTCATCAGTTAATCAGAGGAATGATGCAAATTCAATTTCTGTGCCGTTCACCCGGCACAACAGCTCCTCATGAGCCCACTGCTGTTTAAATACATCTATGTTCCCTGTGATCCTGTGGAAGCAGAACTCCAGCCTCAGTCTGGCCTTTACGTTGTACTTCCACAGGGTCACAGGGTCAAGGGTCGGCCCACCCTGCAGTTTGTCTCTACGAGTGAGGTAAATGGACATTTTGGCTTCTCCAATTAAAAAGTTTAGGAGTTGGCACTTTGCTTTTTCTGTTTTTTTAAACCTTACTCCACAAATAAAAACAGGAGCCGTAAACAAGACACCAAACAGACTAAAAACACGGGTTAACACATTAAAAATCTCTGCCAATCTTCTGCACTCAGTAAAAACATGAAAAATGTTTTCAGTCAACCTGCAGAATGGGCACTCGTTTAAAATACCACGATTAAAAACAGATAAAAAGGCATTAGTAGCGATGGCACCATGTAAAATCCTCCACTGGAGATCTCCGGTTCTCTTCTTTAGAGGAGGTTTGTATAACGTTCTCCACTGTGGGCTCAGCCCGCCCAGCCTCTCAGTCCACACGCACTCTGCTCTGCTACACAGCCGCGTTTTGTGGATAGTTTTCACGCAGCTTGTGTACAGGATCTTTTTGTCGGCTTTATGCAGGCTCAGTTTTTCCCCAACCTTTTGTTTCAGCAGGGGGCCGTTGAGCTCCATGAACCCAGGGCTCAGGTGGACCTCTGGGTACGGGTCCGTAGGGTCGGGCTCAGCTTCTCCCCTGCTGCGTTTGAGGAGAAGGACTCTCTCCTTCTCTGTCAGCCTTCCCCTCCAGAGCTCCAGACTCCTCTGCACCAGGCGGACAGAGCGCACCCCCAGCACCGAGCTCAGAGCCTGGCCATCCGAGAGCTCCGGTCCTGCTGCATCTACCAGCTGACTCAGGCAGAGGACTTTTGAGCTGCACAGCGTCCCCATCAGCCCAGGCACGGTGCTGCAGCATACATCCAGCCTGGCACCACAGATTAGAGGCTCCTTTAACAACCAGTACAGAGAGTCACACTTCTCACTTCTTTTGCATTTAAACAGTGTCCAGGATTTAAAAGCACCCTGATAAAAAGGAGGTAACCCACCCAGCTTTAAGAATTTAAAATCAGTTAAAAACAGAGCAGCATCCAGCCCCAGGTTATTGACACGCCTGAGTATGCAGCTGGCCACGTCCTTCCACACCAGCCCTTCAGGTCCAGTCAGATATCTCTGAATGAACTGGAGCCTGAAGGTGGCTGTTCTGCTAGCCAGGTGGACCAGGCAATGGCCCCCCTCATCTCTGGATAAAAACAACACAGACTGCGGAATCCAATGCATTTTATTCCAGAAAAAATTGACCATTTTTGCCTGAATTTCTGCAATGAGACCTGGCGGAGGGTCCAGACAGGCTAACCGGTGCCATAAGAGAGTGGCCACCAGGTTATTTAGGACTAGGACCCTCCCTCTAAATGACATTTGTGCATGGAGCCACCTCCACTTGGCTAGTCTGCTGTCAATTTTTTCAATTACGTTTTCCCAGTTTTTCTTTACAATGTCACGGTTCCCTAAGTGAATGCCAAGATATTTTAAGCCTTCCCTTTTCCACGTCAGGCTTTGAGGGAGAACAGGCAGGCCTTCACGCCACTCGCCAACAGCAAGGGCCTCGCTCTTCCTCCAGTTAACCCTTGCAGATGACAAGGCAGAGAACTTCTCGATTATTGAGTTTAAAACACACACATCCTGCTGGTCTTTGAGAAAAACAACAACATCATCAGCGTAAGCAGATAAAACGACGCTACTGTTAAAACCAGGTAAAATCAGGCCTCGAATAGATGCTCTTACCTTTTGTAGGAGGGGTTCCAGGGAGAGCGCATAGAGCATCCCAGACAGGGCACAGCCCTGTCTGGGATGCTCTATGCACTCTAAAAGGAGCACAGCCCTGTCTGGGACACCTCTATGCACTCTAAAAGGAGCACACAAGCCACCATTAAACTTCAGCACACTCTCAATGTCACTGTACAACACCTTGATCTTGGCTATGAGACCAGCGCTGAACCCAAACCTCTCCATGACCTTCCAAAGGAAGCCGTGTTCAACGCGGTCAAAAGCCTTTTCTTGATCCAATGAGATCAACCCAGTGTTTATGCCTAATGAACTGGAGACCTCCAAAACATCCCGAATGAGGTGAATATTATCTACCATATACCTGCCGGGCACACAGTACGTCTGGTCCCGGTGGAGAATCTGCTCCATGGTTCCTCTCAGTCTAGTGGCCAAGACTTTCGACAGTATTTTATAGTCGGTACAGAGGAGAGAGACAGGACGCCAGTTTTTAATGTCCTGCAGGTTACCCTTCTTAGGTAAGAGGGTGATGACAGCCCTCCTACAGGACAGAGGCAGTGACCCAGACACCAGGCTCTCATTACAAACGTCTAAGACGTCCTGGGCCAAGATGTTCCAGTAAGCCTTGTAGAATTCTACAGTGAGGCCATCGATGCCTGGGGCCTTTCTCCCCTGCATGCTCTGCAGCGCAGCATTCAGCTCCTGCAAGGTCAGTGGGCTGTCGAGCTGTGAGTTTGCCTCTTTGGACATTTGAGGAAGTCCACCACAGACCTCCTCCATCAGTTCTTCATTGTTGTTGTTGTACTCACTTTTGAACAAAGAGGCATAAAATCCAACAGCTCTATTTCTGATCTGGCCTGGCTCGGTCAGCTCTTGTCCTGTCTCAGAGAGCAGGGAGTGGATCTGTCTCCTCTGGCCTTGTCTCCTCTCTAGCCCAAAGAAGAAACTCGATGGAGCATCCATCTCCGTGATGTTCTGAACCCGGGACCGGACCAGTGCACCCTGTACTTTAGTGTCCAGCAGGTTGGCTAATGCCATTTTTTTAGTCTTGAGGACTTCAATATGTCCTCGATTTCCTGTGGACTCACTTACACATTCGAGATCCACGATATCAGTCTCCAGATCCCTGATAGATCTAGTGATGTCACGTGTGACATTGAAAGTGTGCTGCTGACATAAGAGTTTAATTTGAACTTTTCCATGGTCCCACCACTGCCTCAGACTGACAAACTCAGCTTTTTTCCGTCTAAAATCATTCCAAAAATAGCTAAAAGCCTCTCTGAAAGATTTATCAACAGTTAAAACAGAGTTAAAATGCCAATAGGCGCTTTTAGGTCAAATGTTTCTGATAAAAACGTTACATAAAACCAAAGAATGGTCCGTAAAACCAACTGGTAAAATCTTGCACGTTTTAACAATGCTGATTCTGTGCTTAAAAACATAAAAACGGTCAAGTCTGGCCAAAGATACTCTGTTTTCACTAACGTGGGACCATGTGTACTGTCTGCAGCCTGTGTGCATCCTTCTCCACACGTCCACCAGGTCACAGGAGGAGACCAGCTGCCTCAAGGCCTGCTGGGATACTGGATGAGGCTCTGCATGGTTGCGATCTAAAATCTCATTTTCAGTGCAGTTAAAATCCCCACCCACGAATAAATGGTCCTCCGAGTCACAGCTGTTTAAAACATCGTTCACCTTTTCAAAGAAGTGTTTCCTCTCTGTACCGTTGTTTGGAGCATATATGTTAACAAAAACCTCGAGAGAACAGGAAGCCCACTCCTCCACTGAGGGTGGTGTGATGACTTAGGGCTACTTCCCCTTCCCATTCAATGCTCCAGTCTGCCTCGTTCCCAACATCACTATGTGTTTCTTGTAGAAACAGGACATCAATGTGCTTCATTTTTGCCATCTCAAACACGACTGCCCTCTTTCGTGTTTCCCTAGCACCATTGACATTCAAACTGCCTACATTAAAAACATTCATGATAATGGAGATGTTAAGAACAAGACCAAAAACAATCAATGAAATAAATAGGAGTAAAATCTGTCCGTGCATCATCATTAAAAGGCAAGTTGTTTCCTGACTTTAGCGATCAGTTTTTTCAGCCTGAACACCTCTTGGTTTGTCAGGTCTGAGTTGGCTCTGTGTTTAACCACGTGTCTGGTAGAATTGTACAACCCCTTCAGATCAGGGAAGTATTGCTCTAAGGCTATGTTTTTTAACCCTTTGGTCTGCTGTAAAAAAGACTTCAGCCTGCTTGCAGGGTACGCCTGAGCAGCTATCTGCTGAGTGTGCGACAGGTCACTGCTATCAGACACCCACTCTTCACTGTCGCTGCTGTCATACAGAGCTGCTCTGTTCTCTGCAGCACCCGGTTTACCTGCCAGCCGCCCAGTTTTACCCCCGACCTCCACAGGCAGCATGTTTCTCCTCTTACTGCGCATCTTAAGAGGAGCAGATCCCCCCTTGGCCTCACGGGCCTCCATCTGTATAGCTGTGTTCCCTTCACACAGCTCACCTGTCATCTCACCTGCTTCGCTCTGCTCACCAGTGACCTCAACCCTTTTGCACGGCTTACCTGGTACTTTACCTGCCTCCTCCACCTCACCTGGTTCACCTACATCTTCTAGTCCACCTGCTATTTTCTTTTCCTCAACCATTTCCCCCGAACCCTCACCTGACTCTTTCTCCACACCTGCTTCACCTACCTCCTTGCCCAACTCATCTGCCACTTCACCTACAGTATCCCCCATCACCTCACCTTTACCTGTCACCTCACCAATCTCACCTACCTCCTCCCCCCCCTCACCACTCACCTCAGTGCTCTTTCCAGCCTGTCTTTTCATCTCTGCAGCTCCTGTAGCTTTTTCTCGCCTCGCGGCAGCGGCCCCCTCTCCGGCCGCCGCGGCCGCACGCCGCTCCGCCGGAATGGACGGGTCAACGGCATCGACGGCCGCGACGGCAGCACCGGCACCGCCGCCAGCGGCGGCAGCCGTGGCCGTGCCCGGGGGCGGCGGGGCTCCGCGGCTAGGACAAGCCCTAATCAGATGTCCCTCTTCGCCACATCCAAAACATTTAACAGTGGAGGAAGATGCAAACAATACATAATCAAACTCATCCACACGGACTCTGAACCGGTAATCGAACTCTTCATCTTTATTGTTCAGGATCATGAAGAGCTGCCTGCTGAGACACGTAGACTTACAGCCCGACAACACTTTCCTGACCGGTGACACCACCTTCCCATGCCGGGACAGTTCTTTAATTAGGAAATCATCACTAATGAAGGGTGGGACGTTTGACAGTGTGATCTTCGTGGCCGGCAGGATCAACGGTGTCACCGGCTCAAACATTCCGTTCACCGTAATGCCCGTCTCCACTAGACTATTTGCCTGTTCCACCTTTTCCAGGAACAAAACCACCGCACTGTTCATGCGGGCAGCGGACTTTACGGAGCCGTGCCCGATGATCTCCCCTACCGCCAGAGCAACCTCCTCCACACTGCACGGTGAGCCGGCTCCGGTTTTGATGCCGTGCTTCCGTGTCAGCCCGGAGAAGACGCTGCTGGACGCCATGCCAGCTCCTTCGAGCCTGGCTGACAAACAAGTACAAACAAACACTAAACTAACCAAGAATTACAACAAACAGTACCACTAACCTATCACACCGATATTCATAAACATATACCACCAAAAAAAAAGAAAGAAAGGATAGAAATATAGAAAAAAGCACTCAATTTCGTTCGCTCTTCCTCACACCCTCAACCTCAGAAGAAGAAGAAGAAGAAGAAGAAGAAGAAGAAGAAGATTGATTTTTCAAACACTTTATTTACATATTAATCATTTTACAGTTTCACTAAAGTGCTGCAGTGGTTAAAGGCAATGTTAGTTTATATATACATAGCTAAAAAAGATAAATATATATATATATATAATTAAGACCACTACTCAGATAGAAAATGTGCAAATTGCAGGTCATCATTAAAAACAGTGCAAAGAATATTGTTGTAACACCAGATGTTTTTAAAACTGTCCAAGTCATGAATCATTTTGTAAAACCTGAACTCCATCCTCAGTCTGCACTTTACATTGCAGCGCCAGACTGAGGCTGCCTCCTGACCCACTCCGTTCTCCAACTTGCATTTTCTGGACACGTAAATGGCCAGCTTCGCTTCCCCCAGCATGAAGTTCAGTAGCTGCCATTTCTTTTGGTTCACTTTCTTATATTTGACACTGTAGATGAACACTGGTATACAAAAGGTTTCGTTAAAAAGGTTAAAAACGTTTGTTAAAAGAGTCTCGTACACTCACTAAAAACGTGAAACACTGTTTCACGAAGGTGGCAGAAAGGGCACTGGTTCGACACATCATGGTTAACAACAGAGATAAAAGCATTCGTGGCAATGGCACCGTGTAAAATTCTCCACTGGAGGTCGGCTGTGCGTTTCCTGAGGGGGGGTTTGTATAAAACCCTCCACTGTGGACCCACTCCCCCCAGTCTATCAGTCCATGCAGAGGGCGCTCTGCCACTCAGTCCTCTCCTGTTCAGCACCTTCACGCAGTTCTTGTAAAAGGTTTTTGTGTCTGTGGCCTGCAGGATTAGTGTGTCTGGTTGCTTGAGGAGAGGCCCACTTGCCTCTCCGAACTGGGGGGTCACCGAGATCTCTGGAAAAGGATCTGTATCTTTGGGTTTGGTCCCACAGCCATACTCCGTCATTAGGACTCTTTCTCCTCCAGAGAGCCTCTGTCGCCACGCCTGCAGGACCTTCACCACCATCCTGGTGGACTGGAAACCCAGCAAGGAGCTCACAGCCTGGGAGTCAGTCAGCTCTGGCCCCGCAGCGTCCACCACCTGCTCCAGGACCAGGATCTTTTCCCGGAGCAAGGCTGCCGTTAGTCCAGGCGTGGCTCCGCTGGAGACGTCCAGCCTGGCTCCGTAGACCAGTGGCTCTTTTAACAACCAGTACAGAGAGTTAGAGCTTTTCCTAGAACTACATTTAAACAGGGCCCACGATTTAAAAACACCCTGATAAAACGGAGGTAACCCCTTTAACTTTAAAAAATTGGTATCAGTTAAAAACAGTGCAGCATCCAGTCCCAGGTTACTCACGCGTCTCAGAATGCAGCTGGCCACTTCCCTCCACACCAGGTTTGCCGGTCCTGTTAAAAACCTCTGTATAAACTGTATTCTAAAAGTTGCGGTTCTGCTGGCCAAGTGGATGAGGCCCTGTCCCCCCACCTCTCTCGGTAAAAAAAGCACCCCCTGTGGCACCCAATGTAACCCATCCCAAAAGAAGTTGACAATTTTTGCCTGAATCTGGGATAAAAGACCTGATGGGGGATCCAAACAGGCCAGGCGGTGCCACAGCAGTGAGGCTACAAGATTATTAAGAACAAGAACTCTACCTCTGAAGGACATCTGAGGGAGTAGCCATTTCCACGCATTCATTTTTCCATTGACTTTTCCCATGATGTCTTCCCAGTTCCTTCTAACCATCGTTTCATTCCCCAGGAAGACACCAAGGTACTTAAGACCGTCTCTTCTCCAGGCTAGCCTCTGTGGGAGAACAGGAAGGCCGTTACACCATCCACCCGCAGCGAGGGCTTCACTTTTACTCCAGTTCACCCTTGCTGCGGACAGAGTGTTAAAAGAGTCAGTTAAAGTAAATTAATTTGTCAACATCCCTTTGATCGTTTACTAGGACGATGACGTCATCAGCGTAGGCTGATAAAACAATGTTCTTGCTAAAACCAGGTAAAATCAGGCCATCAATGCTTGCCCGTATTTTGCAGAGGAGGGGTTCCAGGGAGAGTGCATAGAGCATCCCAGACAGAGCGCAGCCCTGCCGGATGCCTCTATGCACCCTGAAAGGAGCACACAGACTGCCATTGAACTTCAGCATACTCTTAATGTTACTGTACAACACCTGGATCTTGGCAATAAAACCAGTGCTGAACCCAAACCTCTCCATGATCTTCAAGAGGAAGCTGTGTTCAACACGGTCAAATGCCTTTTCCTGGTCTAGCGAAATGAGACCAGTCTTGATGCCCAGTGAGCTGCAGACCTCCAAAACATCTCGAATCAGGTAGACGTTGTCTACCATAGACCTGCCAGGCACACAATAGGTCTGGTCCCGGTGGATCACTTGCTCCATAGCTTCCCTCAGCCTGTTAGCCAAAACCTTCGACAGGATCTTGTAGTCTGTGCACAGGAGAGACACAGGACGCCAGTTCTTAATGTCCTGCAGATTGCCTTTTTTAGGTAACAGAGCTACGACTGCCCTGCGGCAGGACAGTGGAAGACAACCTGAAGCCAGACTTCTAGTACATCCAGTGCTATGATGCTCCAGAAGGCTTTGTAAAACTCCACAGTCAAACCATCGATGCCAGGAGACCGCTGTCCCTGCATGCTCTGCAGAGCGGTGTGCAGCTCCTCCATCCCTAATGGCTGGTCCAGCTGTGAGTTGGTCTCCGTGGAGACCTGAGGTAGCTCACCACAGAACCCCTCGCACAGTGCGTCGTTCTCCACGTACTCGCTGGTGAAGAGAGACGTGTAGAATTCGACAGCTCGCTCTCGTATCTGGCCAGGCTCACCTAGCTCCTCCCCTGTGTCAGACAACAAAGAGTGAATTGTTTTCCTTTGGCCGTGTTTTTTCTCCAGGGAGAAGAAGAAGCTAGAGGGAGCATCCATCTCGGTGATGTGTTGCATCCGGGACCGGACCAGTGCACCCTGTACTTTGACATCTAGCAGGTTGGCTAGAGCCATTTTTTTAGACTTGAGGATTTCAACATATCCTCGATTTCCTGTGGAATCACTAAGTGTCTCCAATTCCACTATTTCAGTCTCCAGGTCTTTAATAGATCGACAGGTGTCTCTTGTGACATTGAGAGTATACTGCTGACATAAAATCCTTATCTCTGCTTTGCCGTGATCCCACCACTGCCACCACATTTAAACTCAGCTTTCCTTTGTCTAAAAGAATTCCAGAAATAACTAAAAGCCTCTCTAAAACCTTTATCAAAAGTTAAAGCTGAATTAAAATGCCAGTATGCACTCTTAGGTAAAATATTTTTGACAACAACACGACACAAAACCAAAGAATGATCAGTAAAACCAGCTGGCACAATCTTACACTCCTTAAACACATTAAAATGGTGCTTAAGACAATAAAACCGGTCAAGTCTGGCTAAGGAGATCCTGTCCTCTCTCAGGTGGGACCACGTGTACTGTCTGCAGTCTGTGTGCATCCTTCTCCACACATCCACAAGGCCATGAGAGTGGACCAGCTGCGTCAGAGTGCGTTGGGAGACTGGATGAGGCTCTGCATGATTACGGTCTAAAAACTCGTACTCTGTGCAATTAAAATCCCCACCCAAGAATAAAAAATCCTCCTGGCTGCAGCCGTCCAGTCTAGTGCTGATTTTTTCTAAAAAGCTCTTCCTCTCTGTACCGTTGGTTGGAGCATAAATGTTAATAAAAACCAGAGTGTGATGCTCAAACTGTGCCTTGGCTAAAAGACACCTCCCCTTTACAACGTGCTCGACCTCCAGTGAAGAAGGAATGAATGTTCTGGAGAACAGGAAGCCCACTCTCCCACTGAGTGTGGTGTTGTGGCTTAAAGCAACATGCCCTTCCCACTCCCTATTCCAGTCCACCTCGTTGCTTTCGTCACTGTGAACCTCCTGTAAAAACAGTACATCAATGCGTTTAGCTCGTGCTGTGTCAAAAACCAGTGCCCTTTTCTTTGCCTCTCTGGCCCCGTTTACGTTCAACGTCCCCACTCTAAAAGAATTCATTAGGGAGATGTTAAAAACACAAACAGTTAGGGATAAAAATAAAACCAGCAGCTTCATCATCATTAAAACCTCATTTGTTTTCTCACTTTAATCATCTGTTTTCTCAGTCTGAATATCTCCTGATCAGTGAGTTCTGATGTTGCTTTGTTTTTAATGATTTGTTTAGCTGAGTTGTAAAAGTTGAGCAGATCTGGAAAATGCTGCTCCGTATCAAGGCCCTTCACACCTTTGGTTCGCTGCAGGAACAGCTTAAACATTTTTTCAGGGTACAGTTTTTTTTCCTGACTGTCAGTTAACTGGATGTTAGACATTTCACTGCAGTCAGACACCCAGCCGTCGCGATCACTGCTATCCACAGCAGTCGGCTGCCTCTCTAGCCGCCCAGCCTTACTGCCCCCCCATCACTCAACAGGTTTTTGCGCTTACTGCGTCGCTTTTGAGGAGCAGGCGCCCCCTCAGACACACCAGTCTCCATGATGACAGCCTCTGCACTGCCCTCGCACAAATCACCTGTCACCTTCTTGTTTTCACCCACCTCACCCTTCTCCTTACTGTTTTCACCCACCTCACCTGTCTCCCCTCTATTCTCACCCCCCGCACCTGTGTCCTCTCTGTTTCCACCCACCTCACCTGTTCCCTTTTTGTTTTCACCCTCCTTTGTGTTTCCACCCACCTCACCTGTCTCCTCAGCCACCATCTCCCCACCTTCACCGACACCACTCTCCCTTTCCCCCCTCACCTCAGTACGATCACCATCCTGGTTCTGTCCCTCCTCCACCTGCCGCTCAGCCCCCGAACCGCCTTGCCCTGTGCCACCGGGCCGCTCGGCGGCAGCCGGCGTCTCCCCGGCAGCGGCCGGCGCCACCCCGGCCGGGCCGCGCTCGGCCCGGTTCGGACAGGCTCTGACCAAATGTCCCTCCTCACCACAGCCGAAACATTTAGCCAGAGCAGAGGTGACGAACAGTGTGTAATCGAAGTCGTCTATACGCACAATGAAGCGGTAACTGAACTCCTCCGTTTTATTGTTCATATCATAAATAGCTGTCTGCGATGAGACTCAGCAGGGGCTACTTACACCCCGACAGCATTTTCTTAATCGGGGAGATGACTCTTCCGTGGCGAGACAACTCTTTGATAAGGAACTCATCGCTAATAAACGGAGGTACGTTTGAGTCGCCGGCTGCGTCAGCGGCAGCAGCGGCTCAAACAGCCTGTTCACGGTGATCCCCGTCTCCACCAGCGTGTTCACCTGCTCCACCTTGTCTAAAAACAGAACCACCGCCTTATTCACACGGGCGGCAGATTTAACTGAACTGTGCCCGACGATCTCCCCCACAGCCAGCGCCACCTCCTCCACGCTGCACGGAGACCCGGCACCAGTCTTGATGCCGTGCCTCCGCGACAGCCTGGAGAAGCCACCAGCCGCCATACCGGCGTCTGCGTGGCCCTCCAACCAGACAAAGGCTGGGCTGGAAAACCCCACAAAACTACCGTGAAATGAAATAAAACTCACCAAAACACAAAACAAGTAACTAATGCACCCACAACCAAAAGGCCATTAAAGCCCAAAGGACAAACAACGAAAAAAATGTAAAGAACAGTCTTTCACTCTCAGCTCTTCCTCTCACACACCTTCCACACGAAGAAGAAGAAGAAGAAGAAGAAGAAGAAGAAGAAGAAGAAGAAGACAGAATTCCTACAATAGTGTCCGGGCAGAAAGATTGCAGGTTTAATTTATAACACTGGTGCTTTCATCCTCCAAATGCACAAGTGCATTTCTGCACACAAATTTTGAGACTGTCATTGGGGCATTGACAAGGTATGATATCTGTCAACATGGGAATTGAACCTGTGACCTAAAAGCAGAAGTCACACATTGTACAGACAGAGCTAAACAGACACATGATCAGCTCCCTCTGTCTGACCACTGACATGAAGGAGCTGTCAACCTGGCTGTGTGAATGAGTGTGGCGAGTCAGAGGAGTCCCTGATCTACACATTCTGCTGGATAGCTCAGTGGGTAATGGTACAGACTTTAGATTTGGAGGGTGGGGGTTAAAATCCCAGTCAGAGCTAATCTTTGCCTGGGTCAACAAGATTTGCTCATGAGGATCTTGCTTTCTTATAATTAATGGTATTGAAAATAAATTGGTAACAGAACATTTCAGTTATAGGACTGCCATTTTTTGTATGGCTGATCAGAAGGTGTAAGGTAATAGACTACTATGGTGGACCTGATGACTCCACCCAGCTAGCAGGTTATCTCAGTCACTACTGCCAGTGACTTTAGACTGGGTGGCAGGTGTTCAAATCCCAGGATGGGCAATTATGTTACAGTTTGATCAACCCGATCTGGAGAAGAAGAGCTTGCTTAAAGGAGTCATCACCTGGTTTTATACGTATCCAGCCCCCCTTGGATCGCTTTGGATCAATTCGTAAAACTTATTAGAAAAAAAAAAAATTTAATCAAACATTGAGCTTGTTCTGACCCTTTTTCGTACCGCGATTTTATCACGCGAGATTACGCGCGAGGTTTTGACTGGTCCGGATGTGCATTGTATAATATGTAATGAGGCGCGCGTTGATTCGCCGCAGGAAGGACAGAGCCGGGGGGGGGCTTGCCTGCATGCAGACTCCAAAACATAATGGCGGCGCTTCGGCGATTTCAGGTAGCGGACGGGGCGGGGTTGGGTGGTGAAAGAGGGGTGGGCTTATGCAAGTAGCCGCCACGGTGACGTCACCGAAGGCGCAGAATCAAAATCTCGTGCTTTAGGAATGCACACCCTTGTGTGCTATTCCTGTTCGGAAAAAGAGCAGAAGCGAAAAAACGGCGCCACTTTCAAACTCCAGCCTTTCAGGCAAGTTTCAACTGAGGTCAAACACAGATATGCATGTTTTAACAAGAGAAATTGCGATTTCCAGGTGATGACTCCTTTAAAAAAAAAAATGGATATGAAAAGTATCAGTAGTCACAAGGAATTGTATTTTGCACCATTATTGGTAAGTGTTCAGGAAAGGGTTCAGGAAAGGGTTTTTCAGAAGCAAATGGTTCCAGGTAGAACCTCAGCCCTTGTAGAAGAACCCTATTGGAACTCTTATTTCTAAGAGTGTAGTGTGTGTCAGAGAGATTTGTTAGAGACAGTTTGATCGTGTCAGAGAGAGGTTTGATAGTGTGTGAGAGTATAGCTGAGAATTGCAGCGTACACGGCCTCTCATACTCCGAAAAAGCCTTGCTCTTCAATCTAATGCTGCACCATGTTACTGTGATCTTTCTGGCCTTCTATCCTTCTCAGCTGTCCCTCTTAAATGCTTCTCCATGTGTTGGCATTGCTGGGTGCAGCTGAAGTTGGTGGTCTGGGGGATTCACTATAACCGGTCTGTATATTGAAAGTTGTATGTATTCCTAAAAATGTATGCTGGAGCTGTTGTCTGTCTGTATTGCTGTAGGGAACATAGTTGTTATGGGTGTGTGACAACCCCCACATTAACAGCTGATGAGCCACACATGACTGCAGGTATGAAAGTTAGTTATTTGTTGTTTGATTAAGGCACTTTCACACATCCACTCATGCATACATTACTCATCACTGACCTTCCACATGTGTTTGGTTCTTTTGGTTTAGTATGACAAAATAAATGTCTATTTATTACTTTTAACTCGTCTGGTCTCCCAGTTTTGTTGCAGCCTTTGAGCTGGTCTATAACAACATGATTAACACCTACTTTCCTAAAAATAATGTTCCCACACAACTATACCCCATTGTGAATTTACTTATTTTGTGGTGGATAAGATTTGCTCTTGACATATCGCAAATTAGTTTCAAAGGAGTCCGTGGAAGTCCAGGTAGGGAGGAGGTCATGGAGGTCATAGTCATTTTTATCCAAACCATGATGTTTTTACTAAACCTAACCAAGTAGTTTAGTTGGCCTAACCATAATATGTTTGTTTTCTAAACCTAAATACTTAGTAGTATTGTCTCAACCTAAATGTGTAGTTTTGTTTTCTAAAACTAACTATGTCCTTTTGTTGTTTAATCCTAACTAAAGACTTGTACTAGGTGAGCTGTACCTGTGCCACAGAAACTGACTGGAATGGTTTCCTACGGGAGTGTCTCCACTTTTCTACCACTCTGGGCTAAGTTAGTTCCACTTGATTACGTACTTATTTCTTTCCTACTACTGCCTCGTTTTCTACCAAGCTACCCCCTGCCCTAACAGCCCATGCACCCACATGTGCACACACACAGGAAAGTTGGAGAGCAACAAGTTAGCTGCTGGCAGTTAAGCTATTAAGAATTAGCATGTGCCTCAATGCTGGGTAAGTGAGAAATATATAAAAATTGCACTTATTTCTTAAATGAGCAAAAACAAATCAGCCTTTTCCCACCTAGTAGTAGAAGACCGACTTCCAGTTCAAGTTTCTTAATGTTTCATACTACTATACTATTACTAATACTCACTGATAGCAATGGCTTCCTGGATGGAAGTAAAATGGTTTACATTCTAACACGCATGCTATGGTATCTTGAAAAATTGTTGTCGTAAACTGACATAATAACACACAAAACAGAGATATTGATGCCACAGTGAGTCATCAAAACTAAAATGCAATATTTCCGAACAAATTGAGGGAAACATGTTTGGAGGAAGCAACTCCTGCTCCTACAAAAATCCTGTTACATCATCAGTGAAAAAAAGTGAAAAACATTGTGGTGGGAAGTATATTAGTTGCGTCTCTCAAAGGCCCCACTTTAAAAAAGAGGCTGCATTTTTGAAGGCCGAAACACAACAATGCTTCCACAGCATGGCACTAGGCTATTTTATATAAATACAGTGTGTCCTTACTGCAGGCTTTGAAGTGTGCCAAACAGATTTTAGGCTTTTGGGGAATCTTGTGCTGCTCAATGTGATGAGTGTTTATTTGTTTTCTATTTAAAATAGGTCAAATCTTATTTCATTGCAGATCTATGCACAGTGCATTCATTGGCTCAGCCCTGAGCTCTCTCGGTCCCTCACAAACACATTAGGACCGTCTCCCCCTGAATCAAAGCATATGATCATGCGTGGGAAATGTTTCCCCACAGATAAGACAGCTGGCCAAAGTGGCATGGTAAGACCTGTGTGTCTTAGGCTTTAAACCTTAATGTTTTAAGTGTATATTCACAGAATATATTTTTAAATCTCAGATGGACAACTTCATTGCTAACGTTTCCCTCCTGCTCCCATTTACCGTAGCTCTGTGCCCTCGACACCTGGGTGATGCACAGATGCTGCACACTTAAGTAGTGGGCCATAAGCGTGTGATCCCACAGCATACTATAATGTGAGTATGCCCCCCCCAGTCCGCTATCACCACAAATAAAATTTAATTCTGTGGGGAGCACTGAAAAAACAAAACAAAATCTGATGTTGAAGCTCAAGTTAAAAGTCACATTAACGATCACCTCCACTTTTTCTGGCTACCCCAACCACCCCGCAACTCAGGTAACCTCCTGACTGCAGGCCAGCCTACCACAGCCCGAAGCCCATTTCTGTGAACCAGCCTGGCCCTGGGAAGGCTGCAGAGTTTCCAGTTGGCTAGCCGCCAGTCAGCCAAGCCTGTTAGGGTGTCAGGGATCCTGTCTGACATCAAACCTGTTCTGGTGTCGGGGGTCTGAAATAGTTAAATCAACGAGTATTTTATCTCCCGAGTTACGCATTTGCCTGACGACGATAAAATGCCACCAATGGAGCTCCTATACTATGAGCCACCATGGCAACCGGAGAGAAAACAAGGTCCTCTTACTTCTGCAAGACTCTTAAAAAACATAATTTTTTAAGTTTCCATAATTTTAAAACATTTAGATTTGCTTGTTGTGTGTATAAAAGTATCCATGGTCTTGCTCCACCACCACTGAATGAATTCATAAAAAAAGGACTCTGGAAGGTCTGAGCACCAGGGCTTGTGTTAGAGGAGACTGTGAGATCCCCCACAGGCGCACTGCATTTGGGAAGAATGTGTTGTCTGTTGTAGGGGGGGAAATCTGGAATAGTCTTCCCTCTACAATAAGGGAACGCCCCACATATTCCTCTTTAAAAGGACAACTGAAACAGTGGCTTAAATCAAATCAAAAGTGCGACCACTGACTCGACTTGAATCAAATTACACATTACTTTTTATTTCATTGTTATATCCTGTCTGGGTCTGGTGTCCTTCTGAGTATGTAATGTATTGCACTGTGTCTTGTCTCTTCTATTTGTATTTTATTTATTTATTTAGTAGGGACTACGGATGCAAATTAGCATCTTTGCTATAATCCGGCATATTTACAGAGATATGTAATTATCGATGTTCATTAATGTGCACTGTCCCTATCCAAAAATAAAGCATTGACATTGACTTTACGGCAGTCGAATTAGACATACTACTTCATGCTTATGGGGAAAAGGAGCACATCCTCAGAAAGCGGAGCAATATAGCTGCAGCAGCAAAGGAGAAGAAATGAGAATAAATAATGCATGGACAAATAACTTGCTCATTCTTATCCTTTTTAACAGAGCATGACTGAGCAGTACCAGGGGGGAGTCCATCAACCTCCACAGCACAGATGAACACAGTGAGATGTTCAGTAAATGCCAGGTTCATTCTGCATGTACGTAGAACTGTAGAATTTAATGTCATCCCTAATTTTTCCAGTTACCTGTATTAAATGTATTTACTAAAGAAAATGAAGAAGAGTGACACAGAAATGGTGTATGTTAAGTATGTTAAAAGAGGAAGACAGAGGAAGATATTTGTAGAAAGTTTAATTTACCATGTGCAAATCTGTTGCTCAGGGTCGACACATGATACATGCGTGAGTCATGCACCGAGCCGGGCCACTTGGCCTCAACATTGGTTATAATGTAAGCTGCATCACATACTGTATGATCTTGACAGTGCAGCGAATGAGAGATTACACCCAGCTGTTCCTCTCTTTTCCCCCAACCTCTGACACATTGCAACTCGCATCTCAGAATGTCTGGCAGACATCTCTGTCTGGACAACTGCACATCACCTCAAGCTTAACCTGCTTAAAACCGAACTCTTCTTCATCCCGGGGAAAGACTGCCCTCCCATGGACGGTCACTGTCGAGGACATCACATATTGCAGTCGTCAACTGCAAGGAACCTGGGTGTAATCCTTGATGATCAACTATCCTGCACCCCCAACATCACTGCTGTGGCCCGATCCTGCAGATTTGCCCTCCACAATATCCGCAGGATTCGGACCTTCCTCACAAAGGATGCAACGCAACTTCTGGTCCAAGCACTGGTCATCTCCCGCCTTGACTACTGCAACTCTCTCCTGGCTGGACTCCCGGCCTAGGTGACTAAACCATTACAGCGTATCCAGAACGCTGCAGCACGCCTTGTCTTCAATCTACCCAAATTCTCCCATGTGACCCCCCTCCTCCGTGACCTCCACTGGCTCCCTGTTGCAGCCCACATCCAATTCAAGACGATGGCACTGCCTTCAAGGCCACCAATGGAATGGCATCTACCTTCAAACACTGGTCAAACCACACGCCCCGAAGCGAGCACTTCGCTCCTCTACTTCAGCTGGCCGGCTGGTACCACCATTGCTGAAATCAAACAAATGTCGCTCAGCAAAGTCCAGACTCTTCTCTGTTCTGGCCCCTCAGTGGTGGAACGAACTCCCAACCCATGTCAGGACAGCAGAGTCATTTGCCATCTTCCGAAAAAGGCTCAAGACTCACCTGTTCAGACTTCACCTCGACTCTACATAGCATGACCCACTAACACCCCACCGCCCCCAAAAAAATAACAAAACAAAACAAAAAAGCACTTCTATGTTCTTACTTATAGCACTTTGATCATAGCACTGTTGTTTTTAAGGTATACTTGCTGAACCGCTACTACTTTACTCAGACGAGAACCTAACACTTGTTTCTATTTGTTCGCTCTTACTTTATCGGCAATGATATGCTGTGGTTTCTTTCTTTTGACAAATGTACCTATTGTAAGTCGCTTTGGATAAAAGCGTCTATGCGTAAATGCCCTAAATGTAAATGTAAATATTAGATGCAGTGTATTGTGATGTTTAGTCTTTGGTACTGTAAGACAGGAGACATTGTACCTGCACATTAATGCTGTAGAATAACTTTCTGTTAACAAAGTCCCCTTCATTAACAGAAGGAGCATTTATGGACATATGCATTCCATCAATACAGCTCATGAAATTTGGAAACCCTGCAACATAAACACTTATTCAAGATCCCAGTCTGAGGCTGCAGCACAATGCAAAAAAATTAACAAAATATATTTCAAATGTCATCATTGAATGAATGATTTATACATCTGCCACCTGCAATCCTGTGTAATTCCTCGTTGACGGTCCTTGGAGGGCTGTGGCCAGGGAAGATAACAAATATGAGCAGGAGCCTTTTCAAGGTGAGGGTCACCTTCCTCACAGCTAGGGATGGGTACTGAATTCAGTACTTTGGTACAGCCGAATTCCCCCTGAAGTACCCTATATCGATTCACGTGAAGTCAATCGGTACCACATTTCGGTACTTGAATGCACCTGGGCGTCAGTTAGAGCGGAAGTTGCAGCGACGGCAGTGGACGCGGAAGAGTGTGATTACGTCACTGGCGGCTTGATGATCACATTGAGCAGCATGGCAGACCGAAAGCGCTCGCAGGTGTGGCTCGATTTCTCAAAGATTGATGTAGACTATGCACGCTGAAATATTTGTGATGCCAAGTGCAAGGCCAGCCATGGCAATACGACAAGCCTGAGGAAACACTTGGTCAAACACAAAATATTCCTAAAGGCGGATGAGTGCACCATTTTCGAGAGCTCTAAAACGCCGGCCACTACGACTCCCACAGCAGACACCGTAGCAGTCGGCGGCCAGCATCGCTGGAGAAGATCCGCTGTCAAAAATCGATGACGACACCTAAGATCACGACTCAATTAGCGGGGCATCATCATCAAGTTCGTCGGCTCCAGGTAGGCTAAATAATGAGCTAAAGTGACTTTGCAATTTGATTAGCATTTGTTGTTATAATCGGCTCGGTTCCACGTAACGTAATGTTACACTCTTATGTTGATATACAGGTCCGTCTGCCCTATTCTCTACCCGCCCCTCAGTTACAGTGAGAGCTGTAACTGAGTGACTCCATGCACAAAGGCTAAGGAGACTGCTTTGCCTCGCCACAAAACCGAGGAGTGTCACAGGGCTGTGAGCGCATTTGTGGTTAAAGGGATGTTACCCTTTACAACAGTGGACACGCCATGGTTTAGGTATATTTTTTATTGTATAAAATGAGTTATTATGTGTATGATAGGGCTAGTTAATGACAAAGCAGTTAAGTTATTCATATTTTATCATCATCATTACTTTTATTATTATTTTTCATAACAGGGAGATGACAAGGGCTCTCAATCCAGAAATGAACTTTGCAACACACTGATACCAGCTTGGTACAGTGTTGAAAAAAGTAACGTGAAGGAGGAGCTGAAAGCAGTAGACCATGTTGCAGTGACTGCTGACCTGTGGAGTAGTGTAGCTCAAGACATCACAGTCACTGTTCACTATGTAGTGAAGGCTGAGCTGAGGGAGAAAGTCCTCCATACAAGAGCAGTATTCGTCTCCCAGACAAGGCCTGCTGTAGCGGAAGAAATAGACGACATCCTGGATGACTTTGAAGTGAAGTCCAAAGTGGTAGCTGTTACTGTCGACAACGCAGCCAACATGGATGTAGCCGTCAAGAAAATGAAAGTTTTGAAGATGGGGTGTTTTACACACACCCTGAAAATTTTTTCTCTGTACTTTATATCTTCTTTTGGTTATTTGACAGCCTCAAACTCTGCACGGTGGTGTAGTGGGTAGCACTCTCGCCTCACAGCAAGAGGGTCCTGGGTTCGATTCCCGGGTCGGCCCGGGTTCCTTCTGTGTGGAGTTTGCATGTTCTCCCCGTGTAAGCGTGGGTTCTCTCCGGGTTCTCCGGCTTCCTCCCACAGTCCAAAGACATGCAGGATGGGGATAGGTTGATTGGTGACTCTAAATTGCCCGTAGGTGTGAATGTGAGTGCGAATGGTTGTTTGTCTCTACATGTTGGCCCTGTGATAGACTGGCGTCCTGTCCAGGGTGTACCCTGCCTTCGCCCAATGACAGCTGGGATCGGCTCCAGCCCCCCCGTGACCCTAAATACAGGATAAGCGGTAGAAAATGGATGGATGGATGGATGGACAGCCTCAAACTATTACGTGTGATTGTTGAAAGGGGTGGAGCTTTGTACAAGCCTATTCGGCTACGTTCCCTCCTTGCACCATGTAATGCGTGCTAAATAAAAAATAAAATAAATAAATTGCAGCCCAAAAACTGTACAATGTGAAAAATATTGCCAGTTGGTCAGGGAGGATACGGGCTGTTGTGCTGTGGCTTAGAAGAAATAGCCTTGCCAAGCTTGTCCTCAAAGAAAAACAGAAACTCCTAGGTAGGTAGAAGGTTAATAAAAGACAAATAAAAATCATAGGATGGTAATATTTTTTACTATTTTAGAAATACATATTATTTTATTTGTACTCTTCTTCAACTACATTTCACTGGGGCAAAAACTCTGCTATATCTTTGTCTTCTTAAAGGCCTTGCTGAGCATTCCCTCATACGATGTGAGAACCAGATGGAACAGCCTCTTCCTGATGGTAGAGCGGTTCATTGAACAGTACCCCGCCATCCAGGCTGCTGCAAGGGACCCACGCATCAAGAAGGCTATGGACAGAGACAGGTATAGAAAACTGATTTAAAAAATAAGTCTAAGTAAAAGCATGACAAACATTAAATTACACTTATTTTGTTGACACAAAACTTTCTTATATATATGTATATACTTTGTATTTTTCTCCTAGATTAGAGAGTGATGATGACATTAACAAGTGTGAGGACTTTGTGGACACCATGAAGTTCCTATACACATCCACACTTGCAGTCTCCTCTGACAAGAATGCCAATGCAGGGCAGATCCTCCCCATCTTTGACAAACTGAGGGCCAAGTTTGAGGTGACAGATGAACATTCTGCATTCAAGAGAGCCATTAAGGATAAGGTCTGGGCTGCCCTCTCCTGTCACTACACAGTATGTAGGTACAAGTCAACTCATTTAGTAATCATTCACTTAATGCTGCCATCCAGTTGTTGAAATGCAGGATCACCAATATACCAATATGTTCTTGAAAGGAAGAAGCAAATAAAGAGCTTCGAGGGTTCCTTGAGGAGGCTACAGCCCTATATCCGCACTTCAAAGTCAAGGTTCATGTTGAGGCTGTTTGGACCCGCCTTGAAAATGCATCTGTGGCACTGAGTGGAAACAAGGTTTGTTCATTGGGGTCATAAAAGTAAACTTATGTGTTTTGTTCTAATAAAAACATATTGTTCTAATTACTTGTGTATGCTATATTTTAAATGGTGGAGTTGTGACCCAGGAGGAGGAAGAGAGAGGAAGAAATGTGCAGCAGGAGAAAAACAGTTCAAACACAAACAAGAACACTCCCTTAGTGCTCTAACCCTAGTTTAAGTTATCTCAGCCTCTCTTAAAGGCGCTATATGTAAGAATGTGGCCAAAAGCGATGCTACACTCAAATTCAAAACACTGCGGCGAGTCGCATCCGTCTCCCCCTCCACCCCCTCCCCTCCAGACTCAAGGTTGCCAGAGCTGTTGGCGTATCCAAACGCGCCGAAGGCGGCCGGACAGCGGAGTAACAACGTTACTCATTTCGATCGTAGAAACAAACGTTAGCAGCACAGCTCGTAACAGGAGAGTGCTAATGCTGCTAGCGTTAGCTGTACTGCTAACGTAGTATTCGAAATGTCCATCCCCGTCAAGCTATTTTTAATGAGAAAATACTGCCAGACAAATGACCTGTATCCAGCGGAGCGTCCTCAATTTCGACCTCATTCGACTCCATTGTTCGGCGGTTTGAGGGCAAGGTAGTTGGTGCTAATGTTTGTTAGCTTGCTGTACAGTGTTGTAACGACACTGTTGTTGCAGCATGCGCTGTGACTTGCACCGTTCCTCGGATGTAATTTCTTTTTCATTTAGTTTTCCGCTGCTTAACCAGCAGATGGTGCTGCCAGCCTGCAACCATCGACTGTATGCCTGCCGCACACATATACACACACACATTAAATAATTTATATACTACACAAATCATGTGGCAGTGCCATCTAGTCTTCATTTCGCGATCCATTTTTTTCAAACTCGATGCATATCGTCACGTTTTGTATCGCGATATTTCGCCAAACGATATTTCGTCCCATCCCTAATCTGAAGGAGAAGAGGCAGCACCACCAAGAGTAAAGAAAAAGCTTTCAGCACTTGGTCATCTCTTTAAGGATGAAGACTAGGCCCTGCTACCGCAGACGGAGGTAGATGTCAGTACTCCCTCATTGACTGAAAAGGCCAAGAAAGAGCTGCAGACCTACAGGAGGTTTCCAGCAATCCTCAGCTCTGTCAATCCCCTCCTGTGGTGGTGGCAGAAGAACAACCAAATCCCCATGCTGGCCAGTTTGGCCAAAAAATATCTTTATGTGCAAGCGTCTTCCACTCCGTCTGAGAGAGTATTCTCTCTTCCTAAAAAAGAACTGTTAAAGATGTGTGGTATGGTTCTTGAATGGGTGGTTTGTTTTAGTTTCTCTTATGTGAAAAATGGTATAGAGTAATTTATTTTTTCCTCAGCTGGTTCAAGCTCAGCGAATGGGAGGAGACAGGAATAAGAACAACAGGCCCAAGACAAGAGAGGATTTAATTCCTTTGCTTGTCTACCCGACACTATTGGCTCAATAGACTGCATGTATGTGCACATTAAGGCAACCTCTCCATGTCTCAACAGCAAGTAATATCACTCCATAAATGTGCAGCTCATCTGCCACTCCCAGAACCACCTTCTGAATGTGGTCTCCTGCTTCCCAGGAGGTGCACACGACTCCTATATTTTATTAAACATTTCTTTGGGTATGCACCTCGAACAAGGAGCTGCTGGAGACACATGGCTCATTGGTACGTATCTTTGAGTAATTGATTATAAATTCCAGCAACAGTAGGCGCTTTTCCTATAATAACTTATTTTATGTGGAGATCAATGATCTGCCCTGGCCCCCTGGTTGATGACACCACTCACCAACCGTCAGAGTCAACAGGAGGTGTCGTTCAGTCAGTGGCACACACGTAGTCGCTCCAACATCACCCTTAACCCTCAGGGACTGAACTGACATCACTTGGTAAATGGTTGACTGTGAGAGGCATGTCACGTTACTTTGAAACAAAAACTACTATCTAGAAGTGTGGTTTTTTTTTACATTTTTGACCGCCTGATTTGAATTATTCCAGGCTCTCGTCTGGAATTGTGATAGCATATTTATGGCGGCAATTATCAAATCCAATTATTGTATCAACCTTTAATCAAACAAATAAACCTACATACTGTTGTGTTTATAGAAGTAGCTGTTTTAATTTTTGGAAAAAAATAAAGTTTAAAAAGACATGCTTGTGTATTGGAGAGACAATTGAGTATTATAATGGTAGGCCAACTTGCTTTCAGAGGATTTCAGAGATTTACCAGGACCAACAACTTTAATGGGTTAAGGTAAGTTAATATTTCAACTTGTAGAAAAGTACATTTTTTTTAATTAGAAAAAAATTCTGCCAACACATTTTGTCAACTATATGGCAATGTGAAATATTAGACTTGGTCAGCAATTGTTCTAAATGTTGAATAAACTCAAAATAGCCACTTGATGTTACTTAACTTTTTAAAGTTGTGCCACCTTATTTATTATGAATAGGGTTGCTAATTGCAAGCACTTCCCTTAATCGATCATTAGTAACATGAGTTAAAAACACAAGAGGTCATGTGAGGCTGTACTCAGCAATTTGTTTAAAAAGCCAAAGCTCTCCACTGTGCTGTTGTATGCCTGGTACACTGTAAACACGAATAAGTTACCAGAACTCAAAAAAATTGAGGCAATCGCTTGCCACAATTTTTTTAAGTTGATTAACTTAAAAGTCAAAGTTTTCCAGAACTTAAAAGGTTGGATGACTTGCTACTTGTACTTTTTGATAACAGTGAAATTAAAGTGCTCGTTTAGCTCAACTCAAATATTTGCAGTTAATATCACTTACAGTTTTCTGTTAAGGCAACTCAATAATTTTCAGTTATTATGACTTACAGTTTCCGTTTAAGGCAACTCAATTATTTACAGTTATTATGACTTAAAGTTTTCAGTTTTCAAACCACTGGAATAAGTTCACAGAACTCTAAAAAATAAGTACACAACCACACCATTTTATGTTAACCAAACTCAATGTTTATTAGTTTGTGTTGTCATTGTTTTAAGTACACATTATTCAAATATATTGAGTTTGTTTACTTAAAAACATGTCACTCAAAACTTAAAATGTTTGAGGCAATTGATTGCCTCAATTAAATTGAGTTTAAATAACTTAATATATCTAAAATCCATGAACACTTGCTATTGAACAGTTTTTTCCTTCCCGCTCCCTTTAAGCACAATGCAATGTGAAAAATTGAATTTAAAATAAATAATACACATTTATAAATTAAAATAGATAGAAAATTAGAATAATTTAAATATATATAATAATTTAAATATATATACTTAACCCATTTGTACTGCATGCGTGGCGAAGTGCTGAGTCTCCTGCCGGCTGCACTGGCAGTGTTGCGCCACACAGCAACCGGCGGGAGGGGCAATGCTGCGTCGTGCAGCATCCGGTACAAATGGCTTGAATAAATTTGAGAGATTTTTAATTCTCTGATTCTAGCCTTCCAAATGTGTTCCTGGTCACTTAAGACCAGAGACTACCTAGAAATAGATATTTCTCACAAATTTCTGATATTGACCAGACAAATAATCAGATATTCAGAAAAATAATCTGAGTAATCAAAAACAATAATAAATAATACCAAAATTAAATCATCTTTTGTTACAGAAAACACTGTGCTTTTGGCTTCCTGGCTAATTCCTGAGTAAGGCAACAGGGCAGCAATTTGGATGAAAAAAAAAAAAAAACCTGTATAGACTGTTAAATTTTAACCAGTATCAAATGCACAGTGAAACTTGGGTCAATCTTGCACAGCCCACAATTGTTGAGAAAAAACATTAAAACATACAAAACATTAGCGTTACATTTTTGCATTATATTAATGCAAAATGCAAAGGCATAACGTGTAGTTTGGACCTATTGGCTGAACACAGAGTAGTGCAGTAACTGTTTGAGGCATTATTTAGACAAAACAAGATAACTTTGAACTAGCCTTTTATAATGCTTGACCCTGCAGCCTTCTTTCAGTTGAGTTTCTACATCATCAAGTCATTCTTGAGGGTCTGCAACCTGGGTGACAGTTTACCACTTTCTAGACCAAGCAAAATCTTTTGAGTGAATTCAAAAGTGTTGGTCAGTGCTTTGGGATAGCTGAGGTGTAGTGCATATATCAGTCCAAAGATTACCAGGAAGGCATCGCCAAGTCTGGGGCGGCTGACCACGGCATCACTTTCAATGACGACAGAGATTCTCACAGGGTGGTAGTGAACTGGACTTGTGTCATGGTCACTGATGACAGTAAGAAGGCCCACTGCAACACCATCAAGCTCTGGCTCATCAGACTCGTCCTGAATGAATGAAAAAGAGATAGTCATCACAAACTAACACGTGGAACAGGACATTGACATTTAGCAGACGTGTGGGATAGACAGAAACCAATCTAAAGGACATTTACACGAAAATGTTTTAATGAACATCTTATCACTTTGAAAAAAACGCCAATACAGTTCCTTTCTAGTGAGGAGAAAGAAAAACAGAATTGTATATACTGAAAAGTTCACTGAAGAATTTAAACAGTCCAATCACAACATATATCCACAAATAACCTGTTCACATCTTTAATGCAATCAGACAAATGGAAAACACGAAGTGGACTAATTGCAAAATTCACAAAGCTCATTTGAATCATTTAACCTGTTCACTGTCCCACTGGTTCAACCTATGAAATGTGTATTAATCTATTTACCTGTTCATCGTGGATTTTTAAAATTTCAGCCAGAGCATCTGCTGTCTTCCCAGTTATTGATGCCTTCTGTCTGAATAAGGTCATCAGACGAGGAAGATGGCGGTCAAGCTCAGCATAGAATGTGTTGGGCAGGTTCTGATTTGTAATCCGCTGGAACTCTGCATACAACTACATTGAAATAACAGGAGGAGGAGAAGATAGCAACAACACTTAAAAAAACGGTTCAATTTGAAGAATCTAGCACACATTTATAAAGCAGAAAATAGCAGCTAAATGAGTAAGAATAACAATTTTCACTTTAAAAGAGAGAGCTAATCCATATTACCTCAGACTCTATTTTGAGGGCAGGCCAGAGGTCCATGAGCTCGTTCACTGCTGGGAAGGACATCACTATGGTCTGTCGGCGTAGGGGAAACGTGGTCTCCATCATCTTTCTAATGAGGGGCAGGTACTTCTCAGTCTTCTTCACTTCTTCAACAATTGTCTGCCTCAACTGCTCAAGGCTTGAAGGATCCCTTCCTTGGGGAAAGTTGGGTAAGAAGTTGACTTCTGCCCGCTTGGGTCTTTTAATGTTGGAATGTGAAGGTTCATTATCAGGATGACTTCTACTTCTTTTTCCAGCATTAACAGTGACCTCCTGACATCCAGCCCGTCTCATCTTGTTTCTGAAATTGCCCATCTTGAACTTGATGCTGTTTTTCCATCCATTCCAGCCAGTCTCAGATCCTGCTTCCTTCAAGCAGGGATGTGTGGCTACAAGACCCTCAGCAGCCATTGCAATGTCTTTATCACTTGGATAAGCCTTAAAACCATAAATAGTAGATGCAAGCTTTTCTAAAATGTCATACTTTAGGTCTCTTGTCAACTTAAGGTGTGTTGTTCTTCTCATATTCTGCATTTCCATCTCTAAGAGTCAGTTCAACATCAAATGCAAATGTGAGAACCGTAAAAGGACCCGGAGGCCACCTACTGAGACGCTCTGGAGATGACACATCAGAAAGTACAACAGTAGTTGCAATAGAGCTGCAGTCTTGTGAAAGTGATATGTGCACAACAGCTTTTTGTGGCAATTCCTCGATGTCTACAAGGGAAGTTAGTTTTCCAACAAAGTCTGGATCTTCATAAAGCAAATCGAAGTCAAGGTCTATTTCCAGGTGATCTTTTATAATGCTGATCAGTGCATCAATAGAGGCTGGTCTTGAGCTGAGTTTTAATTTTCTAGCCTGTTCTGGCTCAACAACACGAAGAATCATTTGTTGTGGGGATGCAGCTGCCATCGTGCTAATGAAAAGACAAAATCAGGTTGTTAAAGAGTACCATATACAGTTTATAAATTGCTTAATTACACAGAGAGTGAATAAAAACACAATAACTGATAAATCAAATAATCATTCATTATTACCTGAACTCAGTTCTGTCTGACTTGAATGAACCGCTTGGGGGTCAGCAGCAGTGAGCCGTCTAGCTTGTATGCTGAGAGAGGGACTGTATCGTTCAGACCAGAATGCAGGTGGATCGACAGACTTGTGTCTTCAGTTGACAGCTCATAGGACCGTAGATGTTCTACATACCAGGAGTCATAATCACAACACAGAAAAGATACGTTGTGATTCACAAGGAAGATCTGTTCTATTTTGCTCAATTTAGACAGTCAACCACTGACTCCTACAGACAGAAACATTCCACAACATTAGAATGTCAAATCATAAGTGCATCCATTTATAAATGCCCTCTGTTAATAATCTTTTAATTTACATTTTACATTTAGGTCATTTAGCAGACGCTTTTGTCCAAAGCGACTTACAATAAGTACATTTGTCAAAAGAAGGAAACAAGGAAACCACAACGAATCATTGCCGATAAAGTAAGAGCTAAAAATAGAACAAGTGTTAGGTCCTCATCTGAGGGGGGGGGGGGGGTTGGTGGGTCATGCTAGTCGAGGTGAAGTCTGAACAGGTGAGTCTTGAGCCTTTTTCGGAAACTGGCAAATGACTCAGCTGTCCTGACATTAGTCGGGAGTTCGTTCCACCACTGAGGCGCCAGAACAGAGAAGAGTCTGGACTTTGCTGAGCGACATTTGTTTGATTTCAGCGATGGTGGTACCAGCCGGCCAGCTGAAGTAGAGGAGCGAAGTGCTCGCTTCGGGGCATGAGGTTTGACCAGTGTTTGAAGGTAGATGGGTGCCGTTCCATTGATGGCCCTGAAGGCCTGTTTGAAGGTAGATGGGTGCCGTTCCATTGATGGCCCTGAAGGCCAGTGTCATCGTCTTGAATTGGATGCGTGCTGCAACAGGGAGCCAGTGGAGGTCACGGAGGAGGGGGGTCACATGGGAGAATTTGGGTAGATTGAAGATAAGGCGTGCTGCAGCGTTCTGGATACGCTGCAATGGTTTAATCGCAGAGGCCGGGAGTCCGGCCAGGAGAGAGTTGCAGTAGTCAAGGCGGGAGATGACCAGTGCTTGGACCAAGAGTTGCGTTGCATCCTTTGTGAGGAGGGTCCGAATCCTGCGGATGTTGTAGAGGGCAAATCTGCAGGATCGGGCCACAGCAGTGATGTTGGGGGTGCAGGATAGTTGGTCATCGAGGATTACACCCAGGTTCCTCGCAGTTGACGACGGCAATACTGTGATGCCCTCGACAGTGACCGAGGGCAGTCTTTCCCTGGGATGAAGAGGAGTTCGGTTTTATTCAGGTTAAGCTTGAGGTGATGTGCAGTTGTCCAGACAGAGATGTCAGCCAGACAGTCCGAGATGCGAGTTGCAATGTGGGTGTCAGAGGACGGGGGAAAAGAGAGGAACAGCTGGGTGTCATCTGCGTAGCAATGGTAGGAGAATCCATGCGATGTGATAACAGAACCTAGTGATCTGGTGTATAGTGAGAACAGAAGCGGTCCTAATACTGAGCCTTGAGGGACACCCGTGTCCAGAGAACAGGGTTTGGACATAGAGCCATTCCATGTGACCTGAAAGGTGCGATTTGTCAGGTATGATGTAAACCAGGCGAGAGCAGAGTCAGTTATGCCAAGTTCAGCCATAGTGGAGAGGAGGATTTGGTGATTGACTGTGTCGAACGCAGCAGATAGGTCGAGGAGAACGAGAACGGAGGAGTGGGACGAGGCTGTGGCGTCTCGCAGGGACTCGGTCACTGTGAGGAGGGCCGTCTCAGTGGAGTGAGCAGTCCTGAATCCTGATTGATTAGGGTCTAGGGAGGTTGTTCAGCGAGAGATAGGATGACAGTTGGTTGTAGGCGGCATGTTCCAAGGTTTTAGAGAGGAATGAAAGAAGAGATACAGGTCTGTAGCTTTGGATGTCAGTAGCGTCTAGGGTGGGTTTTTTAAGGAGAGGCTTCACGGTAGCTGTCTTAAAATCCGCTGGAATGACACCTGAGGTGAGGGAGGAGTTGATCAGGGTGGTGAGGAATGGCAAGATGTCGTGTGAGATGTCTTGGAGAAGAGAGGAGGGGATCGGGTCGAGGGAGCAGGTGGTGGCACGGTTAGATGTAACAAGTGCGTGAACATCTTCAGAGGTGAGGGGGGTAAAGCTGGTAAGACCATCCGAGTTGAGGGTTGGGGGAGATGTCTTCTGGGAGGGAATAGGCGTAAATGAGGAGCTGATGTCATTTACTTTCTTGGTAAAGTAAGTAGCAAAGTCATCGGCAGTAAGGAAGGAAGGGGGGGGAGGGGTAGGAGGGGTGAGGAGGGAGGAGAACACGGAGAAGAGTTTCCTGGGGTTGGAGGCAGAAGAGTTGATCTTTGCCAGGTAGAAGGCAGATTTAGCTGCCGAAACAGTTGAGGTGAAGTCAGAGAGGAGGCGGTGGTAGTGAGTAAGGTCCTCGTGCTGGCCCGATTTCTTCCATTTTGTCTCTGACGCTCGCAACAATGATCTGTTGGTTCGCAGAGGTTCAGACAGCCAGGGAGGGGGGGGGGATGATCGCGCAGGTCGTGAGATAGGGGGACAGAGAGTGTCCAAAGAAGAGGAGAGTGAGGACATCAGGATGGAGGAGGCTTCCTCAGTAGGTATTAAGGAGAACTGTTCTGAGGATGGTAGCGAGGAGATAACAGTTGAGGAGAGAGCGGAGGGAGTGAGGGATTTCAGGTTGCGGCGGCTGGTGACCATTCGAGGCGTAGAGGAGAGGGATGTGGTGGGCTCCATGGGGAGGGAGAAAGTCACAAAGTGGTGGTCGGACACGGTGAGCGGGGTAACAGAGAGTGCCGAGATGCCACAGGATCTTGTGAAGACAAGGTCAAGTTGGTTCCCGGCGCGGTGAGTTGGTGGAGAGGGGGAGAGTGTAAGGTCAAATGCGGAAAAGAAGTCTATGAATTCAGATGAGTGCAGCTTTCCCGAGTGGATGTTGAAGTCACCGAGGACGACGAGTGGTGTGCCATCATCAGGGGAGCAGCTCAGGAGGGCATCCATCTCATCCAAAAAGTCACCGAGAGGACCGGGTGGGCGATAGATAACCATGATGTTGAGTTTGAAAGGAAGGGTGACAGAGACGGCGTGGAATTCAAGTGTAGATCGGGGTAGGTGGTCCAGAGGAAGGATCTGGTAGGACCATCTCGGTGAGATGAGGAGCCCAGTTCCTCCTCCTCGCCCTGTTCGTCTTGGGGAGTGTGAAAATGAGTAGGCAGTTGAAAGGGCAGCTGGAGTGGCAGTGTTTTCTGGGGGGATCCAGGTCTCTGTGAGGGCCAGGAAGTGGAGAGACTGCAGGGAGGCATAGGCTGAAATGGTGTCCGCCTTCTTGACTGCAGACTGGCAGTTCCATAGCCCCCCTAGTACTTCAAGGTCCTTACCGGTGGAGAATGGTGGGTAGCAGAGATTGGATGGGTTACAGCCTCGAGTGAAGGGTCTCCGGTGAAATCTTCTCCAGTGTGATGTCCTGACTGGGATAAGACACATGGCTGCGAGGGGGGGTAAGATGTTATGCCTACCTCGGTGGACTTCCTCGGTGGACTCCCGCAGATAGACTCCCTTGTCTTTGTTCAGCTGTCTTGACTCCCGCAGATAGACTCCCTTGTCTTTGTTCAGCTGTCTTGACTCCCGCAGATAGACTCCCTTGTCTTTGTTCAGCTGTCTTGACTCCCGCAGATAGACTCCCTTGTCTTTGTTCAGCTGTCTTGACTCCCGCAGATAGACTCCCTTGTCTTTGTTCAGCTGTCTTGACTCCCGCAGATAGACTCCCTTGTCTTTGTTCAGCTGTCTTGACTCCCGCAGATAGACTCCCTTGTCTTTGTTCAGCTGTCTTGACTCCCGCAGATAGACTCCCTTGTCTTTGTTCAGCTGTCTTGACTCCCGCAGATAGACTCCCTTGTCTTTGTTCAGCTGTCTTCGTTCAGATGGCCAGACGCTGCAGCTGACGCTGTAGTGACAGCCTTTTTAATGCGCAGTTTACCGTAAGTACTGTGTGTGACCCCTCCCTCTAATCAAGTCTATTCACTACACCTGAGGTGGCTCAAACTTAGTTGATTACTCACTTAGCATATGCAGTTTCACGACGATTTCAACAACAAGCTATCAGCACAAGACTAAATGTTGCAACTAGCTTTACTCACACAATGCCTGAACCCAAATCTACAATTAGTTTCTGACTTACCAACAACAGACAAAGCAGCTTCCTTCCTTGCTCCAGACAAAATGTGGTTTGAAGGAGGCTTACTGGCAGCCCTTTAAGCACTGTGTGTGACCCCTCCCTCTAATCAAGTCTATTCACTACACCTGAGGTGGCTCAAACTTAGTTGATTACTCACTTAGCATATGCAGTTTCACGACGATTTCAACAACAAGCTATCAGCACAAGACTAAATGTTGCAACTAGCTTTACTCACACAATGCCTGAACCCAAATCTACAATTAGTTTCTGACTTACCAACAACAGACAAAGCAGCTTCCTTCCTTGCTCCAGACAAAATGTGGTTTGAAGGAGGCTTACTGGCAGCCCTTTAAGCACTGTGTGTGACCCCTCCCTCTAATCAAGTCTATTCACTACACCTGAGGTGGCTCAAACTTAGTTGATTACTCACTTAGCATATGCAGTTTCACGACGATTTCAACAACAAGCTATCAGCACAAGACTAAATGTTGCAACTAGCTTTACTCACACAATGCCTGAACCCAAATCTACAATTAGTTTCTGACTTACCAACAACAGACAAAGCAGCTTCCTTCCTTGCTCCAGACAAAATGTGGTTTGAAGGAGGCTTACTGGCAGCCCTTTAAGCACTGTGTGTGACCCCTCCCTCTAATCAAGTCTATTCACTACACCTGAGGTGGCTCAAACTTAGTTGATTACTCACTTAGCATATGCAGTTTCACGACGATTTCAAGAACAAGCTATCAGCACAAGACTAAATGTTGCAACTAGCTTTACTCACACAATGCCTGAACCCAAATCTACAATTAGTTTCTGACTTACCAACAACAGACAAAGCAGCTTCCTTCCTTGCTCCAGACAAAATGCCTGTCTGGAGCAAGGAAGATCCCCAAAGCAACATGGCATCATGACTTTTCGTGAATATACACGCCGTGTTATCTGTATGCAATTCGAGCTATCCGTGTGTATGTGTACGTTCTGAGCGAAACGACCCATCACATCCGTGTGTTTGTCAGCGCCATCTAGCGAAACGACCCATCACATCCGCGTGTATGTAAACGCCCTTTAGGGTTAGGGTTCGGCATTGATAAACACGCGAAAAGGCGATTGTGCGTAGTGATAACACACCATAATGGCATACAAGTCTGCCCAAAGTGTCAAGCTACTAAAGCTATCAAGCAAAATTAACATTACTGTATAGAAAAGCAGCATGGTTAATCAACAATAATGCCATTTCTACAAACCACTGATAAGGGTTTCCCCCCTAACATACTGTATCTGTTATCTGAAATTATTATTTAATGTGCATAGGCAGTTAATGCTTGTTTCGCTCGCCGTTCGCTTACCGGAACTACTACAAAGAACGTACATGTTCTTTTAATATATTGGACCTCAGCGGTGCACTATTGAACGTTTCCATCAATAAAAAAAATCTCTAACTATCGCATATGAGGTTTCTGTTAGTGCTGCTACTAACGACACATTTGCTAACACCACCTTTAAGCGGGGAATGAGTCCGTAGGTCGCTAGCTGTGCTGCTGCTGGAGTGTGTAACGTAAGTGGTCGCGCGAAGTGGCTAGCCCTTTAGCAGCTAACCTAGCTGCTATATCTGACATGACGTGACCAAGTTTCCAATGCACTACAAGAGTCCCGTGATAAGACAGTGAATGGCGGGGGTTTGGAGAAAAACTACGCTCTTTGAGACAAACACAACAGTTAAAATTCAAAACTTACATTCAGTCCAGTGATGCTCACTGCTGCTGCGTAGGTGGAACTTTCTGCCTTCTGTTGTCTGCTTGCTTCCCGCCACCCGCGAACGCGTTCAAACTTTTCTTCGTCTGTCTTTTTTCCAAAGAGCGGTTTGAAACCAGTGGAGTATGCGCATTAGCGCCGCCTTCGGAGGGTGAATCAGAGATTAACTCTGAATAAAAAATGATCCCCGCAGCTGCTCAACACTTACGTAAAAACAAAAAATATTTATTAATATTAGTAGAAGAGTTGGGTCAACTAGTGGAATTATATATATATATATATATATTAGGGCTGTCAAAAGATTGATTTTTTTAATCGCGATTAATCGCATTTTGTCCATAGTTAACTCGCGATTAATCGCAAATTAATCGCATTTTTTTGGCACATTTTTTTTCTTCTAAATGTACATTAATGTATTTTGTTCATATTCTTAATACTTTTAACAACATAAGGCAAATTTACTTGATTTATGAAAATGTTTATTTAACACTTCAAATATCCCCTTACCAAAACATGGGATCAAAACAGGGTTATAAGAATATATCACAAACAATTAAAGTTAACATGTCACAGGAGATAGTGTAACAGGACATAAGTACAGTTAGGATATAAGTGCATTGGCTTGCAAGTGATATCTCAGACTGGACGTATTTCTATGGTAGCTCATTTCATACCCACAGTACGCGCAGATGACTTTGGTCTTATCGACTGAACCATCTGGCAGTCTTTTGAAGGTGAACAGCTTTTCACATAAGGTGCGTGTCCACAGGCAGCGGTGTTTCCCCGCGTCCCATTCATTGTCTATGTGAAACGCTGTGCAATGCATTCTGGTAGCGTCGCGGCGAATGTCGAGAGACGGCGCGCGAGTTGGCCGCTCCTCATTTGCCTTGAAGTCGAATCTACTTTATGCTAATCAGAGGCGCCGGGCTCGACTCGCCGCTTCGCGAACGCTCGCAAAAATGTGTTGTTTGAAGGAGAGCGCCTGTCAATCATCCTCTAGTGGCAGCCCACCAAGCCTGCAATACTGGGAAGCGGCGCGTCCACACGCGTTTAAAATCGCCCCTGTGGACACGTACCTATAGACAATGAACGGGACGCGGGGAAACACCGCTGCCTGTGGACGCGCACCTTCCCTCTGGATCAAGACTACAGGTGCCACCGACGGCCATAAATCATACAATGCGCGTTTTTTTTTTTTTTAATACCGAGCGTTAATCGCGCGTTAAAAAAATTAACGCCGTTAAGAGGATGTTGCGTTAACGCGTTATTAACGCGTTAACTTTGACAGCCCTAATATATATATAATTCCACTAGTTGACCCAACTCTTCTACTAATATTATTATTAGAACGTAGCTAATATTAATTATATATATATATATATATATATATAATTCCACTATTGACCCAACTAAAAAATTAGAGAGGCATGCTATTTTTTAGTGTGTAATTACTTACTCTATTAAATTGTACTTTTAAGTTATGCTTACTTATACACAGAAAAAGTTCCATTTAATCAAAAATTATTAGTTGAAATTACTCAAAAGGAAGAACATGTTATACCAACTTGACAAAATTAAGTTAGTAGAACTTTTTCTAAAACTTTGAGTATACACTACTTAATCTATTTCATTACTTTGAACGTTCGGGTTTACAGTGTACCTCCTATATAGCTCTGCCACAAGCCTGTCAATTACAACATTATAAACACTCACTGAAAACTTGCCTCAGCCTGGCAGATGGCAATTTGGCACAGATGACTAGTCGGCCTGTCTCTTCTGTATTTTTATCCACTGTGTCTTCTTTGAGGCTGAGGTTTCAAAAAGATCAAATTTATCACGTAACCCGGCAACATATTCTCTCAGTGACCAGATATAACCCGGCAACATATTCTCTCAGTGACCAGACCAGGTCTGCTTGTCTACTCCTATATATATATATGATTAATATCTTACCCAGTTTTTTCCCTGACTTTGTCATTTGTGAATGAGAATAGTTTCATAATGACAGCTGGTTCAAATATCTTGTAAAAGGCCATTTTAGTCCTATGGGTTTGGAATGCTTTGGTTAACTCAAGTGATAATAAAGTTGTTGTGTGTCTTGAATTTCTGTATTTCTGAGTATTGTTAAAGGGGCCCTATTATGAAAAATCTACTTTTCCATGTTTTTCAACCCTAAAATGGGTCCCTGGGCTGTCAATAAGTCCCCACAGTATCAGAAAAGACCACCATCTCCCTGTTTCACTTTCTCATTTTGAAAGAAATCCTCCCGATAAACGAACGGTTTGCAGAATGTCCACTAAATGCGTCAGCACCGAATTTTGCTGTGCCTTATATGCAGAGGTGGGTAGTAATGCGCTACATTTACTCCCTTACATTTACTTGAGTAACTTTTTGGAAAAATTGTACTTCTATGAGTAGTTTCAAAGCAGCATACTTTTTACTTTTACTTAAGTAAATTTGTGAAGAAGGAGCGGTACTTTTACTCTGTTACATTGGGCTGATTCTGCTCGCTACTTTTTTTTTTTATCGATCCGTCTGCTGCATGGTCTGATTTGTTTATGTGGGGACCAGAGCCAGTGGCGCCGCCAGCCGGAATCCTGTACGCACTGTGCGTACTTTTTTGAAGGTGGACTAGATATTTAAATTTCAGCGGGTGACACCAAACCACGTCTGCCCAAGCAAGTCAGAGCTTTTCTTTCGCTCACACAGTGACCTGGAGAGACGCAGCCGCATTTGAGAGGACGATCGCGCGTGTGTGCGCAATTACGCATAGTGTGTTGGCCCTCTCCACTACTCAATACAGCTCGGCTCTAGTCTCGTCACCTCTCTGCTGCTGAGCACTGTGGGCCGAGCCGATGCATGTCTCTCTCCCCGGGAGAGTTATCATACCGTACTGTGCGTGTGTGTGTGCGTGCGTGCGTGGAGTGCTCACAAGCGTGCGCTTGTGTTTAGGGCGCGGATGGAGGGCACAAAAAAAATATTTGCACCGGGCCGATCACCATGATATACACTACTGTTTCACTGATACTGAAAACATTAGATTTTGTCTTAAAAAAGTATTTTTCCATTTGTTGTATTTTGCCGTTTCTGTGCGTACATTGAAATTGAATCCTAGCGACGTCTAACTCCGTTTCACCAATCAGGCAAAGCCTAAGCCATCACATGACCGCACACACATTCCCCGCGGCAAACAGGCGGAAAAGAGCGCAGAAACAAAACCATGGAGACGGCATGCAATTCCGAAGAAGCCAAAGAGGAGGAGGCACAACACCCCTGGCCCCACATAAAAGAAATGTTCACACTCCAGGCAAAAAAAAAAAACAGCTACATTATGCGTTGCCATTTGTGTCTCCCGAAACAAGTGGAGTTATTTATTTATTATTGTTTATTATAAACTGTTTCAGTTGTCTAAGGGAATTCTCCGTGCATTATTTGACATTATTTGACCTGATTAATAAAGGAGGTTACTCGGCAGTTACTCTGTACTTAAGTAGTTTTTTCACCCATTACTTTTTACTCTTACTCAAGTAACACAGGGTGACAAATCTTTTTACTTTTACTTGAGTCATATTATTCTAAAGTAACAGTACTCTTACTTGAGTAGCTACAATTTTTGGCTACTCTACCCACCTCTGCTTATATGGGTCATCTCGGCTCATTAGAATCGCTCCACCTGTGTGGTCCCGCCCACATAATCCCCATACCTGAGGCTAAAGTTTGGATCAATACCGACAGTCCGAGAGCCAACCACAGACACTGAAGCGGTAAGTTACTAAATATTATGTAATATGCCGTGTTACCGTTACCGTTGCTTTCTTAGCATTGGTGTGTTAGCATTGGCGTGTTGCGTTAAAAGCTTCCATTGTATTGATATTGAGGACCGTTAACGATACGTAGTACTGCGGGGGCCCAAACCTGTAAAATAACGCTAGACATCAGTTTGTTTGGGAACGTTTTGTAGCTTGAATGCGGCAGCAAGAGCAGCTGATCTGTGTTTGTTTACACGCCGATGCAAAGACGACGTCACCAAACGTTTGTTTTTGCACCGCTAACGAAGGGATTTTACGAGCTATTGGTGCGTCACCACATCAGTTATAGTGAAATAGTAACGTGTTCCACATTTCAGATGTAGTGGTAAACTCTGACTGTCTGTCTGACTGTCTGTCTGACTGTCTGTCTGCTTACAGAGCAGCAGCTAACATCAGCGTCCCACACCGACCCAACACAGCTACTGTTGGCAGTCACCTGTCTAGGAGGACAGGTAAAGATGTGTAGCCTGACATGTAGCCTACTTGAGATCAGGTTTAACAGCAACTACTAGTAGTTGTGCAGATGTGTATTTCTATTATGTGATAACATGGGTTTCATTCCTCCATACAACTCTGTTACAGCTACTGTGTCCTGCAAGGACTTTGGTGTTGGCACAGCCATGGTTCCAGACCTGTTTCACAACCACTCCAATAAGGAGACCATCAAAGAGAGCTCGCCTGGACCCGGTAGAGGAGGAGGATACTTTGGAGGGCAGCTCTTCCTTGACTTCAGAAGAGCTTGATATGACCCTGCAGAGTCGGCCACAAACAGTTTGCGTTTGTGTTCTGAGATAACTGTGAATTTCAACTGCTGATTAATTTGACAATAAAGTCTTTACAGTAATTGTAAAATGTGTCATGGTTAATATTACTGAAGTAATGGTCAGGAAGACTGCATAATATGTTGCATAGAGGGATTTATTTTTATAAAACACAATTGATAAACAAACAACTGACTGCTGTATTCCTCTTACGTGTAAAGCACCATAACCAGCTGTATATTTCATGCGTTTTGGAGAGAGAACATTCAGACAGACAGTTCCAACCAGGATGTCCCACCATGCAAGTCTCTTCCGCCTCCAGCTGCTGCATCGGTCTTCTTACCTAGTGTGAATCATGATCATCGTCATGTTATATGAACAATAATCTCAACAGACAACTTGGTGTAACAAAGTAACATTACCTGTGGTGTCTCCATGCAACAGACGTGTTCAGTGTCTGAAGGCCCACATGGTCACCTAGATGAATATAGTACAGAATTTGAGCATTTCAACAACACATCTTGTTAATATGGTAACCTGACTGACTTTGCTGACAAGCTGAGGTGTAAACCTCATGTTTGAATTTTGTAACAGTAAGTTTAGCACATAATGTTGAGATGGAGCACAATCACGTTTAAAAACACAGCACACAGCCTATAATTCACAATTCAGCACATAATTCTGGAGGACGACATGATACTGACCAAATCCTGTTGCATGTATATCTTTATGTGTAGAGGATGACGTTTTTAATCCCGTTAATGTGATGTAAACAAACTGCCCGCATACAGGACGCTGTTTTCATCGGGTTTTCATCCGTTTAAATATAATGTTACGTCCCCATTTGGAAAACATGCAACTGTGAACTGTCAACAACACGGCACTACTAACGATATTAATTGTTGCCGAAATAGCTCACAGATACGTTACTTATAGAGCGAAGAATGCAGCATTAGCGTCATTGTGGCTAGCGCTAGCTACGCTAACACACATCGAGTTACCGTCCAAAACGTTACACAGACATGTTAACTAACCATCCAGGTTCGTCCTGCTGCATCCGCGGCGTCGGAACTTCTACAGGAGCCGGTCCTGGTTCTGGGTCGGAGTCCGGTTCGAAGCGGTACGGCTGCACCGCTGTTAGTTTGTAGCGTAGAACCATAACCATGGCAACAAGCTGGACGCGGACAGCACGGGGCGGAGAGACACAACCACTTCCTCAGTAGGAGCGGGGTCAGGGGTCATCTCATTAGCATAAGGCTACACCCCGACAGAATCACCCGTTTGAAAAAGTGGGGTAAAAAAGCTGAAAATGAGGAGTGTGATCCACTCCGAAATACATGTTCCGATTGTTTTTTCCAGTTGAGGAATTCAAAGACCAGGTTGGAGACATCAATAACTTATATTAACTTGTGGAAAAATAGCATAATAGGGCCCCTTTAAAAAAGCATGTGGTTACAAAATCAGTCCCTATACCTCTCCGGGATTTTTCATTTTCATTTAATTTTCATGCATTCTGTCTGCAATGCAATGGCAGTGAGACCAGGCTGTCGGAAGGAGATGACTGCTGTGGTAAAAGCTTTGTTTCCTAACTGGGGCACAGGGTGAATGGAGCTACTGGCTGGGTCTGAATTTGAGTGTGGTGGAAACTGTGGGCTGGGGAATAGGAGTGGGGCACCTGGTGAAAGTTGTAGGTTGAAAAGTAGGGCGCCGGGTGAAAGGTAGATTTTGAGAAGTGGGGTGCCGCGTTAAGTTGGGGGTTGAGGAGTGGGGCGACTGTTGCAACATGGTTCTGAGGGTACCTTACATACCCAATTGCTTAACAATAAACTACCTAACTGCTTGAAATGGAGAAGGTCTTCTGTGAGGGAACCCATTCCAATGGACCTTTTCCAATTGACAACAAATTGTGCTTCTTCCTGTGATTGTTGCTGTGTGCATTTTTTCAAAAATGTAGTTCTTATGCTTTACTATAATTGTCCAATAAATGAGATACAACAATGTTTGATAATGGTTACATTGCACATTAATTCCACTGTATTAATCATCTTAATGGCCATATGAGATGTGTTTTTTGGTACATTTAAATGTAACAAATAGAAACTTACTCTGTATCAATTAATTGATTATATGTTTTAGGTTCAATATTTTGAGGTCACGAAGTGGATTTTTCTAAAACAGAAATGTACTTTTCACAATGATCTAAGTTTGTGAATCATTACTTTTTATTTGTTTAATGATGCCGCAGTCATATCAGATAATAAATGTGCAGATTTGATTTCTTGGTAGTCATATTAATGATCAGTCTAGACCACATAAAAAAAGTATCTTAAAGGCACTGCCTTTATTGCCTTTATTAAATCACACAACATTCAATTGAAGAAAGTGATCTACTTAACCAACAGTCCAAACATTACAGCCGCATACAAAGTCTACACACTGGTGGGGAATAAAACAATGCAAAGGTTTCTTACAGTTATACAGTTATTTCTTTTTAAAACATAGTGTTTGTTTTTAAAATGTAGAGCCAATCAGCTCTTAAAAGAGGCGACAGCCAGGTATTTCCCATCATGCACTAAGCCATGCAGTCGGGGGGGAGAAACTGCGGCACCTGGATCCAAAAAACTGTAGATCTCTATCACGCAATCCTTGCCCACGTGTTCATAATGTCAAAGGAACGACTCCTATGTAGTGTTGTTGTTTGAATGTTTGAACCTAACTGTGTTTTTTGTAACGTGTTTGGTTTTGTTTGTTAACCATACTTCAAACTGAGGCCATCCATTGAAAATGTATGGAAACTGACTGTAGAAGGAATAGTATTTAAGGCCTTGTTGAGGTAGAGAAAGACAAGAAACAAGACAATTCACCTCCAATTACTGTCATTCAGATAAAGTGCTCATGGCACACTAACGAAGCTGGCGCTGTGCCCTTTAAGAAGCTTAAATCAATTAAGACAAAATGATCAATTTACTCCAGTAATTAGGCCGAGTCTTAGCGGCTGTTAACATGAAGCACATTTATGCCACAGTCTCTTTCTTCAGTCCCTCTCAAGACTGAGTGTGCAATCAGCTAAATTGAATTTAATTGATGAAATAATTAGACAGATTTAAATGAGTCAATTAATGAGTCAATTATAACAGGGGTATGGGGGTTGGTGGGTGTTGTCCCGTGGGTTTCAGGGGTTTATTAATAACAAGGATTTTAATGTCTTGGCACTAGGGAAACATAATCCTTCACTGTCTCTGTAACCCAGAAAGGAGTTGCTCCAAGGAGAATCAATCAGTCAGTCAGAAAATTGTGAAGACAAAGACAAGTGCAATACACAATGGGACCATGATGTCTCTTTTAAATTACACAGGAAAAGCAGAAAATGTGTAATAATGACACTCATGAAATCACTGTCACTTCATTGGTAAAATAATACCATTTACTTAAAAAATTGTGTCAACATTTCATGGTAAAAGTGAGGTTTGTCTTGTCTTGGTTTTTGTCTTGTGAAATTTCCTGTTTCATTTTGAAAAAGTAACTCCCCTCTCGTTTCAGGTCACTTGCCCTTCTCCATGTGTCCCCGGTCTGACGTCATCCCTCATTCCTGATTGTTCCCATCTGTTTCCCATTATCCTTCTGTGTATTTAAATCCGCATCTCCCCTTGTCTTGTGCCAGAGTGTTTCGTCTTTCTTCCTGTTGGTACCTCCAGTCCTGATCCATAGCCTTGCCACCGGATCTTCGTCACATTTGTATTTTCTGCGTTGTACCTCCGTAGAAGAGCAATCTTATTTTGATAACTGGTGCAGTTCATTTCATATCCTAGTTGTTTTTCCTACCTATGGAGCAATCTTTGGTTTGTACCCTTTTTATAGTCCTGAAAAAGTGAAGTTGAAGCCGAGTTGTTTTGACACTTAATAAAAATTAAAAGCCATGTTTAACCCGTTCCCAATCTGCTTCTGGGTCCTCTCCTCTGTCCAAGCCTGACAATTTAACCATTATCAATGTTTCTGTGATGTTTACACAATAAGTTATTATTAAATGGAGGTTTGTAAGGTCAGGCAGAAAGCTGTTCAAGCTTTAGTGTCTTTTCACTCTGATATACAGGAGACATGATTCTGCATCTAGAAAGTGCTATGTTCTAAGCATCAATACTATTTAGTAAAGAAGCACCTACTGTTGTATATTTGGTAGTCGTCAAGTTCAAAATGAGTTTCTGCAGTTATCACTTTTTTACAATCTGACTCGGAACATTTGTATGAATGAGTACAAACCATAAAAATGGAAGAGCTGTCCACGATAAGAAAACTGAAACATTCTTGCTAGATGATTATCAGCTACAAATGATTTTTTTTAATTAATATGACGATAAAACATATTTCTTACTGGCTTGCAACTATGACTGTTGGCTGCATTACATCAGAATTGATTTAGTTTATTGCCTTCATCCTGTAAGAGATTAATATGGATGATTTATTGTGGTTCTAACGATGTTCTCGGATTTGTCCCAAAACTTTAGTATTACAAACTCTGTTAAGGTAATTCTACCTGGATGAAAAACCAAACAATAAAGTTCAGCGTTGGTTTCCATCCCGCCAGTTCTTGTTTTTCTTTCGTTCCGTTTCCTCTTCTCTCAGATTGATTACAGCCTCCAGTAATGAGACAGCAGGCTTTCAGGTTTTCCTCATCACAAAGCAGCGAGATCAAAAAATATGAGCCTCAATCATTCATACTGACACAGTCCATATGAGTGACTGAGTGCAGAGGAATTGGGTCAGTATGGGCTGGTAACATTAATTGTAATTGATTGATAGTTGAAGTGACAATGAGACTGCCATGCAAATTGATGAGCATAGCCTCAGCTAAGTTATTTACACAGCTTTCATCAGCCTGAATTACCAGTTGGGTATGAAACTCAGACATGCGTAACGTCCCTACTGACATTTTATTTTCTAAATCCTGATTACAAATGACACATAGACCAGGATGGCCCGTTATTTTGGCCAGTAGAAGAAATCTTAAAATGAAAACATTTGATTTATAAGGAATTATGAAAAAGATGGTGGCCTGTGTGGACTTAGACTTTGACATGTCACGACAGGAAACTCGGGTTAATTAATGATGGCTGAATTCCACTTGGTGGAGGTCCTGCTATTGTTGAGTCTGTTGCACCAGTCCATTTGCAACGTTCAGTTGACTTCCCATTGAGACATCTGTATGGTTAAAACCAAGCATCACATTAAAAAACGGGCAACGAGCAAACCATAATCTTACAGAAATACGAACAAGTTAAACATATAATACAGGCAAAAAGCAACAGTTTCATCTGCCAAATGCAGGAAGGACAGCTGGCAAAAACTCGCCGACTGTGTGAATGCGGAAGTCGTAGTAATAGTATTAGTAGTTGTATAATATGACTGCCCCATCAGAAGGACACTAGAAGATCTGACTGATTGAATAGGCCCATTAACTGAGCTGATATGTACCGAGGCTCTCCGCAGCGGTCGGTTGAATCCACCCTGCGGCTGTCTTTTAAATCATGTCGTCGCTCTCTCTCGTCCCTTTAACTATCACGATGTCCTTCCGCAATAAAAGGCCAAACATATAACTTTAAAACAATGAATGTGCTGCATAAATGTATTCTTATAACGTGGTGTATGACAATATCAGCCTAATTCTTTCAGCTAAAACGGACTTGGGAGCAGATAAAATGAATTCAAAGTGGTAAGTAGGCTGTACGCTGACACAGAAAAGTCTTTCCCTCCGATCAGAATGTGTGCATCTCTCATATAAAACATCGTTAGACACAGACAGAGACCCTCTCACGATCCACAAGCTTCTTCTTTTTTATCCGTGCACCAAGAGAGCTGATTGGTCAGTAGGCGGTGTGTTTCTCCACGTTGATCTCTTATCAGGAACATAGCCTGCTCCGGAGCAGGTTAGCTCCACAGCGTAAGTTACCATGGCAATCTACCCCATAATGAGAATAAGAGACAACATTTCTGCTGCCCTTCCTTTGTCTGTGCTCTGTTTAACCTTTTATTTCTTTCATTTCATTTATTTCTGTTATTGCAGGATTTTAATGGCCTGATGTTGGTTTTAATAGGGTTATAAACATTGATTAAGGGATGACTAGAACTAAGTTATAGTTGTATTAAATAATTAAATCATCATTTGTAGTCATTATACAAGCTGACATGCAAATTGAAATAGTTGTTGCACATTTACTGTACAAGAACAACAAAACTAAAATATATCGGCAGCAGCCAGTCTGGGTTCAAAGCCTTTTCCCCTCAACAGAAGGAAGCAGATCAACTGTTAAAATCAGCAGCAGGTTTCAGTCTTCACAAAGTTACCTCATCAGCTAGTTAAATATAAATACGGAGACCAAGCCCACACTTGATGTAGCCTTTCAGTCATTACACACTCTCTGTTCCTCCATTCATATTTGTTCACATTTGTAGTTATGTTTCATTCAAGCTTCATTGAAAATATCCAGCAGGTTTGGTGACGTTTGGACTTACTCTCATTGATTTATGTCTCATGGACATGTTCACCTCCCCACCTCGGCCACCTGTACAGCTGGCTACAATCAGCTCATCGCCACCTGGATCACGATCATGATCCACAGTTCATCCTCAAACTACATGATAACCATCGTGACTGTCTCGTGGTCCAAATGAATGATGTCAGGAAGTCAAAATGTGTGGATTCAAATGGAGCATATGGGGGCTGCATGGTGGTGTAGCACTGTCGCCTAACAGCGAGAGGGCCCCGGGTTCGATTCCTTCTGGAGTTTGCATGTTCTCCCCGTGTAAGTGTGGGTTCTCTCCGGGTTCTCCGGCTTCCTCCCACAGTCCAAAGACATGCAAGATGGGGATAGGTTCATTGATGACTCTAAATGTCCCGTACGTGTGAATGTGAGTGTGAATGGTTGTCTGTCTCTACATGTCAGCTCTGTGATAGACTGGCTCACACACTATAAGCGGTTGATGCTGGATGGATGGACAACGGAATATGCTGTTTACTCTTTTTATACAGATCAAGTGGGTGCTTCCCATTACTGGATCTCTATTGGATTGCTATTTTTGTGCAATTTCTCTCTTAGTCACCTATGGCTATTTCCAAACTCTTGTTATAAAATGTCTTGACCCATCTAAAAGTTCATGTGTCAACACTTCAGCAGATGCCCAAACAAATCAGATATGAACAAATTCAACTAATACAAGTAATATAATTCAATAAAGTATATAATTTACTTTTTCCTCCAACATGGTTTCTGTCTGCCTTCTAGGTCCTCTACAAAATCAAATGTTACTATTATTATTAGAAACCCATTCTGGAGAAATGTATTTTCATTGTCTTTTCAGTAGAAAACAAGTTACCTTATGCAGTGTACCATAAAAACATGTTTACAAATAGAAACACATAATGTGGAATTTAAGTTATTTTCTAATTTGATGTCATCTGATCTGATCTATGTGTTTTGACATTGTTGATCTCTGTGCTTCCCTCCAGTTATATATAAAATAATAACTTCAGAAATCGGTCTTCTTAGTTTTGCTTATTTCTCTATACTGTCCTCTCATCTGTCTTCATGTCCTCTGTGGTTTGTCTGTCTGAGTGTAATCATCTTTTTCCTCTTCTCAATATCTCTTCTTAAGTTTGTCTCTCTTACTTTTTCTCTTCCTTATCATTTCTCCCCATTCACTCCCCCCCCCCCCCCAAGCTTGCCTTTCTTTTGTCATGTCATTTTGGCCAACCCTTTGTTTTAATTCCTTCTCTTGTAAATTCTGTTATCTTTGTGTCCTGGTCCCCTCTTTTCTCTAATGTCCTGCCCTTCACTGTCTGACCACAGAAGCCTTTGAATTACTGTAATGTCATCACCCTCATATGATCAGCCATCTGGGGCTAGCTGCCTTTTAGCATCCAGCTAGCTTCTCCCCAGCCGGATCATCTGAGCATGCTCAGCCTGAGAAGCACTAATCTTCCAGCACTGTCCTTTGTTAGGAATCCCACCGGCCTCTGTGCTAAAAGAGGCTAATTGATGTAGCCGGCTGCTTATTGGAGGCCTCGGGAGGAAGTGGAGGATTGTTAACATGTGTAGAAGGGAGGGATGCAAAAACAAAGGAAGGATGCTAAAATAATAATGGCCTTGAAATAATAAATAGGAAGGAATGCAAACGACTTTGTTTCCCACTGTTTACAACAACTTCTGAAAATATTTGGCACTTTATTCACTCGTTTGTTCTGCCCGTCTGGTACTTTAGGAAGACCATTTTAGAATTGTACCTGCACAATGATATGTTTGAACAGGTGTATTATTATGTCTGAGTAGGTTAGACAGACAGCAGAAACTCCAGATAAACTGTGTTCTGGTCAATAGTGACGATTACAACTTTGTCCTGTCGCTCCCAGTCTGTAAGGTTTATCCTGTTTTATAATCCCAACTTGACTGGGAAACAAAACCCTAACCTGACTGGGAAGCAGTCAGTACCAGGAATAAGCAGGAAGTATCAACAACAAAGAAGCAAAAAGGACGCCTGGTGCCTACCCAGGGGAAGAGCAAGGCCCGGCCAGATGAGCTATGGACCAGGAGAACCTGCAGTCCTGATGAGGTAATACAGTACTCCACCAACACTTGCACACCCTCCGAACCCCACAGGACATACTATAAACAAAGGGAAATTCATTCACAACTCATAAAGCAATACAGCTTTTTTCGGTTTTAGGATCCTTTACGCTTTACATTACCAACATCATCAATGCCATCACATGCAACTCCTGCAATAAAATATACATCAGCAAAACCAGTCAGACCATACACACCCACCTCAAACAGCACCTACAAAACATTGGGGAGGGCAAGCTCGGCAAACCTCTGCTCAGACATTTCCAATTCCATTCCCCCTGCCTGCTCACTATTTCAGGTTTGAAGGTCAATGTTCACTGGACAGAGGAGGAGGGCGGAAAGGATTCGGATTCAGAAACTCGGCACCTCCACACCCCATGGACTAAATGACCAACTATGAAATATCTCCACCCCACCAAATAGACACGGCAACATTGGCTGCACGGGCCCAGTTGTATTTCCTATTTTCATGTGTGTGTGTGTGTGTGTGTGTATACTGTATATGTATACACTATATTGCCAAAAGTATTCGCTCACCTGCCTCAACTCGCATATGAACTTAAGTGACATCCCATTCTTAATCCATAGGGTTTAATATGACGTTGGTCCACCCTTTGCAGCTATAACAGCTTCAACTCTTCTGGAAGGCTTTCCACAAGGTTTGGGAGTGTGTTTATGGACTTTTTGACCATTCTTCCAGAAGCGTATTTGTGAGGTCACACACTGATGTTGGACAGGAAGGCCTGGCTCTCAGTCTCCACTCTAATTCATCCCAAAGGTGTTCTTTTGGGTTGAGGTCAGGACTCTGTGCAGGCCAGTCAAGTTCATCCACATCAAACTCTCTCATCCATGTCTTTATGGACCTTGCTTTGTGCACTGGTGCACAGTCATGTTGGAACAGGAAGGGGCCATCCCCAAACATGTCCAACATCTCTTGGTATGCTGAAGCATTCAGAGTTCCTTTCACTGGAACTAAGGGGCCAAGCCCAGCTCCTGAAAAACAACCCACCACCATAATCCCCCTCCACCAAACTTTACACTGTGACGTTTTTTTTCAGTGTGACTGGTTTGGTTAATGCTGGGGTGCCAGTCAGGTGTCTATGTCCTGACAAAAGTCTGTGTCACACAATATTTTAACCCCCACAAAGGATATGTTCCTAATAATACATTTGTGATAAGTACATACCCCTTATTTAAAACACATTTATCAGACTGAACCCAGCACAAAGAACAAAGAAACAGAATACAACCAAGGCTTTTCGTTTTCTTTTCAAAAGTGTATTTAAATGGTCCATAAATAATAAACAATATTCTTTAATGAGTCCATATCTAAGTTCTTTTAAACAAACATCCGATCTTGAAAAAATAACTAACAAGAGAAATCCCCAAAATAGCCAGGAACAAAAAAAAGGAAAAACAAAAGTAATCCAACAAAACACGATCGGTCGGTACTCACACACGCCAGGGGGGACAACCGGTCAAACGTGGCCGTCAGAGTCAGTAGGCAGTCAAAAGTAGGAGCTTGTGGAAGACCGACGGTCACAGGCGGCCAAACGTGGCAGATGAGCTGGGTTCGCGGATGATCGCGGTATCCCCGGCGTCCAAACGTGGCAGACGAGCTGGATTCGCTGATGATCGCGGACGCCCCGGCGGCCAAACGTGGCGGACGAGCTGGGTTCGCGGATGATCGCGGTATCCCCGGCGGCCAAACGTGGCAGACGAGCTGGGTTCGCGGATGATCGCGGTATCCCCGGCGTCCAAACGTGGCAGACGAGCTGGGTTTGCTGATGATCGCGGACGCCCCGGCGGCCAAACGTGGCGGACGAGCTGGGTTCGCGGATGATCGCGGTATCCCCGGCGGCCAAACGTGGCGGACGTGGGTTTAACTACCACTCCTGGACACTAAGCCGTTTCTCACAACGCGCACGCTACAACGTGGGACACGTCACTCTGCGTTCCGCTGCTGCTGCTACTGCTCCTCTCGCTACCGGCGCCGCCATGACAGATATGACGTGTCCTTTTTTTATCCTAGGTCACGTGAATGGGGCATGACCTCATTAAAAGGAAACAAAAGGTGAACGGGACAAGATCTCGGCCGTTACAGTCCCTTCCCCATGAGAGAAGCCCGACTTAAGGAGGGCGTTCCACCAATGGCATAAGCCAACAAACTCGTCTCTATTCCCTCACATCTTTGCCTGGGGTAGAGAACCCAGGGAAATCCTCTTCGTCACTCTCCTCATGGAAGATTTTGAGGACCCTTTCCTGCTGTTTCCTATCCAGCTCCTCAGCGGTGGGAAAGCAGGGCTTGAGCTGGGCCATATTAACAATGCGGAGGTCCTGTCTTGTGTCCTCCAGGACAATCTCATAGTTTAGAGGTCCAACTCTTCTGGTCACCCAATATGGACCTTTCCATTGTGGAGCCAGCTTGGCGGAAAAGGATTTATCAGCTTTCGAATAAGGGTGAGTACGTAGCCAGCAGTGTTGGGAACGTTACTTTAAAAAAGTAATTAGTTATAGTTACTCACTACTTGTTCCAAAAAGTAACTGAGTTAGTAACTGAATTACTTTATAATAAAAGTAACTAGTTACCAGGGAAAGTAACTATTTGCGTTACTGTAAAAAAAAGTTGCTTTATGTCAAAGAATTTGGATTTTTCTTGTAATGAGATGGCAAACTGTAGTCTTGTAGTCTACTCCTATAGTCGCGTAGCGTGTTGTCTTGTGTATAATAATTGAGATCGCATTCTCCGCACCTCACATGCGGGAATAATTAAAACTTGAGGAGAAATTATACAGTGGGAGACGCTGTGTCTGTCATATATCACAAAACAGGGTCAGAGCGCACAGCAGTAGACATAATGACCCCGGTGCCTCGAGCCGCTGCGCCGTTCATCATCATCATCATCACCACCGTCTTCACCATCCGCGCTCCACAGCTATACCGGATTCCCGTCCAACACCAGAACGGCGGGACACCGGGGCCCGCGTGGCCCTCGCGCGCCGCTCAGACCAGCAGCAGCCCAAACTCCGGCTTCAGCTCGCGGCAAGTTTGCACGTTTCTCCACGGACAACAGGCTGCCGAGACCAGGCACGAGCGGCGCGCAAGCAGAACACGATCCTGACTTTTTTTTTAACCGACAAATTCAATTCATAGTAACGCACCGCATTTAACGTTCAGTAACGATAACGGCGTTGTAACGTCGGGAACAGTAATTAGTTAGATTACCCCGTTACTGAAAAAATAACGGCGTTACCTAACGCCGTTATTTTAAACGGCGTTATTCCAAACACTGGTAGCCAGACACGATCATTCTTAGTGAAACATCCTTCTCTTCTCCCTTTGTCATAGTTTTGTTTCTGTCTTTTTCTTGCTTTTTCCAGGTTGTTTTTCACAAGTTCCCGGAACTCAATAATCTGGTTTGCAGTGGTGTAAGCAGGGGAGTCCGGATCACACAGCTGGGGACTCAGCTCAGCATCCATAGGTCCTTTGAGACAACGGCTGAGGTTGAGTTCTGCGGGGGCTGGCTCCTGTTACTTCGTGCACTGCTGAGTTTAGTGCAAAATGCAATTCAGGTAAGTATTTGTCCCAACTTTTGTGCTTTTTCCCCACATAGGAAGCGATCATGGCTTTGAGGTTTCGGTTTATCCTTTCCGTCAGATTCATCTGAGGATGGTAAGGCGAGGTCCTCTTCCGTTTGAGGTTCCATCGCTCACAGGTTTCCTCAAAGACAGAGGACACAAACTGCGGACCTTGGTCGGACAGTATGAAGGTGGGGACCCCCAGCGAGTCAGGATCTCCTTCCTGAGAACCTGGGATACTGTCTCCGCAGTGGCTCTCCGAAGTGGGAACAGTTCAACCCATCTGGTGAAGTAGTCGACAAACACAATTAGGTAGAGGTTGCCAGTGGAACTCCGAGGGAAAGGACCCATTAGATCAACTCCAAGCATCTCCCAGGGTTCATGCACCAATGTTTGCTGGAGTTTACCTGGGGGTTTTCTGTTCTCCGGTTTGTGGAGTTGACAAACCTGGCAACACCGCACATGATCCCTCACATCCAAACTCATCCTGGGCCAATACACCAGGGCTTGCAGCCGTTTGTATGTTTTATACCTCCCAAGATGGCCGGACAGAGGTTCGTCATGGTAATGGTGGAGAAGCTGTTGACGGAGGGAGGTTGGTATGTAGATTTGGTAGAGGGTTTTGTGGGGTAGCTGCACCACTCTGTACACTTTATCCTCCAGAACAGTGAACTTTGTGTTTGGGTTTTCCGTGACTTCTCCTGTTTCCATTATTTTTCCATACAGATCCTGTATGGCAGAGTCCCCATGCTGGGCTTTCCAGATGTCTGCATCGGTGATGTGGAGGTTTTTAGAGGTGTCTCTTTTGGACCGTAAGACAACAGCACACGTGGCATGTGGGTTCTGAGTATCATCTACTGGTGCTCGTGACAAGGCATCTGGTACGGTGTTGTATTTGCCTTTACGGTATTCCACCGTAAAGGAGAACTCTTGGAGGCGCAGTGCCCACCGAATAAGCCGGGTGCTAGGCTTTGGAGTTTTGAAAACCCACACCAGAGATGAATGATCAGTTACCACGGTAAATGGTCTGCCTTCCAGATAGTACCTCCATTTCTCCAGGGCCCAGACAACAGCGAGACATTCCTGTTCCGTGGTGGAGTAGTTGCGTTCCGCCTGATTCAGGGCCCGGCTGGCAAAGGCAAGGACCTGCTCTGCACCCAGTCCAGTTTGCTGAGCCAAAACAGCCCCCACGCCAACGTCACTGGCATCGGTGTATACAATGAAAGGGAGGTTGAAGTCGGGATGACCCAACACCGGTGGAGAAACCAGATGGTGTTTCAGAGCTTCAAAAGCTGTCTGGCAGGATGGTGTCCAAATGAACTTGGCTCCCTTCCGTTTCAGAGCGTTGAGTGGTTCTGTCAGCTGGGAAAAGCGGGGCACAAAACGATGGTACCAGCCAGCCATACCCAGAAATCTTTGGAGCTCCTTTATGTTCTTGGGAACAGGAAAGTCTTGCACGGCTTTTGTCTTCTCTGGGTCCACCTCCACTCCAGCAGAAGAAACGACATGTCCCAGGAACTTTAGTGTGGTTCTGAAGAATTGACTCTTTTTCATATTAACAGTAAGGTGAGCCTTGCGTAATCTGTCCAGAACTGCTTGGATGTGGAAACTGTGTTGTTCAGTGGTAGCGGAGTAGATTATGATGTCGTCCAAGTAGACCAAACAGATCTTCCCTCGCAGGTCTCCAAGCACAAGCTCCATCAGCCGTTGGAAGGTTGCTGGGGCATTTTTCAACCCAAAAGCCATTACCTTAAACTGATATAGACCAAGGGGACAGATGAAAGCAGTTGTTTCTCGGCTGTCTTCATCCATCTGAACCTGCCAGTACCCACTGTTGAGATCGAGCGTGGTGAATATTGTTGCTCCGGCCAGAGATTCCAAAATTTCCTGTAAGTTGGGTATTGGATACGCATCCGTGTGTGTGTCAGCATTGAGCTTCCTGTAATCCACACAAAACCTGGGTTTCAGGATGTTTTTCTTGGGGACCAAGACCACGGGAGCAGCATAGGGAGAGATGGATGGCTCGATGATGTCCTTTTCCAGCATTTCTTCTACATGTTCTTTGATTACTTGAAATTTGGAAGGGGATACACGGTAAGGTTTCTGTTTAATGGGTACTTGATGAGTGAGGAATATTTTGTGTTGTAAAACTCCAGTACAGCCTAGCTTCTCTGTGCAGACATCCGAGTTCTCCTTGAGTTGATATAACAGGTGTCTCTTCCCAAATTCATCCAGGTGAGCGTTGTTTGTGGCAGCTTGTAATAGAGTTTGTTCTGGAGACAGAGATACCAGGCGCACTGGAGCGACAGCAGAGAAGAAAGCCAGCTGGGGCGAAACACAGGCATTCGATGCCACAGCAGCTTCCGGCAAAAACGAGTATCTGCGTTTGCTGTTGGCCTTGAACCAGTAACAGTTCTCAGAGACATCAAACTGGAGGCCAGCTAAACAGATGTAGTTAAGTCCAACCACAGCAGGGAAAGCCAGACTGCCAGCGGGCATGATGACGCAGGGTAAGGTTATTGTTTGGGTTTGTAAGGTTATGGTTAAATCACTCCATCCTAATGCTTGTTGTCCTTCTCCATCCGCCAGGTATAAAGGTCCCCTGGTCCATGGTTTCATCACATCGCGCTGGCCTTTTACTCCGGTCCACACATCTTCATTAACCAGCGTATAAGAAGATCCAGTGTCCAGGATGGCGGGCCGATGCCCAATGGTAGCAGCAACTGGCAGGGGAGCGGACATGACAGCAGGTTAAAGGAGCTTGTTGCTTCTGGGGATCCTGATTGAGTGAGGGACCCCAGGGTAGCATGGCCCTCTTGAACATGGAAAGGTCTGGTAGCTGGTTGAGGTGGTCTAGGAGAAGAGGCGTTATTTCCTCGATTGGAGTTCCACTGGGGACAGGAAGCGGGTGCATGATTTCCCTTGCAGCGCCAACAGAATGCTTGAGGTGGCCGGTTATGCACAGGTTGGTTAGGACAGACAGGGTGCTCCCAGCCTTCAATGATATGCTTTTCCTCTGCTCATACTGCAGCTGATTCTCCCGGTCCCTTTCCAGTTGCTGGCCAAGGCGCACAAGTCCATCAACGGTGGTAACTCTGCTACTTCTCAGCTGACTGGCCAGTTGAGGGTTTATGTTTTTCAAGGTCAGTGTTATGATTTCCTCTTCTTCAATATTTGGTTTCCAGCGTTTGCATAATGACTGGTGCATATAGGCAAAGTCTCTGATGCTTTCCCCTTCACCTTGCACTCGGTTGCGCACCCTTTCGGCCAGATCATCTTCATAATCCTCCGACAGGAAGGCGGCACGGAACTGATCATGAAATTCCTTCCAGGTATTGACTTTATGGCATGCTACATCCCACCAATCTCTTGCAGTCCCATGCAAAACGTTATGCAAGGTAGCGATGAGCTCCTCATCAGAAAGCGGATTGAGAGCCAGGAAATCCTCGCACCTTCCCAAATATTGGAGTAGGTCTGGCGTATCATCCACTTTTCCAAATGTAGGAAATAGAAGCTTTACAGGGCTTTTTCCAAAGAATCTGCTTTTGATTTCATTATGTATGGTGGATCCTCCAGGCGACCCAAAATGATCCTCAGCTATACCAGGTTGCACAGTAGACTGCAATCTGGTGCGGCTGGAAATAAAGATGGGTTTCTTTCAGGTACGGCTTCGTACTGAGTTTGGACGCTTGCATGGCCAAGGGGGATTGTTGCAGCTCTGGCAGTGATTTCCGCTGACAATGTCCCTATGGAGTTGTTGCAGTGGGACAGATCCTCCTGAAGGTGAGTTACAGCCTCAGTCATGGGTGTGAGTACAGAGAGAAGATCCTTTAATAGGTCTGTATGATGGTGTTTCAGCCTCCATCCCACTGCTGCATTGACCTGTGTCCTCAGATATTCCAGCTGTGTGTCCATGTGTTTAATCATTTCTTTTTGTCGTTCTTGAATTAGGTCTGTCAGTGTATTGCTCACTTATTCAATTTGTGATTTGAGTGTGTTCGAAATGTTCTCCATTTGATCTGCTAGCTCCTTCCTGTGATGGATTTGTGCATTTGACATCCCCTGCAGCCGCTGAGGAGTTCCTGAACGTATGGCCTGAGGACCTTCATGTTGGTGGCTGCTTGGTTTGATAGCATTTTCAGGCGGTAATGGCTTTGCAAGGTCACAAGCTTCAGTCAATTCCATGTCCAGCAGCGAATACTGGATTTGGTGGTAGGGATTCCAATACATCCATTCCCCACAGCAATGAGTCTGCGTTGGTGTCCATTTTGTTCCTTTGTTCCAGAAATAGTTTTCCCCTCCCAAACGAGTGCAGTTCTTTGTTCCTGTCCTTGTTTAATGGTTTGATGGTTGTTTTTGAGTTTGTAGTTTAGTCTGTTCGTTTGTTTCCAGAACCAGGTGTTTGGTGTTTTTTTGTTTGTTTCAGAGGAAGCGGCTTTTCCCTTTATTTGTTTTTGGCTTTATTATTTCCTTTGGTTGTTTCACGGTTATTTCCTTGTTCAACTGGGGACAGGAGATGTGAGTCCCATCTGGGGTGCCATTTTTTATGTGACGGTTTTTTTTCAGTGTGACTGGTTTGGTTAATGCTGGGGTGCCAGTCAGGTGTCTATGTCTGTGTCACACAATATTTTAACCCCCACAAATGATATGTTCCTAATAATACATTTGTGATAAGTACATACCCCTTATTTAAAACACATTTATCAGACTGAACCCAGCACAAAGAACAAAGAAACAGAATACAACCAAGGCTTTTCGTTTTCTTTTCAAAAGTGTATTTAAATGGTCCATAAATAATAAACAATATTCTTTAATGAGTCCATATCTCAGTTCTTTTAAACAAACATCCGATCTTGAAAAAATAACTAACAAGAGAAATCCCCAAAATAGCCAGGAACAAAAAAAAAGGAAAAACAAAAGTAACAAAACAAAACACGATCGGTCGGTACTCACACGTGGGACAACCGGTCAAACGTGGCCGTCAGAGTCAGTAGGCAGTCAAAAGTCGGAGCTCGTGGAAGACCGACGGTCACAGGCGGCCAAACGTGGCGGATGAGCTGGGTTTGCTGATGATCGCGGAATCCCCGGCGGCCAAACGTGGCGGACGAGCTGGGTTCGCGGATGATCGCGGTATCCCCGGCGGCCAAACGTGGCAGACGAGCTGGGTTCGCGGATGATCGCGGTATCCCCGGCGTCCAAACGTGGCAGACGAGCTGGGTTCGCTGATGATCGCGGACTCCCCGGCGGCCAAACGTGGCGGACGAGCTGGGTTCGCGGATGATCGCGGTATCCCCGGCGGCCAAACGTGGCGGACGTGGGTTTAACTACCACTCCTGGACACTAAGCCGTTTCTCATAACGCGCACGCTAAAACGTGGGACACGTCACTCTGTGTTCCGCTGCTGCTGCTACTGCTCCTCTCGCTACCGGCGCCGCCATGACAGATATGACGTATCCTTTTTTTATCCTAGGTCACGTGAATGGGGCATGACCTCATTAAAAGGAAACAAAAGGTGAACGGGACAAGATCTCGGCCCGTTACAACACGTGGCACAATGCAGTCAGACAAGTACCGTTGTCCTGGCAACCACCAAACCCAGACTCGTCCATCAGATTGCCAGATGGAGAAGCGTGATTGGTCCCTCCAGAGAACGTCTCCACTGCTCTAGAGTCCAGTGGTGGCGTGCTCTACACCACTGCATCCAACGCTTTGCATTGCACTTGCTGATGTATGGCTTGGATGCAGCTGATCGCCATGGAAACCATTCCATGAAGCTCTCTACACTGTTCTTGAGCTAATCTGAAGGCCACATGAAGTTTGGAGGTCTGTACTGATTGACTCTGCAGAGAGTTGGCGACATCTGTGCTATGGGATGTGATTTATATATAAATGACTCTCTTCTCACAAATACATTTCGTTTTAAATAAATGTCATATAAATCCATAAATATATTAATTAAAAAAATATTTGCAATTTTCATCAAAAATGTATTTGGATGTTGTTACATTTATATACAAACTGTTAAACTTGAATTTACAAGACGCTTTTCATTTGTGAACTTGTTTGCATTTGTTCGTGAACTGGTCTGTATTTGTTTGTGGATTTTTGAGACTCTCCTGACGTGGCTGGATTCACAAATGCATTTTTTTCAACAAGGCACTCTCTGTAGCCAATCAGATGCCTCCCTCGTTTTCAGCCAATCACATGACTGCATTCCCACGAGGGGCACCTCACCATGGCCAGAACACAGCTTTTTCTCTGCGCATTTTGCGTTGCTTTTAGGTAAAAGAAATAAGAACAAAAAGTATTTAAAAAAGTGATTTTATTCTCTCTCTCTCTAGCCAACGTTAGCTTGTTTGTAGCTAGCTAAATCCATTAGCTAACGTTAGCTAGCTGTTATAGTCATCACTTTGAAACCAATGTAGTAAGCAATTTACCTATTAGTTATTATGGTTTGCTTGTAATTTATTTTTGCATCCATTAACAACAGGTAAGCTTTAGCAAGCAAATGACCGATACGGTTATGTTTTCTAATGTTAGTAGGATCATATTATGCTTGCTAAGTTAGCTTATGATCCGTTGTCGAAAAGCATTATGGCTAACTAGTTAGCTAACGCAAATGCGCAAAGTGCGCAGAGAAAAAGCTGTGCTCTGGCCATGGTGAGGTACTCCTTGTCTCAAAAATCCACAAACAAATACAGACCAGTTCACGAACAAATGCAAACAAGTTCACAAATGAAAAGCGTCTTGTAAATTCAAGTTTAACAGTTTGTATATAAATGTAACAACATCCAAATACATTTTTGATGAAAATTGCAAATATTTTTTTAATTAATATATTTATGGATTTATATGACATTTATTTAAAACGAAATGTATTTGTGAGAAGAGAGTCATTTATATATAAATCACAAAATACATTTGTGAATCCTTCTCTGTGCATTCATTATTAATGAGACTGAACTGACCCCATACTGTGCACTATGTGCCTCAGCATCCGCTGACCCTGCTCCGTCATTTTATGTGGTGTACCACTTCTTGGCTGAGTTGCTGTCAATTCCCAATTCCACTTTGTTATAATCCCACTGACAGTTGACTGTGGAATATTAAGAAGTGAGGAAATGACTGGACTTGTTGCACAGGTGGTATCCTATCAGTACCACGCTGGAATTCACTGAGCTCCTCTTGCTTTTATACACCTGTGGCCATGGAAGTCATTGAAACACCTAATTTCAATTATTTGAATGGATCAGTCAATACTTTTTTATACACCTTATATGTGATGTGCTGCTTAACTGCAGATGACTGTATCAGTGTGTGTGTGATCAGAAATAGAGTCAAGTATTAGTGAGTCTCTTATGTGTTTAGTGCCAGATGTTTCATCGTCATCTGGGAAGGTGAATATCGATGGAATTGCAGTGTTCTGGAGAGCGGTTCTCTTAATTCCCAGGATATTCTGTTCAAAGTCTTCCGGCTTGAAATGGAGACTGCAAACCCTCTGGGTTTTGTTGTTGTTTTCTTCCATCCACATGCGCCAAAAGTCACTGTCTGCCTTTTCTCTGTCAAGAAGTCACCAATTTTGACTATATTTCCTCTCTGGGAACCATCACCTTGCCATGGTGGAGAGGTTTGTGTGTCCCTATGACCCTAAGGGCTGTGTTGTCTGAAGCCTGGTGCTCCTGGTAGGGTCTCCCATACAAAATTGGTCTCAGGCAAGTGGGCTGGACTAAGAATGGTTCAAAAAGACCGAATGAGGTGGGAGTGAAGGCAAGGGACCTCGACTGGCCAGACCGGTGCAGCAGAGGCTTGCTCAGGGGACGTGGAATGTCTCTGTGGGACACTGTTGCCCTCAACTGAGGAGGTAATCAGGCAGTGGAAGGAGCACTTTGAGGAACTACTGAATCAGACAAATACGCCCTCTATTGTAGAGGCAGACCTGGAGTCTGATGCAGGATCATCTTCGATTTCCCAGGTGGAAGTCACTGAGGTAGTCTAACAACTCCTCAGTAACAAAGCCCCGGGGATTGATAAGATCCGTCCAGGCTTTGATGGTTGAGGGGCTGTCTCGGATGACACGTCTCTTCAACATTGTGTGGAAGTCAGGTACTGTGCCTAAGGAGCGGCAGACCGGGGTGGTGGTCCCCCTGTTTAAAAAGGGGGACGAGAGAGTGTGTACTAACTACAGGGGTATCACACTGGGGTATCACACTACTCAGCCTCCCTGATAAAGTCTACTCCAAGGTCCTGGAAAGGAGGGTTCGGCCGGTAGTCGAACCTCTGATTTAAGAGGAACAATGTGGGTTCCGTTCTGCGGAACAACGGACCAGGGGCCTCATTTATATAACTGTGCGTAGGATCCTTACTAAAAGTGTACGTACGCCGAAAAGCCAAAGTTTGCAAGTTTCGCAAGCTGTAGGCAATGTTCCCTTTATAAATCACAAATCACCAACAAGTGTGCGCACCTGAATCTCACCCTGTACACGCCCAATTTATACCATATTAATGAGCCGGTATGCAATCGTTTTCGTGTGGTGAATCATGGTGACAGGTCAGAGAAAAACGAAGAAGCATAAGTTTTCCCAAACTGAAATAGAGACACTTGTTGGGGAGGTGGAGGCCTGGAAAAAAAATTATATAGTGGCCACAGCAGCGGGATCACCAACAAAAATAAGCAGTGCGAGTGGCAACACATTGCTGCTGCGGTCAACGGCGTCAGTGGGACGGAGTGGACGGTGGCAGAACTAAAGAAAAAGTGGTCCAATCTGAAGGTAAATTACATCTTTCTGCTCTTTTACCAACATGTATTTAATCTATTGCTTGAGTATTTGAAGGAAGTTTGACTTTGATGTGATTGATTTTAAATGTGAGAAATAATCTCATTCATTCAAGGTGGCAGCAAAGATAAGTTTGTCCTCCAACCGTAGGAGCATGGCTGCAACTGGTGGGGGGCCAAGCACACCTTCACTCCACCGCACAATTGCTGGCATAATTGGAGAGGCCAGCATGTCAGGGATTGTGTCCGAAAAGGAGGGAGACACAGATGCGACTGAGACCAGAGGTATAAGGTTAAACTGATTTTAAACTTTTATTGTATAAAAAAACACAAAGTTAAATAGTTTGTCCTTCCGTCTGCAGCGTTGGGCGTAGAGGAGGGTGACGGTGACGGGCCCTCGACACAGCGTCGGGGTCCGGCACAAAGCACATCACGCGGTCGGGTGCTCACTGATGCCGTCCTGCAACTGCAGCGAGACAGAAATCACCGCCATTAACAACATTGCAGATGAGCTATGACAAATGCGCACTGTGTTGCAAGAAATTGCCATGTTAATAAAAGAATCCGTTAAAAAATTAACAATGATTATTGTCTCTTACCTTACAAACACCGCATGACATCCTCGCACATTATTGCACCCTGTTGATACCCCTCCAGTCGGGCAGGGGGCTGTGGCTCGGGGTCATCATGCTCACGGGGGGGGGGGGGGGGCACGCTCCACGACTGAGCATGCACGAGCGTGGCACTCATTGTAGCCCATTTCCTCTGCGCTCTGGTGGTTTAAAAAGAGGTTGAGGAGCCAGCGTCTCAGGGGGTAGCCACTGTCACCTGCAGGTTACAATTAATACATAAATATAGGGTTCATCAGGACCAAGAGATCTGTTATAAGACTTTTGTATAACCCCATGTCTTAAAGTTTTCTTTGTTCAGGTTACAGCTTTATGTGTTGAACTGTTTATTATTTTTGTATCCCCATGGCTGACCTAAATGTTATCAGAGGCCTGGTAGTCATGATGTCTTGTTCTACATGAAGGCTAACTGTCAGTGACGCATTATCTCCTGTGCCTTTTAAAAGACTCAAGTCACAACAATGATTGGAGCACTTCCTCTGTAGCATCCTCATACGTTGTTGCACTGTAACTGCTCCTCTTGATCAAGATTAAAGTCAGACGTCGACTTTACTTTTGTCTACGATCTCCTCCTTGGGTGAATTTATTCGTTTACGGAAAAATTATTTTAACAAGTTACAATTTCTTCATGTTAAACTCACCAAGAAGCCAGCCATCACGTCCTGCACTTGCCTGTAGTCTGTTCCCTACACTGCTGTGTGTCAATATGAATGAATCATGTGTTGAGCCAGGCCAGCGTGCCACAATGTTTGTAAGGGTCATATTTGAGTCGCATATGACCTGTACATTAATTGAATGTACATTTTTTCGATTGACATAAACAAACTTGTTTTCATATGGAGCCCTTATCACAATGAGTGCAGTCAATTGCACCGATTACATTAAGGAAACCGGACATTGCTGCAAATTGCATTTTAATTTTGGCCTGTTCTTGCGCAGTGTAGGGAAACCGGATATCTACTACGCATATTATTAATGCCGTCCAAAACAGCAGGCATTATTGTGCTTAGGGACAGCTATAATATATACCAGACCTATAGAATTAGATAAAACAGAATTATATTAGATCAAAAGAAGGTCTTAATGAAATTGATTATATATAATATGTATGTAAAATACTTACCTGTCTGCCAATTCCTGCTGGAAACAGCCGGTTGCCAGTAACCCCAGACTCGTCAGGACCTGGGGAGAGTGGGGTGAGGGGGTCACTTTTTAGGGCAATCCAATCTCTGTTCTCCCAAAGCGAGAGCTGTGTTCGGGTACTCGGAGGTAAGTCAAACTTGTTTCCAGTAGGGGATGGCCTCCGCCAGGGCTGTGCTTTGTCACCAATCCTGTTTGTGATATTCATGGACAGGATATCAAGGTGTAGTCAGGGGAAGGAGGGTTTGCAGTTTGGTGTGCTGTGGATCTCATCGCTGCTTTTTGCAGATGATGTGGTCCTGCTGGCATCATCGTTCTGTGACCTCCAGCACTCACTAGATCGGTTTACAGCCGAATGTGAAGCGGTCGGGATGATGATCAGCACCTCTAAATCTGGGGCCATGGTTCTCAGCAGGAAACCGATGGACTGACTCCTCCGGGTAGGGAATGAGTCCTTACCCCAAGTGAAGGGGTTCAAGTACCTTAGGTTCTTGTTCGCGAGTGAGGGATCAATGGAATGTGAGTTTGGCCGGAGAATCGGAGCAGCGGGGGCGGTATTGCATTCGCTGTACCGCTCCGTTGTGACGAAAAGAGAGCTGAGCCGGAAGAAAGGCAAATGTCTCGATCTACCTGTCAATCTTTGTTCTTACTCTCACCTTTGGTCATGAGGGATGGTTCATGAACGAGAGAACTAGATCGCGGGTACAAGCAGTCGAAATGGGTTTCCTCAGGAGGGTGGCTGGCGTCTTCCATAGAGATAGGGTGAGAAGGCCAGTCAGGGACTCGGAGCAGAGCCGCTACTCCTTTTTATCGAAAGGAGACAGCCAAGGTGGTTCAGGCATCTGATACAGATGCCCCCTAGGTGCCTCCCTAGAAAGGTGTTCCAGACCACGGGGAAGACCCAGGACTAGGTGGAGAGATTTATATCTCCACACTCGCCTGTGAACATCTTGGGATCCACCGCAAAACTCAATGCCTGCAACACCTGATTCCAACTCTACCTATTCACATCACCCTCTACAAGAACTTCAAATCAATCTGGACCTGGGGTGGGACTCACCATCTACGGTGCTAAATCTCTCCAAACCTTTTTTTTCCCATCAACACACAGATTAAACTCCTAGAGAGGGGACTATCATTTATCCCATGCCCCACCAACCTTGACTGGGAGGAACTTCAAAGGGACCTTCACAAATAAACTTATTAAGATCATTGACCACTTCCACTCACAACTAGGGCTGAGTGATTTTATGCATTCTGGTTATAAATCGATATTTTCGGCAGATTTTTTAGCCGCGAGTAACGATACAAGTCCCATTCAAATCCCCCTGGCACTCCTAGGATTGCAGCGCTTCGCGTGTGGTCTGAACTACATTATCGGTGCTTTGTAACTTACATTTTGCACTTCAATAAATGTAGCTTATTTTCTCACCACATCTTTGATTCATTTTGTCCAGCATTTGCAAGCTGTAGACTCTGTCCAGTCAGGGCCATATATTGTGTAATTGATTATTTCAGTTTTTATTAATTCAATCCAATTCATGGAACACTCACCAGATGTCACCAAAATCACACTGTCCCTTTAAAATCTTTTAGAAAATGATGTCAGTGTATCAAATAATATAAAATCGAATTGTATAAAATTGAATCGTATTGTTGGCTGAATATGGTGATATACTGTATATCGTATCGTGAGCTGAATATCGTGTATCGTATCGTGAGATTAGTGTATCGCTACAGCCCTACTCACAACCCAATTTACACCAGAGACCCTTCACCGGGTCACACCTGCAGGTGACGCTGGTGCTCAGACTGGCACTGTGGGCCCCATTGGGCCAACTTGGAGGGGTTAAAGCCATGATGAGTGGGATTCTTAAGGCTACACTTGCCACCTCAGCCCTATCTGAACCCTCCTTGTCCAGTCCAATTGGGACACCACCGTCCGATCACGTTACTCCACGGCCCACGCGCCTGTGGACCTGATCCACACTCCTGAACCCTCACCCCACCACCCTGCCAATGACTCCCCACTCCCATCATCCCAGGTAAATTCCAACCCACCTCCCACACATCCTGGCCAAACAGAAAGCTCCAGGACTGTTTTACTGTTTTACACACCACATGTACCATCCACAACCCAAGCACGGCCTGAGGTGGAGTTCTACACCCACATTCTCAACCTCTCTAAACTTTTCACCCCATCAGATGCCCAATCAACCCTTCTAGAAAACGGGCTTTCATTTATTCCCCATCCATCTACATATGGCTGTGAGGAACTTCATAGGGACCTTCACAAATATCACAGACAGATTACATTAATTAACTATTTCCACACCAGACCTGGCAGACTAAGCAAAGCATTTACACACCCATTCAACTGGGAACCACCAACAGTCAAACTCGACCACATAACAAAAAACGACGGGCCCTGTGTTCATATCGGCCTCCGACGGATGTCCCTGACAATTTGTCGGAGGTCAAGCTCAGGGCCCTATCACAACTGACTAATAATCCAAATATCATAACACCAGTTGATAAAGGTTCTAAAATAATAATCATGGACAGACAACAATACCTCACTGAAGCCAACTGACAACTATCAAACCCACACCATTATAGACCCATCCCAACTTCAGACCCAGACACAACTCGGGACTATCATTCAATCACTTCACAATAGAAATCATAACTTCCTGACAAAAACGCTACCTTTATGGACCAGACCAACCCCGCGACAGACACTTTTACCCTTCTACCGAAAGTCACAAAGAGCCCCGCACCTGCACCATTCCCTATGAAGTTCCTCCGAGTAGACCCATAGTATCTGATTGTAACAGCACTTCATACCACATCTCTGAATACATAGAACACTTCCTTGACCCCCTCTCCACCAAACACCCCAGCTACATCAAAGATACTTACCACTTCATCGACACCATTCGACACATGGCTGTTCCCACCCACTCCTGTTTATTTACCATCAATATCGATAGTCTTTACACCAACATCAACACCACAGCAGGTATTAAAGGTCCCATATACACCTATAAACTGGTCCTCCCTGAGCCTGTCAACTCCCAGAAAGAGGAAAACAAGTTACTCCTGCATGGTCTCTGCAGCCCCCCCACTGGTAAAACGGCGCTCCTACGGGCTGTTCAGATTCAGCTCCCGTCATTACATAACGGAGGGAGTCATTTGCATAGGCCGAACTCCTCTGCACGATGATAAGAGATATCCAAGAGGGGCGTTCATCACCAAGGTGAAGTTCGGTGTGTCCTGCGGTGAGACAGCTATCTAGCTAGACAGCAGTGTTTCACAATGTCGTCGCTCAGACACGCAAATTGCTCTGTTGTTGGTTGTACAAATCAATCCAAGTGCTTAAATTCTGTCCCAGCTACAGAAGAACAGAAGGGACAGTGGTTGCGTTTCATTTTTAATGACAATGTGCCGGCTACGGTTCATGTTAGCTTGTATGTCTGTGCTAACCACTTCACACTGGACTGCTTCAGTAACGAGGGTCAGTACAAAGCTGGCTTTGCCTCGACACTGACCCTCGTGAAAGGATCTGTTCCAACCATACGGGACCCAGCAACTTCACCTGAGCCACATAGGCGAGCCATAGCAATACATCCACCATTAACATTGACGTATGCTACTGCTAGCATAAGCATCCTTTCCGTGGCTCTCCAAGTAGGCGTTGACAGACAGAGCTCAAACAGCCTGTTCTCAGGAGAGCTCATTTGAGCAACTTTTAGACAGCTGATATTCAATTTGTTCATTGTTAATTTGCAATTAGTTCAATCAACTCTTGAGTATTTTAACTCTGAGTTAAGCATGTGCCTGCCAATAAAAAGCCATCATCAATGGAGCTCCGATACTACAATTCACCATGGCAACCGGAGAGAAAGCGAGGTCCTCATATTTCACGGCAGTTGAATTGGACATTCTTCTCCGTGCTTATGGAGAAAAGGAGAATATTTTTTGCAGCAGCAAAGGAGAGACAGTTGAGTGGGAGGCGATTGCTGCCTGAGTCCACTTGTAAGACTGAAGGAAATATCAATTGATGGAAAACTTCAATTTTTCTCGTTTGTTTCAACAGTGTAACACAGCGGTGTAATGGTTAGCATTACTGCAATACTGTAACATGCAGGTGAGCGAAGTTCAATTCCTGTTGGTCGGTACTGAAAGTAGGTTAATGTAATAAAAATCCTTTTTGATTTAGGTGCAATCCCACGGGCACAGAATAGATTTGGCTGCCGCTGAAAATGAAGTACAAATGGGTGGAGGGCCACCATCACCAACTCCATCCAAGCCAGTCGCCCCCCAGGACAATAGTGGCTATATAAAATGTGAGTGTGTGTGAGTGTTTGTGTCTATATTCATTTTGCCATTTTCTTTTCTCTCAACAGTCATTGATGGTGTGATGTACCTCGTAGAGCCTCCAGAAACAAAAAGAACCCCTTGCAGTTGTAAGTACTTAATACTCCAGAGAGTTTGCCAAATATAGTTTCAAGGATACTGTTCTTCTTCATTACAGGGTGGTGATGATGATGACAAATATATGAATAACGATGAAGAGCTACTGAGTTCTTTCTCATTATTTTCTCATAATTTGTAGCTTGAAATGTACACTGAAGTGATGAGAATAATGACTGGACAAATAACTTGCTCATTGATTTTTAACAGTGTGCCTCAGCAGTACCAGGGGGAGGCTGCAGCCTAAAATTAAGCATTAAGAATATTGCGCAAATACGTAGACTAAGGCATGTGGTTTTAATCATATTTCACATAGTTAACAGTAAATATAAGCGTCTATTTCAACACAGAAATGTCAGAAAATTTCAGAAAACTCCTGTTCGCAAAAAATCTAAAGAGCTCTGCAAAGAATTATGTCCACGAAAAAAATGTTGAAAATGTCAGAGAATATTGTTTAGATATGTGATCGGTAGGAAAAAACGGAAATCAAAATCCTCTCCTGACGTAAAGCTGCTACAATCACTTTTATTTCCATATCGATTAGGTTGACAAGGAAAGGACGGCACATTTTGTCATAGTTGGTTCAGATTCCGGAAAAAGGCGGAGACATGTAGGAGAATACACCCCTGCACAAGCCTTTGGTTTCTGTTTTGATACCAGTGGATACTTGTATAGAGAAGCATTGTAGGAGTTCTCTGACATATCTTTTAGTATCCTTTTTTTCTCCTGTTTTTTGAGCAGCTCAACAATATCTTTTTTCAGTAGGACATTGAACTTTATTTGCATGCTTTTTTGTTGTTGTCTGGACCTTGATACGTTTATTGCTTCTGGTTACTTTCTCTGCTAATAATCTTCATGTTAACAAAGACCACTCTTTGTTAAACTTAACTCACTTTACTGTGTCAGTACCGTTTCATTTTCACAGGACTTTTATGTTGCTCTTTGGGGTTCCCCTAGACACCAAATTAAGGTTGTGACACTGGCAAATGTGTCACAATAGTGAAGAGAGATGATGTTCCAGTGAGACTCTAAACCTGTAAAGCCCGAACCGTCAAATAATAGCCCAACAATTATTTTGAAATGACATTTTAACAAAATGTAAAACGAACGTTTGATCTGTCAACCATTCATGGCAAATTATTGATCACAAAACATATTTATTATAAACAACATATTTTAAACATTCCAACTGGTTTGGTTAATTTTATCCCAACAAGAACCTTTTTATATATGACCCACTTTCAATAAAGATTATTTCCACCGGTGAAGTATCCCTTTATCTTAATTAAAGGAGATTCTTATACCTTAGCAATGACACCAGCCTTCAATGTAAGTCACAAAATCACGTTCTCTAGAGACTGTTTTTATTAAGTTTAATTCACAATAGCCAACACGATCTGCAACCTCCCTGTTAGAATTAAAGATAATTTAAAATGAATAAGTGAAAAATATTTTTGAAAAGTTGCTTCTACTTATTAAACACAAAAAGGCAAAATTGGAATTATATAATCAAAGTCAGCCTCTCACAAAAATTGACAAAAAAGTGTTTTTTAATTGCTGTCAGCTTGGCCTTATAGTTCACTCTGAAATGTACAATAACCCAGTTCAGATACATTTAACAGAACCATAGAAAAGCTGCTTAAAGGAGACATATTATGCTCATTTCTGCTTGTTGACATGGGTCTTTGATGTCTAAATGGAATGATAGTAACATGCTTTGGTCGAAAAAACCCAAGGATTGAGCACAGCAGGGTTCTCAACATACCAGTTTCACAGCCCTGCTTTCAGCGGCCGGATTCAGTGACTTTCCCTTTAAATGCTAATGAGCTACTGCGTGCGCCGCCCAAACGGTCTTGGCACCGCCCACCTCTTCCTGCCGGGCGTAAGACGTGAGGACGCCATTTTGTAACCATAACAACGGTTGATTCGGGGGAGAAATGGCTGCCGGTCAACAAACTGCGGTGCAACCTTACCTGTTCGAGCCGGAGTCCGACCCAGAACAAGAAGAGGCTCCAGAAGAAAGTCAGCAGCCAAGATTGAACATGGATGTTTCTCAGTGGTTAGTAGTTAAGTTTGTTACCTCGAAATATACCGGTTTATAAACTTTAAATAAATATTACAAAAGAAACAACACGACGTGATTGCTTAGCTATCGTAGTTTCCAATCAATAATACAATTCTGCTAAAAAATAGGTGTTCCTGTGGCAATTGTGAACAAATGCCTACAGAACCTGAGAATATATGCTGTATGGAAATATCACAAGTAAGTGTGAACACTGTGCAAACATGGTTGTAATTTTGCAGTCTCTCTTTTCTATCATCCATTGTCACTCACTTATCTTTCATAATTTATAGGTTACACGAAGACTACAGCAGCTTCCTGAGCCACCAACATGCATGGTGGACCATCCTGGCCTCGAACCTGTCTGCCTGAATGTATTTTCACTGCAGAATGCACTAAACATTTATCGGGCAGACTATGGACCTTTACGTCTCAGGGGAATTGTGCAGTAAGCTTTCAGTCACTTAAATACTATTAATTTATCGCAAAAATGTTATGCTCAAAAGTACGTAGGTGCTTCCTCTATCTTACATTGCTTATAGTTTATGGTTATAGTTTATCCTTATTATTTTTTACTGAGATCCCAGCTTGTGATCAACAAATGTATATCTAATTAGCTATCTATCTATCCATCTAGTTAACATGAAAATTACATATCAAACAATGAAAACACACAGAACAGTAAGTAAAGATTGTTTATTGTACATTTGTAAACATGTGTAGACATATGAAATAATAAAAACAATAGGAAGATAAATTACTGAAGTGGAACAGTTGAACTTTGTACTTCAATATCAATATAAAAATAATAACAATGAAAGTATCTTATTGCCATGGACGTGAACATTCAGTGCTGACTTTATATTACATTGTGTCCAGCCAATATAGATACCTAGCCTACAGAAGCTTTGTAAGCTGGTGCTGGGGCTTTCTGGGCCGGGGAGTGAGAGTTGTGCTGCCCGCCTGCGTGGTGCTGAGGATTCGTGCAGAGTTCCCTGATGCAGAAGGACAGTATGTTGGGTTCAGACCTGTCCTTGGTTGAACCTCGACACATAACCTGCTATAACGGTCAGCTTGTCAGGTCGGTCAAACTGAGCCGAGAGGTCTTCAGGGATTTTAAGCTTCAGCACCTCGTTCACATATGGGGCAGGGTCCTGGAAAACCTTATCAAAGATGAGGTCCAACAGTGCATCAACGTAATCTGTAGTGCAATAAACAAAGATGTATGTTTACAGGAAAGTTGCACTAGAACCAAAAAGCCTTGTGTAAAGTTTATCTTGTTATTTCACCTAATTACTTCATATTTATACATTCTCCTTATTTATTATTTCTTTTGAAAACCATGTAAAAAGAATTCAGATTTTATTTGTTTGTGTTTATTTTCAACATTCTGTGATATGCCTGTATGTTCATGTTTACTTTTTATTTGTGGAGTTTAAATAAAAGACTGTAAAACTTACGGAATGTTGGCTCTGCTTTCACAGGCTTTGCAGTGCATTCTCCGCGTTTTGACTTTGGGAAGTTGACTCTGTAGAGCAGCTCTCCTCTTGTCGATGTTGCCTGAGGTCGGCCAGCATTTTCATTATAATGCAGGGCAGCCAGGTAGAGTCTTGGGTGGAAAAATAGTAGTTAGAAAGATAGCAAACAAACTAAATTATAATGAAATAAACAGATACTGGTAGTTTTATTACCTGCATAACATTCCAAGGTATGGGAAGACAACATTCTTCGGTGCAAACCGCAAAATGACACTGTGGAATGCCTCTAGCGATGAGGTCTGATAGTGAGGGCTGAGCTTTTCAACATCTCTCAGGATTCTCTTGTTAATCAGTGCCTTTTCTAACCTGCAGAAAGCTGGTGTCCCTGGAAAAAAGAAATCACATGAATTCAAACTGTTAAACATCTTTTAGATATTAAAAAAAAACATTTTATTCACAATTTTGTTTTTATCTACCTGCTTTCAACCATTTGCTCTTGTCCCTTGAGGTGCGCTGTGGATGCAAGCACTGGGGGAAAGCAGGATCTGGATGTGTGTGGATGTCTTGGACATGGTTGAGAATGGAGGTCCACTTAGCCACTCTCTCTGGCCCTGAAGTAGAGGAGGCTGCTGTCCAGTACACATGGTTCTTTATGCTTCGAAGCCACTTCTTCAGCTTTTCGCATTCTTTGTTCTGGGCTATCTTGACCAGTTTCTTGGACAGTCCTAATAAAACAATATTTGTCACATTCAGATAAACAGTATAAGTTGATTACAAAATAACTCTAACCCATGTAACATATTAGTGATTATGATAATAGGATAATATAATGTGTGGACCTGTGAGCAAGGGCATTTTATCTTGATTGTACCCCTACCTTTTTCCATGTGCCAGACATCGTAGTACTGTGTCACATTGGCCTCCCTCAGGAACTTCTGGATCTGAGGGTGACGGTCTGTGACAATGCTGTCCAATGTAACACCACATGCCTCCAGGAGAGCAAGGCTCCTCTTCAGACCTTCTTTTTCCATGTGGTAGCTTCCCCCGACTTCGTTGCTCTGATCAGAAAAACAGGACAAAAGTCTATTAAATATATGATTCTTAAAAGCAGTCATTAAACACAGATTAGTTATCTTGAATAACGATCACACCATTTCACTCACCTGAACCAGCTGTATGTCGACAATAGTGTTGCTCCTCAGGTCCATCATTGAGTAACTGCCAAACTTGGCAGAGTGGCCTTCAAAAATAAATGTAGAATATCACAGAAATGTAATCTTACCTATCAATTTGTTGTACTTCATCGTAAACACTTCTCTAAACAAAAACATTAGAGTAGAATTTATCAGAGAGTCTTGTATACCTGGTGAGTCAGCCCTTAGGTCGCCACCCAGGATAACACTCTCCTGTTGACTAAGCTGCTCCATCATCCCGTTCTGCACAGTCTTCCACGTGTGTATGATTGCAGGCTCTATGAACGTCCGTGCATGACGCCTAAATGTGTCATACTGAAACATCTTCAGCTGCATGCCCGGAAGATCTGAGGACAGACAGACAAGATGTGTCATAAGTACTGCTCTATACAACATTTAGCAATATGATATGCAAAAATAATACATTTACATAGTGATGACTAAATCTATTACCTTTTCAAGTTTGAAGAAAGATGCACCTGTGGTGTATATTGCAGCTGAGAGCTGGAGGTTTCCTGCAGGTGTGCTTCCCAGAATTGGCTGGCTGTTCCATTTTCTGAAGAACTGACAATGTGGGCATGTTTGTTCTACAGAGATGAATGTGCCGACCCTTCTTGTCTGCACGTCTGACACACGCTGACAGACAGGGCACACCTCAAACAGCTCCATCAGACACTTTTCATAGACAATATACGTTGGTGTCTTATGAACAGGGCAGGAAGGCTCCAGTCTAGTAGAAAAACAAAATAATCAAAAGAGAAATTAGTAACTCCCACACAGCTTGAGACAAATTATGTAAAAACATGTAGGGAATAAAAGGAATTCTGAGGTTATTAACTCACGTCACATCTGCTGACTCTGACATAACTGTGACAGAGTCCTCTGGATCAAATGTAGAATCCTTGGGGTCGGGAATTTCCATGGATGAACTACCCTCCAATGGATTCGCCTCTTCCTCCTCCTCCAGTTCCAAGCGAGCCCTTTTACTTGGTCTTTTTATTGGGGTTGATGTTAAAAATGGTTGACGAGTTGAGAAGGCAATGGTTGAGGTGCCAACACCAACATCAGCACAGGACACTGATTTCTGTGTGCCTTTGATAGATGAAAATATATTTTTCATTAGCCACTCCATATTCATAACAGAGTAAAACTAAAATTACACTATATAGAAACATAGTGACTAACATGACATGATATGCTTTTGGGCAACAAACCTGTGCTTCTGAAGTGAGGCTGGAGAGTTCTCATGGAAAGCTGTGTGCCAACGTTGCATGTCACTGGTTGGTCTGTCTGGCAGGCAACATGATGCACCACAGGCTGCTGTACAGTTGTACTTGTCTAAACACAAAAAGAAGCAATAGGTTATGTGTCTGCTTTCTCATGTTACATGAAAAATAAAAATATGTAGACAGAAATGATGATTAGCAATAGACATTTGTGAAGCAAACTTTTCTGTGTCCATGCCTGCATATAACTGATAGTAGCACAGCAGATATCTAGCAGGTAGCCCCTGTCTCCGGAAACAAAACAAAGTAGTGACTGCTTTATTGCAGATAACGCTTTGGTGCTCTCATGTCTGGTCTCTCATGCCAATAGGTTACGCTAGAGCTGTAGTTACATGTATACAAACGCACAGGAACTATTTCGACTGCCAACACAGTCCTTTAGCACAACATGCTAAGTAATGAACATAGCTAACTGGTCGGGAATAAAAGACCATTTTATACCGTGTCCTCTCCGTGTTCACGGCGGAACAGTAGCTCACCGTCCGTGAACTCCTGACAACGCTACAGCTGTAGTTGCATGTAAACAAACACACAGCCATTTAGCACAACATGCTAAGTAATGAACATAGCTAACTGGTCGGGAATAAAAGACCATTTTATACCGTGTCCTCTCCGTGTTCACGGCGGAACAGTAGCTCACCGTCCGTGAACTCCTGACAACGCTACAGCTGTAGTTGCATGTAAACAAACACACAGCCATTTAGCACAACATGCTAAGTAATGAACATAGCTAGCTTGTCGGGAATAAAAGACCATTTTATACCGTGTCCTCTGCGTGTTCACGGCGAAACAGTAGCTCACCGTCCGCGAATTACTAAGACCAATTAAAACAATCTTCCCTGCGTGTTCACAGCGGAACAATAGCTCACCGTCCGCGAACAACAGAGACATTTCACCCGTCTCCTCGCCATGTTCATGGCCGAGCAGGGGTTCAAGGCCGGTTCGAAGCGATACAATCTCAATGTCCTAATTCATTTTCTCAAATCACCGTCATGTTTTAAAAGAGTGCTGATATGACAAATTAACGTTTGGTAACATTAACACTATAGTGAATCCGACTGCCAGTAAGCACAACGTTGAACACTTCACATGTAATGTTAGCTCAGCCTCATTCGGCTAACACGACGGTTAGCATTAGCTCATGTGCTAAATGACCAAAGTAACACAAACTATACTGTTTTTGTAAATACTTACAGTTGCAACATCGGTGGCGTCGGCACGGACAGTGGGTATGGATCCATCTTTTAGGAGCAGTCTTGTTGCCAATCCAGCGGTATACTGTCCGTGGTTGGAGAAACAGTCCGATGTGAAGTGATTCGCACAGACCAGGACATTTTTGCTCAATGACGCTGGGACGTTTCCCTGGTAAACAAAATTTAGCCACTTCGCTTTTAAATCCTCTTTGTTTGGGAGGCGATGTAGCGACATATGAGGACCCGTGCATCCGATGACAGAGCAGCAGTGCTTGGCTTTCGGCTTGTACATGGTGGCGGTTAGGCTGTCGAGTACAAGTGAAGCGAGTAAGAAAAAATGGCGGATCCTTGTTCAGGTAGCCGGCGTAATGTGGGCGGGGATATTCCATGAATATGCAATGACTATGCAAGAATATGCAAAAGACCGGATTGTGACGTCACAATACGGTAAAAATCCAAACGGCTCGTTTAGAGACTAAATTCCTGACTCTGCCAGTTACTAAATATTGACTTAGTTGTCAAAACTCATGTTAAAGGGGTCGGGAGACACCCCGGATACGCAAATATACAAACTAAAGCAAGGAAAAAGTCAGTTTTGCATAATATGTCCCCTTTAAAACACTAAAGCTACATGAAAACTTCAAAGAATACTGCTCTTATGTCAATAAGTTAACCAGTTAAGGTACAGTAGAGTAAACTGTTCCATACAGCTAGTGTGTAAGAGTTCAGTTCAGTGTTGACAGTTCTGTTGGAGAAGTCCATCATTAACAAGTCCCACTCCACTCATGATCAGAGAGATCTGTGATTCGGGTGAGGACTCTTTGGTCCACTGACAGTTGCTTCTTGTTTTTCTTTTCTGTTGTTTTTCTTCTCACAACTGTTGTGACCTTCTCTGGATTGATGAGTGTTACGACCCCCCTTGTGTCTAGGGGTGAGGGAGCAGTAACAAAAGAGTGCGCAGGGAACCAAGGGGCAATGATAAGTGGATTTATTGGGTAAACAATAATGTAACAGAGTAACTGGGGGGCGTAACGGGTGGCGTTAAACCAATAACAAAACAAAAGGAGCAACGAAGTACAAAAAAGGAACGCCACCCATAAACTAAAAGGAAAGCACAAACAAACCAGGGGGAAAAACAATCCCCAAACCAAAACAGTAACAACCAAAGCTAAGTCCTAACCCCCAACCCAAGACAAAGGAAAACGAAGAAACACGGCGAGGGGCCAACAGCCACATCCAGACTGCCGCCCCCCCATCTGCCCCTCCAGCCGGCTTTTACAGCGTCCTGGCTTCCGGCTTCCGGCACGGACGTGAGATGACGAGGATGACGAAGGGTGACGTGATGACGTCAGCAGCGCACCACGGTACCTGGGCAAAGAACAGAGGCAGCAACACACACACAAACCTATTCCCATAACAATGAGGAAGAATCACCTCCATGAACGCAAGAACTCAAAATACAAAACAGATGGTACTGCTTTGTACACTGAAACCAGAGAATGAACAGTGTAATTTTAAAAGAAATCAAAATAAGCATGAGTTCTCCAAACTCTATAGCCAATAATCCCTGTAACGGAGAATCGTTTTTTCTTGTATGATGTTCCCTTATATTCCCTGTATCGTACTGAGTAAAATGGAGACCAACCTTTAATTTACAAGCCAGCTTGACCCATTGATCCTGCTGAAAGGTAAGCATGAGGTTTCTAGGGAAATGCTTCAAATTCCTTGCACATCTCTTGTATAAAATAACTGTGCTTACTTTCAAAGCGCATTCTCCACAGTCTGATTAAGGGCCCAAATTTCAGAATCATTGCTTGGTAATGAGATAAATAATGACACTTTGTTTTCAGGTTATTTTCTGGGAATAGAGCTTAATAGATCAAGATATGCAACCTGAGGTACAGAGATTTCTGAGCACATATGTCCACAATTCTTTCAGCTGTAGAGTCAACTGCCATACATCATCTGCTGTACCTTCAACTCTGTCACTTAATATGAGAAGCAGCAGCCTTAGGAAATTCCAATTCTGTATGGTCTGTCCTGAGAGTTTAGCAGCTTGAGGGCTGACCTCAGATGGCTTTGTAGAAGCATCAGACTGGTTTAATACAGCGATTCAGAGAGGAGGAAGTCAACCATCCCTCTTTCTTTATGAAACACTTAGAGCGCAACATCATAAGACAAAACACCCTCAAAGAAGTCATGTCCACATCTGGTGTATCTTCAGTCTGGAGGTGATTAACAGCTGAATTGCAGCTCTATTATATATTATATTAGGCAGTACCTGCAGAATTATTGTGAGCTACTGAAACTTTTCAGTGAAGTCACCAATACAATGAGAATCCAAATTATCCCCAGCAATGCAATACAAGGTTCCTTTGACTGCTGTTTCATCTGATACTACAATACCATTCTCCTCCAAGTCCTTCAAGTATGCTAGTATTCAGAGAACACATTAGCATGCCCAAATGCTTTGAAATACTTCTCTCTCAACAATAAAACAAGTGACATGGGGGTTTGAGCCATGATCATGGAAAGAAGAGCCCTTGATATCCCGCAATCGCACCGTTTATAAAGAACTTGGCGTAACGTTGCAATCGTGTCACCTTTTACAAAGCATCCCGGCTTTGCGGATTCAGAGAGGCTGGCTTTCTACCTTCTTCGGATCAACTTTCTGAGCTTGTTAAATCCCCCGGTGGCGAGTCTTGTATGTAACACGTCTTCAAAGCATCACTGTCTGTTGCGGCTTTCCAGCTCTCTCCTTTCACAAAGAGGCTTGCCTTGTTTCGCCTCTGTTACGGCTCTGTGACTACACTTGTTGCCGTCTCAGAGGCAGAACGTACACCCCTTTCCATCTCAGGACCTTGTACAATTACAATAGTGCAGAATAACGGGGTGATACTCCCAAAACCAAAAACAATGTAAAAGGGGCTAGAGATATACTGATAAAAAAACCCTGTACTACATACAATCAAACAATTAAAACTGGTTCATTAAGAAATAATCTCCTGAATACAAGACATACATTTAAAATGAACAATTAACTACTTTTAGAAAATCTATGATGGGATACTGTAGACTTTAAAGGGATAGTTCGGAATTTTGGACATAAGACCTATTTTCAAACTCAGCCGGTGTGTCGAGACGTCTGGAGACGTTTTCAAGACATTTCATTCAGTTCTTCTAGTTGCCAAGTTCGCTTGTGCTATGGCTAGTGCAAGTCAATGGTTCTAGTTAGCATGGCATTAAAAACAGTCATACCGTCTCCACAGTGCACCCGAGGCAAATCAATTGTAACGGCAGACTATCGATGTACATATCTGTGTTGATAGAATGTTTGAAATAAAACCAACCTTGCATTTTTAAGGATTTATGTCTTAGAAGCAGCAGCAGCAGCGTGTCATACTTCCTAGTAGGCTATGGCAGCGGCGGACTGATATCACCTAGCACTTATAAGTTACCGGTTCTATAATAGTTTGTTTACCTGCTGTCATTGCTACAGACGCAGAGTAGCCTGCAGTGCTAGTTTCTTCAATCTCACAGAAATGGACACTTTTGGAAAATATACTGAAACTTTTGAAGACTCTGATGAGGAGTTTTTTTCCACCCAAACCCAACCGTACCTGTACGAGCCTGAATATACAGAGGAAGAATTGCGCAAGAGGGATGCTCAAAGGGCAGAACGTGAATGAGCGTCTGTGGAGACCGAGATAGCCCCCGCTGGAGCTGAGAACCGGGACCGAACAAACGGAGACTGGTGGTGCCAGGAGGGAATCCCTCCGAGGGTTTACGGTTGTCCGGACGGAGCAGAGGTTCGGGTTCACGGTGCGTAATTGTGGGTTGGCTGGCCCGTGGGCTGCCCGGTGTTTGCGTGAGGTCCAAGCGCTTTTCATCCAGGTCTGAGGGCATGATGCCCGACAATTCGGCCCGGTTCGATTGCCTATTTACGGCCAGTATTTCGGGCGGCACGTCTTAGAGGTTTGAGTCCGTTTGTGTGAGGTCTGAGCGCTTTTCAGACAGCCTCGGGGGCATAAGGGCCGACAATTCGGCTGTGTTCAGGTGTGTATTTACCGGAGGGATTCCCTGCAACGCCCCCGAGGGTTTACGGTTCACCGGACGGAGCAGAGGTTCGGGTTCGCGGTGTGTAATTGTGGGTTCGCAGGGCCGTGTGCTGCCCGGTGTTTGAGTGAGCTCCGAGGGCTTTTCAGACAGCCTTGGGGGCTTAAGGGCCGACAAATCGGCGGTGTTTAGGTGTGTATTTACCGGCTGGATACCGAGCGTCTTAGAGTTTTGAGTCCGACGGAGCAAAGTAAAATTCCGCTGCTGCTGAGAAACTAGTCCCTCAAAAAATGGATGATTCATGCGATGCGAGGTTAGTTTTGTTTCAAATATTATTCTATCAACACAGATATGTACATCGACAGTCTAGTGTTTTAATTTATTTGCCTCGGGTGCACTATGGAGTGGGCAAGACTGTTTTTAATGCCTGGCTAACTAGAACCATTGACTTGCGCTAGCCATAGCACAAGCGAACTCGGCAACTAAAAGAACTGAATGAAATGTCTTGAAAACTTCTCCAGACGTCTCGAACACACCGGCTGAGTTGGAAAATAGGTCTTATGTCCAAAATTCCGAACTATCCCTTTAAGAGTTGTAATCTGTAATATTAAAAGCCTGTTTTGTTAAAATGGGCTTACATACATAACAGAGATAACTTTCAAATTCCAACGGCAGAAAATAAAAAAACATGCATTGCCTCATATGTTTGACCATGAGGGTTTGAGAGGTATTGATGTCTTATAGGAATGTTGGCATGACATATATAAAGTTGTTTTATATTATATATTACATTTACACACCAACGGCGGAGTCAACCATGCAGGGCGACAGCCAGCTCGTCAGAAGCAATTAGGGTGTGGTGTCTTGCTCAGGGACACCAGGCACTCAGCTAGGAGGAGCCGGGGAGCAGGTGCTCTACAGAAAAAGTATTTACTTCTATTGAAGTATTTGGCACCTTCAAAACTTTGCAGATATTTTCAAAAAGCCAGCTGCATGGTTAATCCTGATGTCGGCCCCAGCTTCAGCAAATTTGTCAATGCTTTTTCTTAGATGTTCCGGGTTTTCAAATTAAATAATAAATTAAAAAAAATATTGATAAATATTATGAATGGGTAATGGAATAATACTGTATTATCAGGGAAAATGCACATTTTCTATATAATATGTTGGGAGTTTTTCGTAACACTGGCTTTTCCAAAGGTGGTGCAAGTGCAGATTCTGAATTTAAAATTCAATACATTTCAAGAAAACACACAGAAAATCTGCAATACAGACAATAATGCCTGTAATACACACTTTAAACATGAGAACTCATTAGACTGCCTCCAGTTCCCACATTTTTTCCAATATGTATTAAGTCCTAATTCTATTTTAAATTGGAGGTTGTGTTTTTTTTAGGGCCGGGACTTTAACATACTGTAAGTGAAAATACTGTAAGTGCGATTAAAATGCGTCAATTTTTTTAACGAATTAATCTGAATTAACGCGTTAAAAAAATTGACGCATTTTAATCGCACTTACAGTATTTTTGCACCGCGGAACGTTTCTCACTGGATGAGTTTCAGGCGGACCGATTATACTGGAGCACCAACTAGCGTTCATGACTTCAGACAGCAACAAACCACCGTGGATGGGAAATTTTGTTATAGAAAACAAACATATGGAAGCGTCGATAAGAGCATGGTTGTGCGCAAGCTCTGCAACAAGGAATTTGCATATCACCGCAGCACATCGAGCCTCAAGTATCACCTCAATGCAAAACATATAACAGCTAGCGTGGACGCTAGCATGGTAGCTAGCGTCAGAGGGTTAACCCTCGCTAACAGAGAGATGTTTTCTAATAGTCAGGGTTTCCAATGTTCTGAATGTACTTGAAAGTATTGTGTTTTACTTAAAAAAAAACGTGTTATAGTTTACAGAAGGTCTACCTACCTATAGGCTACCTGAATTTCTGAAATGTACTATATTTCTTAATATGCTATTGCTACACTTAATGGCAAAAATTGCACTGGTCTGTTGGACTTGGTTGAACAAAAATAAACAATATTTTGTTGCTTAAGCTTATGTATTCAGTCATTATTCAATGGTATACTAAAAATCCATGTGAAAAAAATTACTCACTTCTCACTGTTCTCAGGTGAATACATCTCTTCTTACATCTTAATAGTAACGTTAGGCCTAACCCTGACCACACACTTTCGAATCAATATAAAAGCAAGCCAGGGCATTCACATTGATAATTCAAGGTAAATGCCACATCCCACATAACCATGCAGTTAATTTACCATCCTGATGATGAATACAGTTCATTTCTAAATCCAAATGTAGTATTCTCAATTTGTTTAATAGGTTGGGCATGACACCATTCATATGTCAATGGTGTTTCAGTACTTCAATTTGTAAGAAAATGTATGCCTATCCTTACATAATTTCATTGAATGTTGATTGATTTGTAACCACGTTCAAAACACCAATCAACATGTTCCCTGTCCAATAGAAATATGCAGAAAATGTCAACACTACAAACTGATGACATGTCTGCACTGACTGCCTTCACTCCATTTTGTAAAAAAATGCGTGGTACATTAAGAGGACGCCACGGGAGAGAGGGCATTTCTTCTGGGAAACAGATCTTAAGAAAGATTGGTATCTAAACTTCCGAATGCCCATAGAGGCCTTCATTATCCTTTGTGACCAGCTGGGACCATACACCAACCCCCAAACAACACACATGTTGGATCCAGTACCTTTAGACAAGAGGTTTTGCAATTACTGTCTACAAGCTTGCCAGTAATGTTGAATTCCATGATGTTGCCAACCTGTTTGGTTTCGGAGCCAGCACAGCTGTTAACATCTTCTGGGAGGTGTGTGAGACACTGAGCAAATTCAGGAGGGTTTTGTGAAGAGGCTAAAATCTGTCCCTGAAGACCAAGCCACCATTATAGGTTTTGAGAGGCAGACAGGATTCCCAATGTGTGCTGGTGTTTTGGATGTTATGTACATCCCAGTCACTGGCTATCCCACCAAATACTATAAAAGGAAAGGACAGTGTTCCTCAAGGACTTGGAGACCACACTTATAAGTTCCTTGATTCTGATGTTGGCTGGTCAGGGAAGTGCCACGATGCATATGTTTTGAGGGTTCTCATCTGTGCTGCAAAGTGGAGGATGGCTCTTTCCCCCCTCCAGTCAGCAGGAACATCCAAGGAGATGACACACCTGCTCTGATTGTGGCTGATTCTGCCTTCAGCTTGACCAACATAATAATACAATTACATTTTATTAATAGTACCATATCACAACAAAGGTTATCTCAGGACACTTTTCAGATTGAGCGTGTTGAGGACTAGAGCAGAGTCCCATCATCTCCAGGAGCAAGAGTTACAGCGACAGTGGTGATAAAAACTTCCTTAAGAGACTTTAGGCACAACTCTGGAGCAGATCCAGAACTTGGGTTCCATGTGCATTTGGTGTTGGTAATTGTAGTGTACTCTGCCACCGGGGGTTCTAACAGCTCGGTTACTGGTGCGACACACATTTACGTTCTAACGTCCTTGATTGTTCTCTTCATGCACACACAAACAAAACTTGGGGGGCCTCGATGGCAATTTGTGTTTTCAATAATTTCAATAATTTCCAAGCAGGAACACAGTAGCCAGAGCAAGACAAATCTAATTTATAACTTTTGGAAATGGCGACACATCAAGCAATAAGGGTACGTTGGACATCGGAGATGCTGGAGGAAATATAGCATGAGCAAATAAATTGCTTCAATGCAGCAAATATTCATATTAAAGATATTAACGATATGCTAACTTTATTAGCAATTTCTGCAATTTTTTTCTGCGCAAAAAGTCTGCAGGTCTATGAATGAGGGTGGCCATTTTAGATTTTGTATTTAAAGGTCAAGGTGCATGAATGATTCACCAGGTGGCAGATACCATACGTCAGATTGTATACAACAGGTCTTGCGGATGACAGAGGTCGCAGAATGTTGTGTATCAAATATGATACAAATGGCGTTATCTTTGTTTTTCATATGAATCAGAATAAAATAGAAAAATGAATCAGAACTGAAGAGACCCAAACTAACTGGAAATGACATCTTGATTTATTTTGACTGCTTCATGAACCAGAGAGACAGCAGCTGATTCAAGAGTCACCTCGACTGTGTGTGTGTGTGTGTGTGCGTGTGTGTGTGTGTGACTAATACAGTTGAGGTTGGGATTAAAGGAGAAATCCGGTCATTTTTGACCCCATGTCCGTTGTCCTCAGGGTCATCCCGACTTATTAGAAGCAAAAAACCCGACAAAAATTGACGTTGCCTAGCCCGAGATCTGTACCTGCCTGGCAGCCTTCCAGACTCGCTACAATGATAACCCATTGGGGCACCGTTGTATCTGCTTTCCTGGGCCTCAGAAAACAATTCCAAGACCTATGCAACACAGGTTGGGTCCGTACGAGACACCACGGCGCTCATTTAGCACAAATAGTGTGGCAAAACGACATAAATATGTGTGTTTTAGCATGAAGTTACTCACCTCAAATCACCCCGTAGAGTAGACATTAGCAGTAGACAGCCGAGCGCCTGTCGTCCCTCCCAGTCACCGCAGAAACGAAAACGTTTTTCACGTGGTTTTGATTTTGTATCCATAAAGAAACGACCGAGCAGTGCAGTCGTCCTGTCCGTAATAAATCCATGAAGATGTTACGTCCATATGTATGACTGTTACAACATAGCAACATAGCTTCAGCTAGTAACGTTCCGGGCGCTCGTCCGTCCCACTCACCGCAGAAACGAAGACGTTTTTCACGTAGTTTTGATTTTGTATCCATAAAGAAACGACCGAGCAGTGCAGTCGTCCTGTCCGTAATAAATCCATGAAGATGTTACGTCCATATGTATGACTGTTACAACATAGCAACATAGCTTCAGCTAGTAACGTTCCGGGCGCTCGTCCGTCCCACTCACCGCAGAAACGAAGACGTTTTTCACGTAGTTTTGATTTTGTATCCATAAAGAAACGACCGAGCAGTGCAGTCGTCCTGTCCGTAATAAATCCATGAAGCTGTTACGTCCGTATGACTGTTACAACATAGCAACATAGCTTCAGCTAGTAACGTGCCGGGCGCTCGTCCGTCCCACTCACCGCAGAAACGAAGACGTTTTCCTCGTAGTTTTGATTTTGTATCCATAAAGAAACGACCGAGCAGTGCAGTCGTCCTGTCTGTAATAAATCCATGAAGCCGTTATGTCCGTATGTTGCTATGTCCATATAACATATATATAACATACGTTGCTATGTTACAACATAGCAACGATAGCTTACAGCTAAACAGTAGCCGGCAGCCAAAACAATGCAAGTCTCGCGCAAGTTCCCGTCTGCCGTCCTCACTCTGGAGCTGTTTTCAAGCCAGTACAGTGAAACATCTTGGACAGTCGCGCGAGGGTCACTTTGTTCTCACTCTGTTGATGAGAGACTGCAGTCTGCACGCGCTACACGCGACACGCGACTCTCACTCATTCCGTCAACACAACTAGCCTACTGAGACTGCGCGAGATTTGTTGTCGCTGTAGCAGCTTCAACTGTCACAAAGGCTAAGCAATATTACTATGTAGGCTAGCGCCAGTTACACTGTCATATGGACATGACGGCACTACTCGATGGAAAGAAGTTTGTCACTAGTGGCTTGAAAACAGCTCCAGAGTGAGGACGTCGGGAGACGGGAACTTGCGCGAGACTTCCATTGTTTTGGCTCCCGGCTACTGTTTAGCTGTAAGCTATCGTTGCTATGTTTCTGCGGTGACTGGGACAGACGAGCGCCCGGAACGTTACTAGCTGAAGCTATGTTGCTATGTTGTAACAGTCATACATATGGACTAAACATCTTCATGGAATTATTACGGACAGGACGACTGCACTGCTCGGTCGTTTCTTTATGGATACAAAATCAAAACCACGTGAAAAACGTTTTCGTTTCTGCGGTGACTGGGAGGGACGACAGGCGCTCGGCTGTCTACTGCTAATGTCTACTCTACGGGGTGATTTGAGGTGAGTAACTTCATGCTAAAACACACATATTTATGTCGTTTTGCCACACTATTTGTGCTAAATGAGCGCCGTGGTGTCTCGTACGGACCCAACCTGTGTTGCATAGGTCTTGGAATTGTTTTCTGAGGCCCAGGAAAGCAGATACAACGGTGCCCCAATGGGTTAGCATTGTAGCGAGTCTGGAAGGCTGCCAGGCAGGTACAGATCTCGGGCTAGGCAACGTCAATTTTTGTCGGGTTTTTTGCTTCTAATAAGTCGGGATGACCCTGAGGACAACGGACATGGGGTCAAAACTGACCGGATTTCTCCTTTAACTTTTTCACCCTGAATATCATCTCTTTCAACCTCCTGACACAATAACTCACACACATACAGACACACACACACACACAAAGTTGAATGAGATGAAACCTTATTTCCTCTCTAAGAGGATTCCGGTGACTACCATGTGTGAATGTAAATGTGCCGTACTTCGTTGGCACGTCTTCAGTCATTAGTGTCTAATCTAGTTCTGTGTCACTGGCACGAGGAAGTCTAATTTACACTGCTAATGTATTATTATTTAGAGCTGTTATTTTTGTCATTTTTGATCCTGTCCGGATCCAGTTCTTCTCTGCTCTTTGTCCGTGTTTTCTTTCCCCCCGGGCTGGGCGGGGCCTTCAGGACCTACTGCATCCACCCTCTGCACACCTGCTGCTCATCTACCTGATTCCCTGATCTCCACTGCAGTCTTAAGCCGGTCTCTCCCTCCACTCATCGCCAGTTCGTTGTTTCACCCTCGTGGTAACGCTACTCGGCTCCTTGACGTTGAGATCAAGCATTTTTTGCCTCTCTGTTCTGACCTTAGCTCACCTGTTTTTGTGTTTTCTCCTCCAGCCCTGCCATTTGCCTGCCCCCAGCCCTGCCTCGCCCAGCCCTGTCGTCGGACACCTTTTGTTTCCCCCTTTTTTGAACCTTTGTTTAATTAAATTTCCGTTGATCTGCATTGTGGGTTCAGTTCGGTTTTTTTACGCCTGACAATTTTATGGTGAACTCTACTCTATATATCCTTCCTGTACCATCACTACAAAACCCTGTCTCCCTCCACGCCTACTTTTCACAACATATTTTCAGGTGGCTTCATTTAGTTTGGAAATATTTAGTTGATGTGTCAGGTGATGCCACATTCCCTGCATGCTGATTAGCTAGTATTAAAATTAAACCTCCTCCCTGCAGATTTTTGCTAATTTGTCAGACATCTAAAGGTTGCTCTTTGAAGAAATGTTTGTGAGTCTCAATCTAGTGTTGTAGTCAAGACCGCATCAACCGAGACCAAGACATTACCGAGACCAGAGAGTACAGAGACCGAGACAAGACCAAGACTTTTAGAGGTCGAGACCGAGACAAGACCAAGACTTTTAGAGGTCGAGACCGAGACAAGACCAAGACCATATATATCAAAGGAAAAACAACAAAATGGGAGTTTTTTAAAAATAAATTTAATTTAAGTTTGCTCTTAAATAAATGCAACAACAAAAACAATCTTTGTGCTGTTTTCATAGCAGCACAATGAATGAAATAATTCTCAAGTCATAGCAAACGTGTCGTGTTTCACTTTTTTGAAAAAGTTCATATTATCAAAACTGCATTGACCTAACAAGTCACAATAAACCTTTCATTTCAGAGAGAAAAAATTGAATTAAAAAGTAAAGAGTCGGTACCAGCTAAATTAAATGAGCTGTGTGAAAAAGATGACATTTCAGTAAGGTATTTTTTGTTAACATTCTTGAACATTGGTCTTTCCTTCATGAAATTACAACATTAATTAATCAGGAACAGTTGAACTAAAAATGATGTAATGCCAAGCCTGAACATCATGTGGTAACAAATCACCCCTAAAAGTCTGAGCTCAACAATAACAGTAAACTCATAAAGGGCTTGTTGCTGAAGACCTCAAAGGTACAGTTTCTTTCCATTTAAGCTAAGATTTAAGAAGAGCTTGGTTGCATTTCAGAAACATGAGAAACTGCAGCATTCTGTGACCTAAACGTGCACGATGGGGTCTCATGATGATGCCTCCTCTACTAAAAACCCTCTCAACTGGTGCAGAGGATGCGGGTACTGACAGCACCTTCAGTGCCAAGTTGTGGAGTTGTGGGAATCTGTCTTGGTTTTTGTACCAGAAGACAAGTGCATTGTCAGTGTCAGTGTCCTGGATGGCATCAAAGTATTTGCTTATCTGTGTACTGATGCTTGAACCCTGGCCTGAGCTGCGCTTTTTGAGAGCTTTGTAGCGAGTAAGAAGGCGTGGGCATTTGGCTGGAGGTGAATCACTGGATGGATCTCCATCTGTGGCTCCGGCTTCGCACTCTTCACCCTCACTGTCCATCAAGTTCTCAACCTCAGAGATCAAAGTGTCTGAAAAATACAAGCAAATGAAAGAAAATTACTGAATTAGATAGAAAGAAACAGTGATACAGTGTCAGCAGGTATCAAATAATTAACTTAACAATATGTTGTTTAGAACAAGCTTATTCTCTAAAGGTGAATTACAAAGATGGTATCAGAGTTTTACAATATGAAATTAAAACCTAATAAATTCCACTACAAGGCTAAATTAGAATTTTGATGTAAAATGTACGTGTGTATAGCCTACCTGTCAGTTTTTTCTTCAGATCCTCTCTGAAGCTCTTGGTTGCTGGTGCATTTTGCCCATTTGCAACATCCAGATCCACCCAGTTTAATCCAAATTGTGGGTCAAGCATTGTAGCCAAAAAGTACACATTGTGGCTGAACGGTTCCTCTCCCCCACTGTCTTCGGTCATGTTTGTTTTGGCAAAGATTCCACTGAATCTTCTCATCAGAGACTGACGGAGGGCCTTTACTATAGGCCGACACTGTATTCGTGTCTCCTCCATCTTCACAAGATGTGTATGCAAGTCCAGAACAGTTGGTACCACCATGCTAATGGTAACTGCCTTTTCTCCCTCTGTCAGGTCTGTTGCCTCCGAGAACGGTGCGAGAATTGAGGTCAACTCCTTGAGCTGGTTCCACTCACGAGTGCTGAATACCACTTCTTCATAATCCTTGCTACACATTTCAGTCAGAGCTTTATGGTCCAGAGTTGTGAGGGCCTGCACTTGTTTGAAAGTGCTGTTCCACCGAGTGTTGTTTGCAGCTGGAATAGTCTTAGTAGAGTCTAATGCAGCCTCAAACTTGTCTCTGAACAATGCGCTGCTGTGCAACAGAGTTGAGAAGCGTGATGTTTTGGCAATGGCGCGAGAGATAGCTCTAACTTCCTTCATGCCGTCATTTACTACTAATTGCAGGGAATGAGCAAAACAAGAAATACGTTCACCTGATAACCAGGGTGGCTCTGTGTCTTCCATAGGATTCATGTCCTCCCACAGGTGCTCATCATCAAGGTTTTCCTCCTCACTCTCGCTGTCATCTGACTGCTGTTGTGGCATGCGAACTTTAAAAGCACACTTCATATTAGCAGCATTGTCTGTCACAATATAACTGATCTTCTGACGGATACCATATTCTTCAGTGATCTCCTCAAAGGCAGAGAAAATTCGCTCTCCACTATGTTTGCCTGGGAAACGTCTACAGTCAAGCAGGAAGGATTCGAGGGCATAGCAATCCTTTGACTTGCTGCACAAATGAGCTGTTACTCCAAGGAAGGAGCGAAGTCTGCGATCAGACCAAATGTCAGTAGTTAAGGACACTGTTGATTTTTTCTTCAGCTTCTCCAAAACTGTCTCCTTAACTTGCTTTACCAAAACTGGTATATATTTTTCAGTAATTGTTCTTCTTGAGATTGGTGTGTACTTAGAATCCACAGTCTCAAGAAAGTGTTTAAAATGTTCATTTTCCACAAGGGACAGCGGCAGACAACACCCAATTATCAAATCTTTGACAATGGCCTCACTGATGGCTTGCTGCCGTGGGGACTGTAGACTGTAGAGCTGCACTTTCTGGGCAAAGGAAGAGATAGTTGGCTGTGTCGCATCTGTCTGTTGTCCTGCCTTGTAGTCCAGGAACCTTAAATTTAGGGAAAATAAAATGATATGGTGAAACAAACACCAAGAGAGAATTCTCTGAAATAATGGTTTAAGTTATGCAGAGAGAAAAGGTGTCAAAGTATGTCAAATTTCCTAATTGATATGCAAATATTAAACAAAAAAATATGTAGATTTAAAAAAAGAAGAAGTGCTTTCTCCACTTATAAGTACACTAGATTCAAATCCTGTCCCCCCCTCCCTTTTTTCCCCAAAAAAGGTTAGTAAAGTAATTTAATTTATTTGCAGTTCAAATTTAATTAATTTAGTTGCTACCGGTATTTTAGTTTATTAATTTTGTTTGCCTTTAGATTTTCAATGCCATGTTAGGTGCTTTTTGATGAAAACTCTAAACAGGAAACAATACATGAATCTATATACATTGATCTATCTATCTATTAATAGACAGACAGAAATATAGATATATTTGTGCTTAGTACCAACACAACACACCATGCATCACTGTGATACTCATTCACTTTTTTATAAAATAAAATTAAACATCACTTTTAATTACTGCTTTTAAACTTCATGCATTAGCCTTACTTACCATGTTTTGAGTATATTGAATTAAGCTTTTTTATATATATATACGTATATATTTATCAAACAAATATTAAATTATTTAACTGAGGAGTCTGTCACTCTAGTTTGTCTATTTTCTTTGACTGTTGTTTCTTAAAATTATCTGCCATAGCTATAGCTATTCGTTCAAAAATAATACACATAATGAAAACAGATTTAATGTGCAATTTGTTTTTGAAGCTAAATGCTATTGTAAGTTCGTAAGCTATACTTCTTTTGAAACAATGTGTTTTAAACCATTAATTTTCCCTGATTAATATTTCACCTATACATTAGGCTATTCCTCAATGCTTATTCTTTCTATACTAACACACACAACTCCAGTTTGACTTGACAAAGCCTCATGTCACACATTTTGGGGAAGAAATATGACCCATTTATTGATGTTGTTCTGTTATTGTGCTTGTGACAACAAAGCCATGCGAGTGAGTTAAAAAAAAAAAAAAAAAAAAAACGTTAGCAAGCTAACTTAGCTGTAGCCTAATATAGTGCTTTGAAAATTAGCAAATAAATGCCTAAAATGACCATGGAAAGAGTTAAGCTTATTTTTTCGCTTATTTTCTCTGGATGGGGGAGTTGAAATTTACCAGACTTTTGATATAACGTGTAGCTAATGTTAAACTTTGCATGGCTAACTGTTATTAGCTTACCTGTCTCTATGTTTCCTCTCCAGGTGACGGTAAAAATTTGAAGTGGTCCCCGCCGTTTCAGTGAGGAGGACTTTACAAAATGTGCACACGGCTGAGTGCTTTCGTTTACCTCCTTGAATGAACTCCTTGTGGAGAGTGAAGCCAAATTTAATAATTGCCGAGTTGGCAGACATCTCTCAGCCGCCTTCCTCCTGTCGACTCCCATAGACTTTAAAAGAGGCGTCGTCTCCACGTGCGCAGGAAAAAAAAAACAACAACACTCTGTGCGCAGGGGGTGTGTCACTCTCTCACACTGACACCGGGCAGGTTGCAGCTGCAGCTGGGGGAAATCGTTACACTACCATTGATTTTAAGTTATGATTAGCTGTTTTGAGAAGGTCCTTTTTCACTCTTATCAGTAAAGCATGGACAGAAAGCCTATCAGCAATGGTCTCGACCGGTCTCGTTCAAAAAACCCGACGCCGCCCGGTCCGAGACCGAGACAAGACCGAGTAAAAATGCCGTCGATACCAAGACGAGACCAAGAACCTAAAAAAATGGTCTCGAGACCGGCCTCGAGACCAAGACCGATCTCGAGTACTACAACACTATCTCAATCATCAGATACCACCATCATCATTTGGGTAATAATCATCCCTTCGAAATCTGACTGGAGCATTAACATTCAAAGAAACACTGCATGAATCATCCTCAGAGTGTAAAAGTGTATTTATTCTAGATTATTGACTCGTAGAATTGAATCTGTAACTGTTTTAAACAAATATCAAGAGTGAAAAAGCTCCATTAGGTTCTTATTATATTTGATATCAGCTGTTCTGTATATTAGTGAATATTAATATGTGATCTTTTGTCCTAAATATAGAACAGACAACGACCTCATTGCTGTTGATTAACCAGAACACCGTCAAGGGACAAAGAGAGAGTTAGTCCACACAAGGAGTTCAAGTTCAAAATACTTTATAGTTGTGCAGTATATAGTATACAAAACCAAGTCACACACACAATAAAAAAAACGATATAATATATATATATATATATTATATATATATATAATTATCTTGGAAAGGGAGTTTTTTGTCTTTGTTTTACGGTGATAGACCCATACCAGCAGATTAAGGAGAAGGTGACAACTGACTCAACAAAGGACCTGTAGAAAAGGGTTATCAGGGTCTTGTCCACATTAAACTTGGCCAGCTTTCTAAGGCAATACTGGTGCTGCTGGCCTTTCTTGCAAAGCAAATTAGTATTTGTCCCAAAACACAACTTATCATCAATAATGGATCCTAGATATTTGTACTCTTTAACAACCTCCTGACCATTGATACTAGTTTTTACATAGTTAATGACATTACGCCTAAAGTCAATACACATGTCCTTAGTCTTTTAGGTATTCAGTTCAAGAGAGGCATCCTGACACCAATAACTGGTTTGCGCAATTAATGGAATTGTCAGAGTGGCAACCAAATGATGTCGCCACCAGCAAGAGATGAACGATCGCTCTGCAGCGATGCAGAGGACCTCCGACGTTCCATCCAGACCTGAGACACCCAGACCTGAGACACCCAGACCTGAGACATCCAGACCTGAGATATCCAGACCTGAGACACCCAGACCTGAGACATCCAGACCTGAGACATCCTCATCTGCGACCACTCGTGTTCTCAGGAACATAAAACTATCTGAACAAACAGTCTCAGATAAACCATTTACTAAAAAATAATAAAGAACACAAAAACGGAATTGTTCCAGTCTTCGTTGATTATTTATTTTCTCACTTTTACTTACAATCAATTTCAACTTAACATAGATCAAGTCCAGTCACTGTGTTATTGCATGGCTGCTTAATCTGTAACGAGGATTTCTGGTTCACATGGTTGATAAAGTATGATTTGTGTGGTGCTTCCTGATTTAGACCTGCTTTTAAGAGGTGGAGAATTTCTGCCACAAAATAGAGGTGTGCTCTCACTCGCAGTTTTAGTAAATACCGGGGAATATATAATTAGGCGCACTTTGCACGTATCCTCCCATCATCTCAAAAGTGTGAGTCCCAACTGAAATTATTTGTTATTAAAGACTGATATGCATAATGATATCACATTAAATTAACTGATCATTTAATCAAAACAGATTTCATTAAGTGTGATTGCCTACTTTATTTCATAATTTATCCTCCATTTTAAATAATTGATACACTCACTGATTGATATTTAAACAAAAAAAGCTGAACCCTGAATGTTCATTCGTTTCTCTCAATCAAGTTAAATATTGTTGTTATGCTTTTCATAATACAATGTTATCTATTAATAATTAAAACCAAAGATCTGAGCAGAAGAGCTAGAGCAACAAAAGAAAATAGGCCATATGAATACATCCATAGTGATGTGACAGTTACTTACTGTCGAAAAGAAAGCCCCGGGACATGTATTAAAACTAAACACAATCACAGTGAGAAATGTTTTTTTTAACACGTTTCCACACACAAAGCAATTTAACATGGTGGTTTATTCTGTCATGATTTGATAAACTAGCGACTACATGATACCTTTTGTCTGGTTTGTTGCAAATATTGGATCAATTTGTTGTCATGGTCTTGGTCCTGTTTTATTTTGAAGTTCTCTGCCTCCTGTTTGTTTGACTTCCCGTCTCCTTTTTTCTGCGTATCACCTGCTTTGCTTTACTCTTGTCAGCCTCGTCTGCTACGTTTGTTGCAACCAAGGTGTCAGGTGTCATATCTACAGTCCTAAGTTCATAGTTTATTTTTAGTTCAGTCTTTTGTGGTATTTCTTTCTGTCTACTCTAATTATAATCTAGAGTAACTCTAACATATATTTCTAAAATTGCTCCCTCTCTTTTGGTTCTCATGAGTTTTGCTATATTTACCAACTGTTGTCATTGTTAAACCCTCTTTCTGTTTGATTCAAATAACCAGTCTGCTTCAAGTCACTGTAAACCAAGTTACATTGAGTTTACTTTAAGGCTTTAGGGAAATAGGGTGCCCTAGAATTAATACAGTAATGTGTGATAAAAACTTGAAGGCCTGACATAGACATTTTTAGTTCAATACACTAAATACTAAAGTATGTTTATCCTATCCGGACTGAACTCTCATTCCTGTTTCATTTTGATTTTGACTCGCTCTGTTCATTGACTCCAGCTTCACTTTCGCCTGTTGTTGAGTTTCCTGCCACTCCACTCACCACACCGGCTGCAGCTCATCAGCAATCAGATACCAAGTATATATACATACCTGGTCAGACACTTTTGGTCACTTACGTTGGTCTACGTTGCCAGCTTCCGACCTCGTGTAGTGCTCCCATCTAAGACCACTTTCTCTTTTTGTTTCAGTCTATGTCCTGGAAGTTTTGCTGCTTCCCTGTTCTGTTTTTTGTGATTTTGTGATCTTTGATTCCCTATTACTTTTATATCACTGACTGCCTTTTGTTGGTTTGAACTTTGAGTTTGGTTCCTCTGTGAGTCCTGAGTAGAGCACCTTCCAGTCATTCTTGGACCTTTTTACTAGTTGTTCTAGGTGCAATTTACCTGTAAATTGAATGAACTGGGATTACGCTCCAAGTTGTCTGGGAGATTTGCGGAGACTTATTGACAGTTAGATGCTTAATTATATTAGTTGAGACAAGATTTGTATCACATATCAACATATTCTGTCATGTTTAAAAACCACAGTCACCATTTTTCAATTAAAATCATGGATATGTCATTACTTAAAGCAAAGTGACAACATAATGTTGATGCTGCCGGAGAACATAATTCTTTTACTCATTTCTATGAATGAGTTTGTACAACAGTCTTCTTAACATTTGTTATCGGGACATCATTAATATACAGTATATTACTCTTTGTTAATTGATATGATAGTCTATTCAGGTATCACATGTAACCACTTTTTGATGATGATGTAGATGATTTATTAACTGTACAGTTTATTTATCAACACATTACTCCAGAACCGTATTGCATGGTAAATATACATAACACTATATATAAATAGATGTACACAATAAAGAATTTATTATAATACACTACATATTGTTCATATAAAATGAAACGAGGAACTGGACTCCAGCATGATGATTAACCCCGCTAATGGTTTTGCCTCTCATCCAAGAAGCCTTAAGAACTCTTTAAGAAGAGTTTACAACACAACACACACACACACACACACACACACACCCTTAAATGAAAGTTAAGTTAAATGCTTCCTAACACAAAAGGAGTGTTTTGGGGTAAGCAGTCCCTTTAGTGTGGCCTCTAATATTGGGAGCAGTGAGCTGACATCACTGAGGGGATTGTGGCTGTAAATGTCACTGCGTCCTCTTATGGTTTCTACTGTTATCTACTGTGTTGTTCTCTACTCAGGTCTGCTGTAAATGATGAGCCTGTAATATTCGAAGCAGCGAGCTCATATCACTGAGGGGATTGGTTGTAAATGTCACTGCGTCCTCTTATGGTTTCTATTGTTTTAGCGCCGCTCTGCGCTGATGAGGCTTGCATACAAACTGTGGATGATGAGGATGAAAGTCAAGACAGAAGTGATGAGTCATTATGTTTTTAAGACTCTTATTGTTTGGTGAAGGACACAAAGTCTGTCTTTAATTTTAATGATTATTGCTAGAGTGAACACAGTGCAACTTTTCTGTCTTTCCTCTTCTGCTGGCTTCATGGAAATAAATATATATTATACATGAATATACTGTTTCTTAACTGGAGTTATTGATGAGATATTTGTATTTTCTTGCTGTTTAGCAGTATCATCTATCATATCAAACACTAATATGAGTGAGTGTCAATTATAAGTTGCCAGTTGAAACATACTTGAAAGTTTAGTCGAGCAGCTTCCATGAACAACAATGAATGGATAGCATGTAAAATGATTGAATGACTGATGATGTGGAGGTCAAAGTAGTCACCTTTCATTCATTACTTTCATTCAACTTGGCTGCATATTAAAATATGAAATAATTCATGTGCTGGTTTAGGAACAAACCCACCTAAACCTTCTAACTGACTCTTCAATAGCAGATTAAATGTTGGTTTGATAGGTGACGATTTAGAAGTAGATGATATCAGTCATGATTTCTTTAACATTGTTGCATGTATTAGTGACTCGTCGTTCCATCTGTGCTTTGCACGTCCTGTTTGGAAACACCATCAAACACAAGGTTGGTAATGATAATGTCTTTGCATCTCCTGGTGGTCACCCAGAGCAGAAGTCACCCACTGCTTTGCGGACTGTGGTTTTTAAGCATCTAATTCGACATTTTCACATCACCATCTTGGAATTTTTGTAACCAGTAGTGACCATATTTGGACTGTGGAGGAGCAACGGATCTGGTGAACACAAGCAGCAGAGCAACACCACGAGCAGCAACCTTAAAATAATAAAAAAAATAACTTCAAGTGTTAAAGTGTTGCAGCTAACTGTATTGGTAGCATGGTAGTGACGATAGCGAGGCCATGGTAGTGACCACGCTACCATAGCGACTGGTAGCCCCACCCTATACCATCCCCTGCATTATGGTCTATTTGAATCTAAATTGACCATAATCTACTAAATGAACATCATGCTGGATTGAAGAAGACTTGAAACACATGTTTACAATGTTTACTGAGATAATAAATCAATGGAGAAGTAGGGTCATTTTCTCTCGCCTCCTGATGACCAGCAGAGAGAATGCAAGTTTAAGGCACTTTACTTTTCAGAACCAGTTGCCGCCTGGGTACACCCAAAAATGTTGATTGTATTTTGTGCAATTGGCAGCACTCGTGATGCCTCAGGTGCAACTTCCACCAACACCTCAGATTAAATCTGGGTGATTAACTGAATACTCCATGTCTTAATTGCTGCTAAATTGTATTTATATTTTACAAATTTGAACTTTGTTGGTGTGGTAACAACCTCAGGACTCATAACAACTGCAATTACCTTTAAAATCTGTCAAAGATTCCTCCACTTCTTCACTGATAAAATTGTGTCTACAAGAGCCTGTATCTCTCAGCCCTCCTACGACCCTTCGATTCCTTTGCCTTGCACATCTGTATTTGCTCAGTTTGAGCCGGTGTCCCTCTCCATTTTAGAGGATATAGTTTGTCATATGAAGCCCTCTGGTTCCCCTGCAGATGCCATCCCCCCTCGTCTGTTTAAAGAGGTACTTGTGACAATTGGACCAAGCATCCTTGAGATTATTAATAGCCTCTCCTCTGGTACAGTACCCAGGGTTTTTAAACATGCAGTAGTACGCCCTCTACTTAAAAAAACAGGCCTTGACCTCTCCCTCTGTTCCAACTTCAGGCCTGTCTCCAATCTTTCATACATTTCCAAAATTTTAGAGAAGGTTGTCTACAACCAGTTATTACTGTTCTCAGAAGATAATGGCATCACTGAGCTATTCCAGTCAGGGTTCAAAGCCCTCCATAGCACAGAGTCAGCACTTTTGAAGGTGTCAAATGATATACTTTTGTCAACAGACTCTGGTAAGTCTGTTGTCCTAGTGCTTTTAGATTTGTCTGTTGCATTTGACACTGTTGACCACAGCATTTTAATCTCTCGCCTCGAGCACTGCGTGGGCATTAAGGGTGTTGCCCTTGACTGGTTCCGGTCATACTTAACTGACAGAAGCTTCTGTGTAAAAATTGACAATTTTGTGTCTTCAACAGCTCCTCTTCCACATGGGGTCCCCCAGGGCTCAATCCTCGGCCCTCTTTTATTTGCTCTTTATTTACTCCCCCTTGGTTCTGTTTTTAGGAAACAGTATTTCTTTCCATTTTTATGCTGATGATTGCCAGATCTATGTTCCACTGGCACAAAGCGATGCTTACACAGTCCAACCACTGACCATTGACTGTCTTAATGACATCAAAGCCTGGCTCTCACTCAATTTTCTGAGTCTCAATGAGAATAAAACTCATTGAGACCCCCCCCCCCCCCCCCAACGTTGACCTTGGCCCTCTGTCACTGTATTTCAAAGACTGCGTCACTAATCTGGCGGTCAAGTTTGATTCTGATTTTAAAATTGAGAAACAGATCAGTGGTGTAGTACAGAAAAGTTTTTATCAATTACGTGAAATAGCGAAGGTGAAACCTATTTTATCAAGACCTGACTTGGAAAAATTAATCCATGCTTTTATTACAACTCGTCTTGATTATTGCAACTCTATGTACATAGGGATCAGCCAGGCGTCCCTCGCCCATCTGCAGCTTGTGCAGAACTCTGCTGCACGCCTGCTAACCCAGACCCCCAGGTATGAGCACATTACTCCCATCCGGGCGTCCCTACACTGGCTTCCTGTGTACTACAGAATCAATTTTAAGCTTTTGTTATTTGTTTTTAAAAGCATAAACAACCTTGCTCCACCCTATCTATCCAATTTGCTTCAGCCTTACTGCCCAGCCCGATCACTAAGATCAGCCGACCAGCTGTTGCTGACAGTCCCCAAAACAAGGCTGAAGCTCAGAGGTGACAGAGCATTTGCCGCTGCTGCACCCAAGCTCTGGAATGAGCTGCCTTTGAATGTTAGACAGGCCCCCTCGCTTCCTGTTTTTAAATCTCTTTTAAAAACTTTTCTTGTTTGTTCTTTTCTAAAGTGACTTTGTGTTTGTGTTTATGTCTTTTACCTTAATCTTTTCTTTTTTATGTCACAATGTAAAGCACTTTGGCTTCCCCTGTGGTTTTTTAAATGTGCTATACAAATAAAGTTTGATTGATTGATTGATTAAAAAAAATAAAATAATCAAGACTGGTCTCGGTCTTAAGATCACTTTTATGAAGTCTTACAACTGTCTTGGTCTCTTGCCTTATTGAACACAGGATTTTGTTGGTTTTGGTTACTGAAAACTCAGTTTACACACATCAAATATTACAAATCACATGTTCACTCCCAACATTATCTCTCTTCTTATAATGTATTCATTTTTCCATCTTTCTGTTTAAGGCCACGACTGGGTAGTAATGTGAGTGACTTGACAACTGAGTGACTTGTGTACATTTAACTTTAGCTACGTTTGCTACAGCATTGGGGCTGCATCTAAACTGCAAAACACTCTACTGTTGGATCTAAGTACAACAAACTGTGAGAATTCAAAAGAAAGAAATAAAGGCCTATCTTTATAATTCGGCTTTTAACTTTTAACTAGGTTAGTTTTATTCATGTTATTAGAACATTTCATAGTACAATATGTTTGCCTCAGTTCTTCACCTCTTAAAGCAACACTTAAGAACATTTCCTCTTCGGTCCCCCTACAGGTTGGAAGGGAATTGTCCATTACTGGCGTCGTAATAATTTAGCCTACCGCAGCACGCACGTTATTTGTTTGTATGCAGAACCGGCTCTGGAAACGATGAACGATTTGAACAATGTCCAGTGACAAGGTAGAGTAGCTAACACCTTAGCTAAGATTAGCTAACATGAGCCACAGCGATAGTCGCATATATTAGCACAAAAGCTAACGCCTTAGCTAACATGAGCCAATAAAATAATCAACAATGTATTGTACACAGATGCACACTGTTGGAAAAAACTGATCCAATAACCGGTATTATTTACAAGTCCAGCCGCAACAAAGCCAAGTCACCAACCGTCTTGCATTTTGTAGCCTCTTTCAGCTCTCGCCAACGAGTGTGAGCTGGTCCGATATTCACTCTCGTTCGAGCTCTTTGTCATGCTCCCGTTTTCTTTTCTTCGCCTCATCAGACATTATACTCCTCCTTTTCTTTGCAGGCTCTGCCATGACGCCAATTTAAAAACTACCTAGCTGCAAGGTATCTTCCATGCACCTGCCGGGTGTTCTCCTACTGATCTCCACGCAGAGCCTCCACCTACCGGCTTTTGTAATGCTTGCCGTAAAGCAGGTTCGTAGTCTCATTAGAACTACAAAACCGCTACCCGACGAGGCAAAGTTACATAGCCAATAGAGGGCTGCAGAGCGAATGCTGAAATGCCGTTCACCCAGTTTTGAGGTGATGAACCACTGAAACTATTTTGGAAACATTATTTTAAGGCACTAAATACTCTTTAGTGTTGCTTTAATATCTGTTTTCCCCGCAGTTTTTATTCCGACTGTGAACTGACTTCATTAGAAATGCGTTGTAGTGAACACAGCAGGTCTGATTTTGTTTATTTTAATATTGTTCTTACAATGTCTTCTTGGAAGAAATGCATTGTAGGGAGTGATGAAGGCAGGTGGGGATGAAAGAGGAGAAAGAAAAATGGGAGAAAGAAATTAAGGAAAAATTGAGAAGAAACTTCAAATCTGTGATCTGAAACAGCTGCTGGATGCTGGTTTAAAGACACACACTCCTGTTCAGTCGGGTTGACAGCCTTTAGATAAATCACTTGTCGGAGCAGCAGTGACTTGGCTGTTTTACCAATTATTTTAATGAGAACATAAACTGCTCAGCCAGTTTATCTGATCTCGTTCAAAGTGTCCCCTCAGGAAGACGAGATCCTGCTGCTTCAAGACGTCTCCACACTCATTGGTTATGGAAAAAAGTGTTTTGTTGACATGTAAGATTTTCTATGATGAAAAGTTTAGGTGTTGCTAATGTATATTGAGCCTGGAACTATTGGTGGCTATTTTGAGAGTAACCTCCACTTAACCTGTAAAAATGTGTTTATTGTAGTGATTGAGACGATGAGCATCGGAAGCAAAAGAACTGTGTCGAGGTCTGGGAGTACCGTGGATTTCATTTCCTGTATTCTGATGCATTTTAATGTGGTTTGATGATGTTTTTTTATATAACGAGAGAAATATGGGTAGTTTAGGGTACATTTTGTAAAGTGGTTGGCTCCTCTCAGATCACATATTTGAAAATATGAAAAGCAAAAACTACAGAAATGGATTGCATGAATAATTGATGTAATTATGCTTGCATTTGCATCCAATTTTCAGTGGACGAATATTCGGTGCATCTCTAGAAATACTTTTATCACTGAAACAACACGGCCGAAAAAGAAAGTTGTGATGACGCAAACAAAAACCGCGGCCAGTGCACGCTTGTCTGGATAAGCGCCAACATGTCTGCAGTGTGGACGTTTCGCTGAGATCTATTCGGATCCTCTGCACTTCCTTGGGACTGTACTTGATCCACGTTATAAAGACCATTACTTGGATGTGGGATTAAAGCAGCGCGCACAAGAAATGATCCAGGCGTGATGGATGCGGAGTCCCCGCTTGGAGACGGAGAAACACAGCTCAGAAGAAGGAGAGCAGAGCGCAGAAAAAAGGACTCGTCTCTCTGCGCCAGATGAGGGGCATGCACCCTCGTGCACCCTTTTCTGATATGTTCGATGAGATATTAAACATTTTATTTAGATTTTTATTATATAGTGTGCATTGTTGTACTGTCAGTGCTAAATAAATATTTTCATACTTTTGTAATTGGTTTAATCTTTGCAAATTGCAATGCCTTGATTTTAGTGAGGTTAGTACACAGTCATAGCCATAAATGCAATGGTACTTATAATTGGAATATTAATTTCTTGCTGTGTTTCAGTTTTCGGCCAAGAGTTTTCATTTCGGTGCATCCCTACCAGTCACACTTTCATCTGTAAAAACAGAGACCTTACAAGGGACTCAGCTGTTAGGCTGAAAAGAACTGATTCACAACTGAAAGTTGGTGGGACTTGTCAACCCTAATACAATGGGTTAGATGCCCATGATGAGAGCTAATGTATATCTGGTCATAGTCTGGCTCCTTGAATATCCAAATGTCCAGCCTGACCTCCAGTCTGAAAACCAAGGGCCACATTCAGATTTTCCTTCCTATCGTTTTTTTTAGCGACTTTTCCTTAACCTCAATGAAAAACGTCAGGCTATAAAAGCATAATTGATTAGGATTTTGGAAAAGTTAATCTATAGGCTATAATTTGAAAACCACAGTGAAGAATATCATCAGACTCAGCTTTATTGCCAAAATGTGTGAACTCATACAAGGTATGGGGGCATTAGCTATGGAGGTAGAACAGATGGCTGGCAACCGCAAGATTGCCGGTTCGATCCCTGGCTCCTCCTAGCTGAGTGCCTGGTGTCCCTGAGCAAGACACCTCACCCTAATTGCTCCTGACGAGCTGGCTGTCGCCCTGCGTGGTTGACTTCACCGTCGGTGTGTGAATGTGTGTATGAATGGGTGAATCAGTCAGTCATTGATGTAAAGCGCTTGGGAGAAAAGCGCTATATAAATGAGGCCATTTACCATTTTTACCAAGGTATTCTTGACTCTCAATATACATAGGCACCCATCTACCTTCAAACACTGGTCAAACCACACGCCCCGACGCGAGCACTTTGCTACTCTACTTCAGCTGGCCGGCTGGTACCACCATCGCTGAAATCAAACAAATGTCGCTTAGCAAAGTCCAGACTCTTCTCTGTTCTGGTGCCTCAGTGGTGGAACGAACTCCCGACCAATGTCAGGACAGCAGAGTCATTTGCCATCTTCCGAAAAAGGCTCAAGACTCACCTGTTCAGACTTCACCTCGACTCTGCATAGCATGACCCACTAACACTTCTATGTTCTTACCTATAGCACTTTGATCATAGCAGTTGTTCTTAAGGTATCCTTGCTGAACAGCTACTACTTTACTCAGACAAGGACCTAAACTTGTTTCTATTGTGTAGCTCTTACTTTATCGGCAATGATATGTTGTGGTTTCTTTCTTTTGACAAATGTACTTATTGTAAGTCGCTTAATGCCCTAAATGTAAATGTACATAGGCTACACACAAATAGAAATACAACTAAAACAAGGATAACAAACTGAATAAAATGTCATAACATTTATGTACAGATATAAGTATGTACAGCACAGGACAATGACATTGTAAACAGTCTGAGTGCAAAAGGTGCAGGAAAAAAATGAAATACATAATTGAACAGGGTGATATCAGTACACTTCGAATATTAAGTGTTCCTCATTTCATTAATGTACATTTTGTGAATGATTCTATGGTTTATCTGATTTATTTCATCTGTCAATGTGATCCTGGCTGTACCAGGTCGAGTCATCCACCTCCCAGCACAGTGTGCTGAGACCACTTCTAACAACTCGCCAACAGCACAGCCTGCAGCCCATTGTGGGAGCCATTGATGGATGCCACATCCAAATTGAGGCTCGCCACGGTCCACACACGCAGGACTACTGCAGCAGAAAGCTGGTCCACTCAGTGCAGCTACAGACAGTCTGTGACAGCACTGGCAAGTATCTGGACGTATTTGTAGGCTACCCCGGGCCAGTCCATAACACTGGGGTGCTAAGAAATAGTCCAATATTTGTCAGGGGCTGTTATCCACCACCTGCGTTCTTCATGAAATCAATTTCACAAAGATATTTAAGAAATATAAATTACTTTTGCTCGGATAATTAGTAAATATAAATCAGTTTTCCTTCTGAAATTTATTTGGATTTACTAAATATTTTTGGGCTATATAACTCCTAATCATAATTTTAACTGTTGCTTCTATTACCATGTACTTAATTTTTTTTGTTTAAATTTAGTTCATTTATTCAATACATTTTAATCAAAGTTGTAGTACTTAAAATCTATTCAATTATATTATGTGTCACTTTGTTGCCACATTTTTTTTAAGTAACCATTGGTCACATTTTTTACGGTGTGTACAAACATCTTGATAATACACAAATTAAAAGAAACATCCCACGGATGTAATTCTGAAATAAATATCTTCTGTAGACTACAATATCTTGAAATATATTATTCCAATATTCCAAACAACTTCCATTAAAAAACCTGATCAAAACATTACATTGCAATAAAAATCATTAAATCACTTACAATCATCATACAGAGCTGAAGTCTTCACGGCCCCCTTCTCCACCACACTTGTTGAAAGCAGCATGCTCTTCAACACAGCAACTTCTTTTAGGGCGGAATCCCACTCCGCTTTAACACGCGCAGTGATGGTATCCGCCACCACCCGCTGCGCACCCAGCTTCCGGCACCTCTCATGTACGCGCCAGTTCTGTCTGCATACAATTTTTTTGTTTTTGCGAAGCCACGTTTCTGCGTACATACCGCACAATGATGTAACATGGCGTGTGGAATGTCTCACAGACGCGCTGACACACATGAGCACGGGAGTACTCATTCTCGCCAGAAATCGCCTGTAAATGAAAAGAAAAATAAATAAAAAAATCAGAAAAAAATACACATTCAACACCTCACTTCAAACAACAAAATAAATATGCTTACACAAACCGTCATTGCCCCCTCGCGGAAGGCCAAGTACTCCTCTTCGATGAAGGGCAAGTTTCTGGGCGAATCTTCTGCCATCGTTCTTACAAACAAAACAACAACATGATTACATTACTACACACCAACAAAACTGCACTCAATACAGCAATACATGTTTCACAAATTACAAAAATCAACACTGCAAATATACTCAAGTATTGTATCTTCAAAAATCCGAAACTATTACACTAACAGCACCTTTTAACAACCCTGTAACACCCCTTGTTGTAAAATTACAACGTTACCTTTAGCCATCCTAAAAAAACAATCTGGTATATTTTATTTCATTTGTCACCTTTACGGGTCCTATTGTTCAGTCTCACAATGTTATTAGGTCGTACATTTGTTTATTAGTCCTGTTTTATGGCCATGAACTCACACAACCTCTCAAGGTTTCCTTCGAACAACATCTCTTTGTTTCATTGGACTGGATTCATTGTCATTACAATGTCTAGAGCATGTACACATGTAGTTATTATGGAATATATGCATCAAATCTCATTTAGAGCTTGTTATATATTTGTTGCAATTATACAACACTGGGTGAGTGTGGTAGTCAAAATAGCAGGATTGTTGCAGTGGGCTCAAACAGGTTGTATTCCCTCCACTACACCACTGCCTGAAACAGTATTTTCTTTATACATGGACAGTATACATTCTACCCATGTGTTGTGTCCTGGTCAAATTTGACCAATTTAAAACTTTTATCATTAAAAAATGTAGTTAATTTGATCAGACTGACCTAAAATTCCATGACTTTGTCCACAATGAGGATATCAACAGATAATTCAGTTCTGGGAAAGGTGAAATGTTCCTGAATGTGGGGTGTAGATGTAAGTGGGGTATGCATGTTTTCCTTTAAGTATGATAATTAGAGAGTATAACAAGCAGTATTGTTATGTCAAAGCAGTATTGTGTGACTATATGGCTGGTGATTGGGATGCAGGTTTCATTTAGCATGATAAGTAGAGAGCATAGGCTAAGCCATTTACATTTAGGGCATTTAGCAGATGCTTTTGTCCAAAGCAACTTACAATAAGCAGACATTATTGTCTGCCTGGAAAACATTTCTTCCCTGAGCACATGGTCCACCAACCTATCTTTTCCTTCAGGTTATGTACTACAATATAAAAAGCATATTTATACATGTTAATTAATTTATATTTTATTTTCAGAATGCCACCAGCATGGAGTGAGCCGTGATACAGTGTGCAGGATGTGATTGATATCATCCAAACTGATGAGAGTGAAGTTGAAATGGAACTCACTGATGAGAGTGATGAAGACTCAGACGAAGATGTCTGTCAACAAGTGGACAAAGAAAACCAACCACCCATGGACTGTCCAGCTGATAATTATGTGGACATCGAGCCAAATACAAACACACCATGCCCTGTGACAGGTATCGCTGGCTGAAAAAAGATTTGATCAGTCCCAACACTGATTTTGAAAAGAAAAAAAGGAATGAAGAAGTTGCTTGAAAAAGCAACGTGTTTTATCTTGTTTATTTTTTTTTTGTAATAAATGACTTCATAAAAAATATGACTGATGTGTGATTATTATTAATGCTATATACCTTTATGGGGCTAAGTAAGCAATCAACCCTGCACATGAACCCTTAGTTGTTCTGAATTGTTGGTCAGACAACGTGAGTACAAATACTGGAATTCTGCTCCCAAATAAGCCCAATGTTGCAATATTACAACATTTCTCTAAAATCATACAAAAACGTTAAAAAAAAATAAATAAATAAAAAACTCTTGGTTTTTCTATATTTGGGTCTTACAGGGTTGTAAGTAGCTAAACCCCTCCCACATTCTCCTCACAGACACAATTGGCTATCATTAAATTACCACTATTAAATCTCTCCAATAAAAAGTAATCACATAAAGTTACTCCCTGATTCATGGAATCTGTAAGGGGCAGAGTGGAGGCACGATTTAAGCTACATCATCCGGGAGCCCGGGTCATCTTTGAGAGGGTCTTTGGCATGATGAAATCATGGTGGCAAGGTATCCCTGGAGGTTGACCGCACCTTTGTGTCAAAGGTAATCGCAGTGTGTGTCCCAACCAGTGTTCCTCAGTTCTTCAAGAGCATGATAATTTAATTGTTTAAATAAATGGCATTTTGGATAAGTTTGAGTCTCAGTGTGTTATTCAAGAACTTGCCTTTTCTTTCACACAGTGTTGGTCATATGTATCACTTTCTGTGAGATACAAAGACCATGTGCTGCCTAGAAACAATTCATGAAGTCTGTTGGAAATGTGACATTTTCACAGTACAAAAGAACACTGAACAAAAACCCTATACTCCGACATCTCCGCAACTTTTGAGGATTTCCTGCAGCAAATTCAGTTACTTTAGGCAGCAATCCCAACACACCATCACAACATCCTGGAGGGACTGGTATTTCATTCAATTAACACAACATGAGGAGATGTTAACCGGAATCTTTTTCTTTCACCAATTCAGCAAAAAGAGAAAACGCGCTCATCCTGCTCATATAGAGCAGCATCTATTGCTTCCTCATTCTCTGCCTGCGCTTTGAAAAAGGCCAGCATCCCTTCTTTGACCTTTTTAGTGGATGGCTGGGAACTGGTGGATGGCAGGGACTCCTCCTCACTCTCAGCCATTGCAGATGGCATTTCACATCCAGACGATGAGGCTTGAGCAGAAGTGTGACCATGGTCGGGCATCGAGGATGGGAGGCTGAATAGATGGCCTTTCCCCAAGTGCCTAATGCATGGCGTCAAACCATGGCCAAGATGCTGCCGTTGCCTCACCCTGGTCGGTTGAGCCATTTGGAGGATTCTTCAACTCCTATTAACACTATGAATGACAAAATGTTATTGAAAAAAGGCAGGTGTGGCAGAATGCACCAATACTGAAATCACACTGTTAATATTATAGTTAATTAAATGTACAATGGTAATTGCAGTCACATCTAATGTTTAAAAGGGAAAATGAAAAATTAAGACAATTCATGAATAGGCAGATTACATTCCCATTTAGCAGGCTGGTAGCCTGAAAGATTGTTTTAAGTACAACACAATATCCACAAGCTCAACACATGGTGACCGGCCATACAACTTTTTTTTACCTTTAATTTGTTATATTACCTGGCCTTCAATCCCATTTCTTCTACCACCTGTCTGTAGGGCAGAATGAGTTATCTGGCCATAACCATTACATTGAGGCACATTAAAAAATATTTAGAGCCACATATTAGGCAAGGCAAGGCAACTTTATTTGTATACCACCTACACAAGGCAGACTCAGTGCTTCACATCATAACATGTCATACAATAAAGTGAAATAATAGAAGAATTAAAAAGAAAATAAAGGCAAAATGAAAATGCAATGAAAGACAGAGAATAAAAACATTTGCAATAATAATAAACAGTGCAGATGTTGATTTAGCAGAAAGCTATGGTGAACATAAAAGTTTTCAGTCTAGTTTTAAAAGTGGTCAGAGTTGGGGCAAGTCTTACATCTTCAGGAAGTTTATTCCAGCTATTTGATGCATAGTGAGTAAATGATGCTCTCCCGTGATTGTTGTTTACTCTGGGAATCACTAACAGATTGGTCTCAGAAGATCTTAGTGGTCTAGAAGTCTTATGTAGTGGGAGCATATCAGTGATATACTTCGGCCCTAGACCATCTAGTGATTTATATGTGAGCAGGAGGATTTTGAAATAAATTCTCTGACATACAGGGAGCCAATGTAAGGATTTAAGAATTGGTGTAATGTGCTCACATTTTTTGGTCTTTGTAAGAACTCTAGCAGCAGCGTTCTGAACAAGCTGTAGCTGCCTGACAGTTTTTTTTTTCGGAAGACCTGCAAGACCATTACAATAGTCTAGCCTACTAGTAATAAAGTGAGAGTGAAAGTGTCTAATAACTTTAAACCTTTCTTTTTTTAGCACCAAAAACAATTATCTCAGTTTTGTCCTCATTTAGTTGTAGGAAGTTTTGGCACATCCAGTCTTTGACTTGCTCAATGCACTGGCACAGAAGATCTATGGGGCGATAGTCGTTTAGGCGATTTAATCTCAGTCAGATTTGGCTGCATTTCTCTTGCCGCTGAACAGATTATCCAATTTTACTCTTGCCTTATATAAAGCTACATTATCATCATCTAAGACTGATAGTGGCGTTTGACGCGTTGAATGCGATGTAACAACATTTTTCATCGCAACTCGAGTGACAAATCTGCGTTAATGCAAAACCAATCGCCATTGAGATTCTGCTTGTGTCATCACTCGTCAGTGAATCAGGAATATGGGCAAACTTAAAGAAATTTTATCACTCCAGGCTAATTTCTCCTTGGACAGGCTCCAATATGTGCAGGACTCAGCTGCCAGGGTTCTCACCTTCCCCAAGCACATCACCCCCACACTCATCCACCATCACTGAGTCCCGGTCAAGTCCCACATCACATACAAAATCCTCCTCCTGACCTACAAATGCCTCCACTCCTTTGCCCCCCAGTACTTATCTGACCTCCTCCACCCACTTACCCACATCGAGGAACCTGCGGTCATCTGACTCAGGTCTGCTCTCCATCCTCCACACCAAACTGCAAACCTCATCTGCAACGCCCCCACCCTGGTCTTTCATTTAGTTGGTACTAACAATGAATGAATCCAAAACATCTGTCTGTTTGAGAATAACAGGGACACAGTCAGACCTGAGGAAAGAAGAGCTGAGTGTGATGAATAAATGTCTCGTCTAAAAACCCCCAGAAACTAAATGCATCGCTATGAAAGCAGAGACAGAAACAGAGAGAGCACAATAGAAACAATGGCTGCTATGACAATGAAAGACTCAAGAAACACGCAGCCAACAAACAGGAAGAGGACACACATTAATGGAGGAGACAGTGAGTTCATATATGTAGCTATCTGTCCTGCTGCTCATCGAGAGACACGGAGACATCATTAACAACAGGACCATTCAATTCAACACGTTTTAAAGAGTATTAAGTTGTCTCTTTACAGGAAACAAGAGAGGACAGAAAGCAGCTCACGTGTGCTGCATCAGTTACCATGGTGATCTACCTGGTAAGAAGTGAACCAGAGTTAAACAGGTTATTTCGTTAACTTCAAATCCTGTTTCCTAGTCCAGGACTCAGTAGACTGCTGTCAGTGTAAAACAATTTGTTCTGTGTTCTTTCGATTTGAATTTTGTAGGCAATCCATGACGTCTTTTACTCCACCTAACTAGTGTGGTGGCAGTGTGGTGCCTTATCTGTCTCATAGTTCAACCTAACTGTCATTTTGTTGTCTCGACCTAACTATGTCATCCTTCTTTGCCTTCATCCTTCCTTCCTTTTACTCTCTTCTTCTCCTCATCATCCTCTCACTCTTTCTTCTTCCTCCCTTCTCTTCTCCTCTTCATCCTCTCGCACTCTCTTCTTCCTTCCATAGTCCTCCTCCCTCCATCGTATTTCTAATCCACGAGGGCTCTTGTAATGTCTGCAGGCTTCATGCTGAATTACCCGACCAAAGACACACACACACACACACACACACACACACACACACACACACACTGGTGTGATGCCAGCTAACGAGGGAAATGCATCAGCTGCTAATGAGGAGTAAAACGGCATCAATGCCTTGTAGTTTAATGACGCCTGAAAATCAGGATTGAAGGCTGCACACACACACACACGTTTGGTTTCATTATGAATTCTCAGTCAGATTGAGAGTGATGGAGCGGAGAGAGAAACAGATTAAAATACAGATACAAAATGTTTCTAATGAAGAGAGTTTAAGAGAATTTAATTTGATCAAACAAGACATTAATGGGATAGTAAAATATATTTGGTGCCTTCTGACTGGTTGATTTATAACAACTTATTTTCTTTTTTTAATTCTCTACAATGCACCAACCTCAACAAACTTCCTTGTTGTTTCTGTGTCACTTAAATTAATCAAATAAATTAAAATAAGAAGCATCTGTAACACACGTGTTATGTTAATAATAGTACAAGATTAAAACAATTCTTGTGTATTTCATGTATTCCATTTTTTTCTGAATAATTTACCTGTTTGTTAAACAAAAAGTAAAATAATGCTAATATAATAATAATGGTTAAATCTTTACATTTTCAAAAAATCTTTAAATGATCTTGCTATAATAATTAATATTGTATGAGATGAACATTACTAATGGTAGTATTTATTTAAGGGTTTATACATTAGATTCCATTATACTTTACAGGAATGGTTCAACTATGATTCTGTCATATCATTCTGTGTGTGTGTGCGTGTGTGTGTGTGTGTGTGTGTATGCACACATTCTAGAAACATGTTGGTGTAGAGTCTCTTTGTTGTGTTTGAAAGCACTATCTCCTCACTGCAGCTGGATGCAACACAGATTGGACCAGAGCTACACACACACACACACAGACACACACACACACACACACACCATAAATACACCTTGATGCTGAGCTCAGTCAACATGCATCATTCCGTCTGCCAAACCAGATTAAACGGGGAAAAAATCACTATAACACACACATACAAACACAGTGTGAGTTAACGGTTATCATTTTGATAATACAAATTATATTAATAATACATTTTATTCAGTGTCTTACAAAAAACACAGATATTAAAACAATAACACAGAGTGAGAAAGTAAGTAAAATAATAAAGTACATAATGAGATAAATAAATGAAGAAAGTCATAAGAAAATTACAAGTAGCCTATAGTAAGTATTCAAAAACAGTAAAAGTGAAAAAATATAAACAGAAGTGGCAATTCTAGGAAATCATTTTATAAAAATAGGTTTCTTAAAACTATAAACAGAAGTTGACTTTCTGATTTGTGCTGGGAGGTTGTTTCAAGCAGGAAGCTGCCTCACCGTACGCTTTATAATTTAGTTCAGGAGGCTGGTTTGGAACATACTCACGTAAGCAATCAGTGATGGTGCTAAACCATTTAATGTCTAAAAAACAAGTAAAATAATTTCAAGATCGATCCTCAACATTGCAGGTACCCAGTGTAATGATGCTAGGCCCGGTGGAATATGTGCTCTTTTCTTGTTTTTGTTCAAATTCTTGCCACTGCATTTTTGGATAAGTTGCAGCCAATCAGTGGTTTCTTTAGGTAGACCAGAGTGTATTATAGTAATCAATGTGAGAAAATACAAAGGTGTGGCTCAACTTTGTGGCATCTTCCAGAGAGAGGTAAGGTCTGATTCTTGATGTTTCTATAATGATAAAAGGCGATGCATGCAGTGAGAAGGACACGGGGGTCAAACCTTTAACTGTGTGTTCAAAGGATGACGTGCTGTAACCACAGACACAGCTGATGGGATCCACCTTCGTTTATAATAACCAACATTCATTAATGAATGAACCTAATTATTATTAATGATGTAATTTAGTGTGGCAACATTTAAACATTATATTACTTGTACATGTTAATTATTAAATCATGTAAGAAGTGGTTTATAAAACAACTATACATTATTATTTGTACACATTGTTAATAGTTTGTAAACTGTCTGTTAAATCATTTGGATGCCTTTTATTAACTAGTGATATATATAATACTTTATTAAATTCATTTATAAACCTTAATTTACATACTTAAGGTCTATTTAATGTTTGAGGTGTTTTTAAAATGATATGGTTACCAGTAATACATACTTAAAGTAGTATATTCAATTTCATATATATGTGCAACAATAAACTGTTAAAAATCAGAATGTCATCATCTCTTATCAGCACTTATCAGCTAAATCTAAGTCATATATTTCACATTACTCAATTAAGGAAAAATAACACAAATTATAGCATATGAGTAATTAATGAACATTTTAATTTACAAAGGGTAAAACAAACAGGTCAAGCTAAAGTTTAATCAACTATCAGTTTACAATCTATTAACAATAGTGATTAATGTGTGATTAATCCAAGTCACAATGTGTCACAGCTAAGTTACAAGTAGAGGTAAGATCGGGCCTAAAAAATCCAGCCCGACCCGACCCAGGCCCGCGGGATTAAAGCCCAACCCGGCCCGAACCCGAGCAATTAACTTGATTTGCAGGCCCGAGCCCGAACCAAACCCGAAATTTCATATTTTATTTGTGAGGACTCAGAGTACGTCCTTAAGAATCTAGCGCGGCACTTTAAGAGAGAGAGAGAGAGAGAGAGAGAGAGAGAGCGCAGAGAGAGAGACGGGGAGACTATCTTATTCTCCACACATCGTTTATACATTTCTATAAACATATATTAAAAATAAATAAATAAATAAAAACATTTAAAAAAAAGTCAGCGAGAGAGAAGCCCGGCCCGACCCGACCCGAACGTAATGATTGACATTTTATACGGGTCGGGCTCGGGCTCGGGCTTAAGATCTTACCTCTAGTTACAAGCATGAGGCTCAAGACAACCCAAGCCCACAAGGTGTGTGTGGCGGGGGGGGGTACTCTAAATTTGAAATAAATGTAATCACTTGAATACCAGCTTCTTTCCACTGGTGACCTTTTGAACTCTTCTTTCCACTGGTGACCTTTTGAACTCTTCTGAAATAACCAGCGGGACTGAACGTGGTTGACTGAGCATGTTGTCTTAAATCAGCACACTGTTTAATGCCGTCTTAACCTCATTAGCCTCTGCTGGGCTGATTAGCATAAGTTGAAATAACAATTACTGATCATTATCACTATTCATTTTAATAATGAAGCAGCGTTTGTCGCCAAACAAAAGGTCAGAAATTGGCATAGAAAACGCTCTGTGTGTTTGTGTTCATTCAAGTTCATTTGCTTCAGAAAACCTGTTAAGAGTTAGAAAGTTATGACTTTTGGATCATAATTATAATATTATGTAGAGATGTTTTTAAACACATTGAAGGGTCACTACATTTTTAATCCAAACAGAGACAGAAACACAGTCACAGAGACTTGAGAGACAAGTGTGTGTGTGTGTGTGTGTGTGTATGTATGTATGTGTGTATAAGTGTGTGTGTGTGGGGGGGAGGTGATGAACGAGAGAGAGAGAGAGATGGTAGGGCGGCAGCCACTAGGTGGAGCTATTCCTCCTATACTAGCGTTCAGAGACGGAACAGCTGATCATAGGATACGTGCGGGGGTGGGGGGGTGATGTGTGTGTATGTATGTGTTAGCAGAAACAAAGAGGAGAGCAAGAAATGCGTGTGAAAGAGATCGGTCCTCACACCTCACACAAAGGTCAGTAAGCGTGTTACCATCACACGGGAGCTCGGCGAGTGAACTGGCGTTCGTCCAGCGTCATCCCAGTCTTTTAACTGATAGTAGCTCGCTTATGGAACTCGTGAGTGTGTCCGAGGTCAAACCAAACACAGTTACAGGAATAAACCCAGCGGCGTGGGTACACAATCAGCACTCAAGAGCAACAATATAGAAAGCAAAGGACTCGATGATCCTTGGTCAAAACTTAAACACAGTAACAAGAATTACAAACATATCCTATAGAGTTGAGCCGGATACTCGGCTTAAACGAGTATCCGGTACGGATAAAGCACTTTTGCCGAGTACGAGTATTATACGAGTAATACGAGTCAATATCTGTGCTCGGATTAAATAAAAATCCTCGTTGGGTAGCTGACTGTGTCTGCGTCCTGTGATATGCTACAGCCCCTCCCCTACACACTCGCAGATGTGTTGTTGTGTCCGCTCTGATCACTCACACACAGAACAGCTCTCTGTCTCTCCCTCAGTCACTTAGGTTTGCGGGTCGTTTTCCGTTAATGTTTAGGGTTTCTTTCTTCAGCTTCAGGTTTGTTATTACTTAGGTTGGTACTTACTTATGAACTAGTAGAGTTCTGGTACTTCGTTCAGACGTGGTGCCGACTCGCGTTGCGTCTCTGCCTGTCGGAGATTTTTCTTTTTCTTTTTTTAACCGTCATCTGGCTGCCTGGCTCTAACACTTTCTTGCTGTATTTCGTGAAAAAATAAAGCTGGTAGTGGTATAAATATTGGAAATCAAGCTACACACACACACACACACACCTGGTGTGGGAAAAAAAAAAAACCCCCAAAAAAAAATATATATAAAAAAAAAGATCACACTGATCATAAAAAAAATTAAAGTTAAAAGAAAAAAGTTATTGTTGAGTATGAAAACTCTTGTTCATTACATTTTACTTGATAATTGCAACCGCATGTGTTGTATTCATTGTTGCAAAACTTGTTCTGTAAATAGTTCGTTTGCTATCGTGATCAAAACCATTGATCTGAAGCTCAATGCTGATGCTGTCCTGTAAATAGTTTTCTAATCAGCAATAAATAACAATTTCTGATCAGCCCATATCAATTGCATGCTTAAAATAACATACCAGTTAAAACCTCGCTCATTTCAAGACAACCAGACCCACTTCCGGGTTAAATCCCGCCCACTTTTGGGTTAGGCCCCGCCTATTTCTGGGTTAGGCCCCGCCCATTCCGAGTACAGATACAGATACAGATAATTCATATGGTTAACAGATACAGATACAGATAATGCTGTACTCGCTCATCCCTAATATCCTACACTATCTAACCTATGTTCGATGTGCGTGAGTCCATCCTGTGTGGGTGGCGGCGTTTCTTGGTGCGGGGGCTGTGGATCGCGAGTCACACAGCGGGCTGATCCTTGTGTGGCAGCGGAGGATGCAGCGAGTCGATTAAATCCAGACAAGAGTGGGGCCTAGAAGTTATCCTTCTCTCTGGTTCAACTTGGATGAAGAAACAGTTTCTTCCTTCTGCAGGCAAAAGCGGTGCGGCGATCATCTCAGGATCAAAAAAAAAAGACGAGGAGAGAAAAAGGAGGGAAAAACAGTCTGTATCTCGTCCAGCAAGTTTGGGGGGAAGGCGTAGGACAAAGGAAAAGCTGCAGGTGTTGAAAGTACACTGTTGTAACGGTATGCTACGGTGGATAGAGGGCGTGTAAAGGTGGTCGCTGACCTTTATACCCCACGGCTGTATCCCAGGGGTCCCTGGGGCTGTCAGCCAATAGGGCACCAGAGTTGGTATTACATCAGACTTCATACCTAGGTGAGAGGTGTGAAGCAAGATGGAGGTTTTGAGGTGCAGCTCCTTTGTCTCCTTTGATTCCTTTGTCTGACCGCATGTGAAGGCTTCTAGCCTTCGTGTAGGCCTCTCTTTGTTCTCCTTCATGGTGAGGTCCCAACAAAAGGAAGAAACCAAAACATATCATTGCTGATAAAGTAAGAGCAAAAAAATTGAAACATTTGTTAGGTCCTCATCTGAGTAAAGTAGTAGCTGTTCAGCAAGAATGCCTTAAGTACAACAGTGCTGCTATGATGAAAGTGCTATTAAGTGCTATTTATTAAAATATATATATTTTTTTTTGTGGAAGTGAGTCATGCAATGTAGAGTCGAGGTGAGTCTTGAGCCTTTTTCGGACGATGGCAAGTGACTGCTGTCCTGACATTGGTCGGGAGTTCGTTCCACCACTGAGGCTCCAGAACAGAGAAGAGTCTGGACTTGCAACATTTGTTTGATTTCAGCGATGGTGGTACCAGCCGGCCAGCTGAAGTAGAGGAGCGAAGTGCTCGCTTCGGGGCGTGTGGTTTGACCACTGTTTGAAGGTAGATGGGTGCTGTTCCATTGATGGCCTTGAAGGCCAGTGCCATCGTCTTGAATGCAATGGTTTAGTCGCAATGGCAGGGAGTCCAGGAGTGAGTTACAGTAGTCAAGGTGGGAGAGGACCAGTGCTTGGACCAGGAGTCTGCGTTTGTGAGGACTTTCCTGTGAGCACCTTGCCTATTGTATGGAATATACTACCTAGTTACTTCTATGTGTGGGACTTGGCACCAGCCATTGTATGGCCATTTCCAATTAGTGCCTTGGCTAGCAGGAGAATATGCTATTTAGTGATGTCACAGAAAAAAAAATCAGATTTAAGGAAAAGGTTCATTTGACAAAGGGAACCTAACAAAAAGGCCACAAGGGCAAACAGTAATAAAAAAAAAGCAAGAGCAAGATAAACCAACAGAAAACAGATGATGAGGGAAACTGAACAGGAAGTAAACACAAGACAGTAGGTCTACAAAATAAAACAGAAAATCAACGCGACAAGAGGAAGAAATTACAAGACAGGGGAAAGCAAACTAACAACCAAGATCATGCAAGTGACTGCTATGTGTGTGCCTTGGCAACAGCCACCATGTGGCCATTCCCCATGAGCACTTTGGCTCATAAGAGAATATACTACCTAGAGTTTGGTTATGCTAAGATAGATAGGGTTCTCCACCCAGCAAACCACCTGATATGCAGCAACAGTATTAGGCAGCAAGGCAGATACTATCATTTATTAATGGCTCAAGGGGTGCAAGTACTCATAAACTTTATTCCAGTTAATATTTCTTTTTTATGGAGTCTAACATACCAATGGAAAGTAGATGATGACCAGCGGCCCAGGGATTCGTAGGAACAACAGCTTCATGATTTTTTCACCTTCGGATTTTAATTGGATTAATACACAGGATGAACTATCTAACACTGGAGAACATGGAGAGGAGGCACAGACGAGATTCATGAACTCCTAAATCGAAGCCTCAACAACATCTCCATGCATCTCCAAATTCGAATTGGACACAGACCTTCAGAGACACCAGAAAGGCACCACTAACACAGCTGAAGACTGATTTAACCCTTTTGTTTTACAGAGAGCCCTAATCGGGTTAAAGATTATGACCTCCTTCTTCCTCTCAGGACCCTTCCCAAGAATATAACGTTTTTTTTAGATGCTATTGGGGCACACAGGTGTGTTTCAAATAACCCCCTCCCTGCCTCCTAAATCACACATGCAGATAAGGGGGCCAGATGTTATTCACTTGAGTTAACAGCAGAAATGATCTAAAGCCAGTCAAGACCACTTTTGGAGCAAAGCTTAGGAAGTGCTCATTGATGCTTCAAAATATAGTCTAGATTTGTTATTATTACGTAACACATGATAATTATGTCAGTCTGTCTAAATCCTGTGCTTCTGTGACCCAAAAGTATGAAGTTCAGAAAATGTGATTCATCCACAAAAGTTACGTAGATATCTACTGTTCTCAAGTGGCCAGAGGTAAAATGGATCCTCTCCCAGTCACCTCGATATATCATAAGAAATCATAATAGAAATCAAGTGTATTAACCAACTTACGTGAGGCTAGCTTGATGAGTGTACGGTGTTATGTTGAAACACACTTCCTTTCAACTCTATCAAGAGTGGTTCATCAAAGTGGTTATACAAAGAAATGTGATAACTAATGTTTTATTTACTTCAACACAATTCTGTTTATATTGCAATGTGATTCAAGGAACAAGCTTTGCATTTATAATAGTTTAATCATATAGATTTCGAACTGTAACTATTTCGAACGGGTCGTCCTGGACCTCTCGCTCTTGCCCGCTTCATCTTCTTCCCTCTTTCTAATTCCAAACTTTTACTACTTCTTTATTAGCTAGTTTCGTTCATCGTTAGATTCTTCATTTTTAGTCTTTTACTTTTTACTGGTAATCATTTCCCCAGTTAAATTTCTTGTGTTCTATTGGTGTTTCTGTTACATCTGTGTTACTTTTTTATTTACTTTGTTTAATCTTAAGTTAGTCAATAAATACCCTCATATTATAACCGCCATTGTCCGTTGATATTTCTCCTGTGCAGGCAACGCAAAAGATCCCTATTTCAAGGGCTTATGATCTGAGAAATTAGACTGATTTATTAAATTATATTGATTGTTTGTTAATTAACGTGGTCATTAGAGTCAGAGAAGATTTTAAAATTATATATTAATACGAACTGATATATATATCATGGGTTTGCCATCATCTGTGATGAAGAGGGGAGTTAACCGATGGGTTGAGGAGAGATGATTCAGGAATTTTGTCATAGAAGAAAAGGGACAGAATGCAGTTTTATTCTTGGCAATGACAATTGCATGGCATGATCCGTCAGTCTTTGAGTGTTAATAAATATGTGGCAGGACAGAGCCTGGTCGAGTTCTGGTCGTTGTTGTCTCCTCCTCAATTATACCAGCTCGCTGGTCGATTTCCTAACCGCCCCGCCACAATTTGGCGTTGTCGGCAGGATTTACTTTTGAAGGCAGAGACGTGTTCCATTGTACTTGTTATTTATTGCTTTGAGTAAATGCTATTTTGTTTATTGGGACGTTTTGTTTTTTTTTGTTTTTGAAGGCAAAGCAGCAGCTAGTGTGTTGATCTTTGGTGAGCCCTGCTGAGGTTTTCTTGTTTTGTGTACTGTGCTGTAGTTGTTTCACCTATCAGACTGTAGTATGGGGAAGAGTTGCAAGAGCTGAGGGACTTGTTGAAATGTCAGCAAGAGTAGTTAAATCAGCTTACTCGTAGCATTTCCCTGTTGCAGAGCTCTCATCAGCGCAGTCGATCACGTCGTAATGGCGCCATCATATGTAGACGCTGTCAGCAGCCTGGTCACTATGCTAGTGAGTGTGATGGGGTACGTGCTCCCCCTCGTGCCCAGCCCTTCTCGCATGCTCCATCAGCTAGTAGGCAGTCTTATCCAGCTCAGCTTTTGGAAAACTAGCGCCCACCGGACTGCAGAGCCACAGTTCGGTTGGGGCAGCCACTGGCTCAGGGGTTGTTTCAAGTGTTTCGGGGGGTGCATCAAAGTTGATGTCATCGTGCCCACATTTAGATGTGATTATGGGTGGAGTTTAGGTGCCTTGCTGGCTAGATACTGGGTCCATGGTGTCTACAGTCACTGAGAGTTTTTTCCTACAGCACTTTGAGCCGTGGGGTCGAGAGCGACTCCAATCGTGTCATTGGCTGGAGCTGAGAGCAACCAATGGTCTGACTATCCCCTATATTTGCTACCTAGAATTAGATGTTGAGCTCTGTGGTAAGCTAATGCCACAGTGTGGGGGTTTTGGTGGTTAAGGACCCCCCCCCCCCCCCCCCCCCCCGGTGGTTTGTTCTTGCTGGTTCCTGGTGTTTTGGGAATAAATGTCATCCGCAGGTGCTATCGAAACCTCTTTGGGCAGCATGGGTTGGCATTGTTTGATTTTCCCTTGGTATGTGACGCCCCGGAATCGGTTGTCCAGGCTTTGCAACAGTGCCATTATGTTAGCGTGCAGGCCTCTCACGATGCTTTAGGCAAGGTAAAAATCCGAGGTCGCAAGGTTTGTCGTATCCCTGGAGGTGTAATGAAGATAGTGGAAGCTACATGCTCTGAGCAGCATTCAGGTGCCACGGTCTTGTTTGAGCCCCTAGACTCTGGCTTACCCGCTGGACTGCTTGCTTCCCCAGCTCTGGTTCAGGTGCTAAGGGGCACAGCCTACATCCCAATTGTCAATGTTGGTTCCACTGATGTGTTGCTTTACCCCCGCACTATTGTAGGCAAATTGGTTGGTGTTAATGTTGTTAGTCTTCCCACAGGAGCTACTGCGGCCACGTTGTTACTGGCCAGGTATGTCTTCCGAGGTGGCGCAGTGGTGTCAGGCCTGTGAGAGGTGCCAAGTGGCCAAGGATAACCAACCGACTGCCCGCAGCTTTATGGGACATTTGTTGGCGTCCCGGCCTAATGAGATTTTGGCCATCGACTACACCATGTTGGAACCTGCCAAGACTGGACTGGAAAATGTCCTAGTGATGACGGATGTCTTCAGTAAATACACGCTGGCCGTTCCCACACGCAATCAATGGGCCTCTACTGTGGCACAGGTTTTGGTGGTGGAGTTGTTCTATAAGTTTGGTGTTCCAGCCCGTATACACTCGGACCAGGGCCGCAATTTTAAGAGTGCGCTAATCCAGCAGCTTTGTGGCCCTTACGGCATTGAGAAGTCTCGCACCACCCCGTACCATCCAGCTGGAAATGGCCAGTGTGAACGCTTCAATAGGACCCTCCACAACTTGTTGCGCACGCTGCCAGTGTCTCGGAAGAGAGATTGGACTTCCTGCTTACCGCAGGTGCTCTACCGTTACAACACTGCTCTACCAGTAATCCACTCCCCGTCCACGAGCCATCAGCAGAGGACGAGTGGTCATGTGACGGTGATTTGTTGTTCCGCTGGAATGACGTCCTTCTGACCATTCCTACTGAGACGTCTGCCCGACCCACTGCAGTGACCCAGATGAGCCCTCATTTGCTGCTTCCACACTCTGAAGTGGTGCCCATTTTACCAGGCCCTTCAGTGGCTCCCACTACTTCGATGCTGTGCCAACCCTCTGCTTTGTCAGCTGATCCACCAACCAGTTATCCTGATAGCAGCTGGTGTTTACTCGGGGCGGAACAGCACCTGAGGGCTCTCTTCCGTTCCCCCTCCTCCTCGGCTGGCTCGTAAACACAGCGGGACCGGATCGGGACCGCGAGTTTGGGTCCAGCAGCTAGTAGTGTCGCGCTTTGGCTCACCTGTAACTCCGCTGCTGCTTTGTCGATCGTTAGCTCATCCGAGTTAACTCTGTTGTTACTTTTGCTCCATTAGTCCCTACGTATTGTTTTGGCAAATTCTGTAACTTGCCAGTGGGGCTTAACTTAATTTGTTTTGTGTTTAGTTTTATTTGGCTTGCTGCCCTTAATCCCCGTAAATATTCTTTTGGTGCAATTAATTCTGTTTTCCGTTATCTTATCTCGTTTTTCTTATTTCTTTACTTGTTTTTGTGTTTACTATTGCAGTTTATTATTTTCCCAGCATTTAAATCGTCTAAATAATGTTATTAATTTACATGATGTCCCATTAATTTGTATTTCGTTTCTTTTGTTTAGAAGCTTGAGAGCCCAAGGTGGTGGGGATTGGTGTCCTCCGGTGGTGCTGTCCCTTTTGGTGTGCTGTGCTGTCGACCCCGGGTGTGATCCTTCACGTGTGTGAGTGTGTGTGTGGATGTGTATGCACGTGTGATTGGGGTGACTCTCTACTGGACTCTTCACTTCTGGTGTCCCACCTCCCCACTGGTAAGCCTCAGCTTCACCCCTTTCTGTTGCTCCATCATACGGAATGTTCGCGCCTGCTGGTTTTTATTAATATTGTGTATTTAAAAATAAAACTTGTGCTGTTGGAATCACGTCTCTTGCCTCATTGTATTACAAACCTGTGTGCTATCAAGTGATCAACTGTTGGAGGTAAAATATTATTCTCAGGGTGAAATTCCCTGAGTGGCGTTGTTGTCTCCTCAATTATACCAGCTCGCTGGGTGATTACCTAACCGCCCCGCCACAAATAGAATAGAAATAACGTATACATGTGCTCTTATGTTAAACCAGAGATGGTGAGGTCATGCTGAGGATTAAAGGAAAGCGATCTGGTTGTATATTCACCACATCTAAGAAACCCGTAGAATGCCATTAATAGAAACACTTCCAGCATAGTGTTAACATATTGTGAAAAACAAACTTGCCTTAACCTTGACACCAAATTCTTCAAAGTGAAGTAGTGAGAGGCAGTCCTTTATCATAACCTGTGGGACGTGCCTTTTTTAGACCATTGAGGAACAGCTGAATGGAGGGATGGCTCTGGGATGCTGGCTCTTGACATCATTTGTGAAACTGAATTCCTGCCAGCATGTCTTTGATACTTTGCATTTGAATGTGGCGGGATTTGAATGAAAATTTAATAAATTCATAGACTACGGAAATATCTATTGGTGGAGGACTAAGAAGGAGGCTGACACAGAAGGAGTAATAATAATAATACTAATATTATTATTTATTATAGGCACCTTTCTGAACATTCAAGGACACCGTACAGTGAATAAAGAAAAGTACAAAACAAACAATATTTTAAAACTCGACAGTTACAATTAGACGGTGCACTTGAGAGAAGAGAGATAAAGCAGTCTTAAACAGATGGATTTTGAGTGCGATATTTCTGAGCTCCAGGGCCAGGGAGCACATCAGCTGAATGCTCTGCTCCCCATGGTGGTGAGATGGGCGGAGAGGACAGGTGGATAGAGGACGACGTTCTGAGTGTGCGAAGGGAGTGGCAACATGGAGGAGGTCAGACCGATATGGAAGGGCGAGGTTATGGATGGCCTTGAACGTTTACAGGAGGATTTTGAACTCAATGTGAAACTTAACCGGGAACCGATGGAGCTGATGAGTATAAAAACCAGGCTGAATCGTATGCTTTAATAGTGCTTTTTGCTAAACCCGATCTCATATTTGGAAGCAGAGTGCAACAGAACCTGCAAGGGCTTCGGCATGCTTAATTGAGAATCATCCGTTTGAACGGAGGACACGGTGTGCTGGAAGACTTGGCCTGGGGGAACATGGTTTTGAATTCCTGGAATTTCAAGCAAGAAAGCGCATCAGCTATACGATTTCCATGGCCAGGAATGCAAAGTAGCTCGCAAAATGACGTTGTTCAGAATGCAGGGCCAGGTTCAACATTGCATGAGACTGTTAATGGTATTTTTGAGCGACCTTTATGAGTTATTTCTATGGTAGCAGCATTTTTGCTAACACTGTCATTTGTTTTCTGGTCCATGTACTGCCCCATAGGGAACAGGCAACGATCACAGGGTAAAGCTCATTAAGAGTGGTGGATTTGGATTGGTTTCAGGAGTCCAGGGTATAATTGGCCAATTTTGACTACTTTTGATTTTACCTTCATATTTCACCTTAAAACAGTTTACCTTGCCTCTTGCTTGGTATCATTTTTTTCAGTACAACCTTACCGTTACACCCTGGCCTAGGGGTGCCTGAGCGTAATATAAAGGTTGCTTTCCCCTTTCCCAAACTCCCATGACCAAGACTCAAAGTTGCAGTCCAACATAAATGTATTTTCAACTCGGGGTAGTCAAACTTCAGGGTGAGTAAGGCCAAAATAATAACCAAAACATCAACATCAACATTTGAAAACTAACTTATCAAAAATTAAATAGCAAAAGAAAATACAGAAATCTTACCTGCCTCCCTAACAAAAAGGGTGCCCAAACAAAATGGCTACTCACCCCTACCTGCCAGGACTGCACTCAAATAAATAAAGAGTTAATTCAGTCACAAAACTTTTGACAAAGGTTCCCACTTTACAACGGTCTAAATTTATCACAGCCCAACACATGACAGCAGTCTGGCTGGAAGTCGGGACAGACATCAGTAGAGACATCTGCAGCAGGCATCCTTTTAAAGATGGCGTCAGCTCCTGGCCAATGACCATCTCCACTCACCACCTGCAAAACACACACAACAGAGCAGCACCTCCCTCTGGCAGGGAGGATTAATTACATACCCACATTCAAAACACATCACAAAAACCCATATGACCCATGGTCATAACACTCACATTTGTGACTTTAGAGTTATTTTTTCATTTTCTATCCATCCATCCATCCATTTTCTTCCGCTTATCCGGGACCGGGTCGCGGGGGCAGCTGCCTGAGCAGGGACGCCCAGACTTCCCTCTCCCCAGACACTTCCCCCAGCTCCTCCGGGAGGACCCCAAGGCGTTCCCAGGCCAGCCGGGTGACATAGTCACTCCAGCGTGTCCTGGGTCTTCCTCGGGGTCTCCTCCCGGTGGGGCATGCCTGGAACACCTCCCAAGGGAGGCGTCCAGGGGGCATCCGATGCAGATGCCCGAGCCACCTCAACTGGCTCCTCTCGATGTGGAGGAGCAGCGGCTCTACTCCTAGCTCCCCCCGTGTGACGGAGCTCCTCACCCTATCTCTAAGGGAGCGCCCCGCCACCCTGCGGAGGAAGCTCATTTCGGCCGCTTGTATCCGGGATCTTATTCTTTCGGTCATGACCCAAAGTTCATGACCATAGGTGAGGGTAGGAACGTAGATTGACCGGTAAACCGAGAGCTTCACCTTTCGGCTCAGCTCTCTCTTTACCACGACGGACCGATACAGCGACCGCATTACTGCAGCCGCTGCACCGATCCGCCTGTCAATCTCACGTTCCATCCTTCCCTCACTCGTGAACAAGACCCCAAGATACTTAAACTCCTCCACTTGCGGCAGGAACTCCCCCCCGACCTGGAGGGAGCAAGCCACCTTTTTCCGGTCGAGAACCATGGCCTCAGATTTGGAGGTGCTAATCCTCATCCCGGCTGCTTCACACTCGGCTGCAAACCGCCCCAGGACATGCTGGAGGTCCTGGCTCGAAGGAGCCAACAAGACCACATCGTCCGCAAAAAGCAGGGATGAAATCCAGTGGCTCCCGAACCAGATCCCCTCCGGCCCACGGCTGCGCCTAGAAATCCTGTCCATAAAAATAATGAACAGGACCGGTGACAAAGGGCAGCCCTGCCGGAGTCCAACATGCACCTGGAACAGGTCTGACTTACTGCCGGCAATGCGAACCAAGCTCCTGCTCCGGTCATACAGGGACCGAACAGCCCTTAGCAGAGGGCCCCCGACCCCGTACTCCCGAAGTACCTCCCACAGAATGCCACGAGGGACACGGTCGAATGCCTTCTCCAAGTCCACAAAACATATGTGGACTGGTTGGGCAAACTCCCATGAACCCTCGAGCACCCTGCGGAGGGTATAGAGCTGGTCCAGTGTTCCACGGCCAGGACGAAAACCGCATTGTTCCTCCTGAATCCGAGGTTCGACTATCGACCTAATTCTCCTCTCCAGCACCCTGGAATAGACTTTCCCGGGGAGGCTGAGAAGTGTGATCCCCCGATAGTTGGAACACACCCTCCGGTCCCCCTTTTTGAATAGAGGGACCACCACCCCGGTCTGCCAGTCCAGAGGCACTGTCCCCGACTGCCACGCGATGTTGCAGAGACATGTCAACCAAGACAGCCCCACAACATCCAGAGACTTGAGGTACTCAGGGTGGATCTCATCCTTCTTAACTACCTCGGTGACTTCAGCCCGTGTAATGGGTGGATGAACCTCTGAGTCTCCAGCCTCTGCTTCCCCAATGGGAGACGTGTCAGTGGGGTTGAGGAGATCCTCGAAGTATTCCTTCCACCGCCCGACGATATCCCCAGTCGAAGTCAGCAGCTCCCCACCTCCACCGTAAACAGTGTTGGTGGAGGGCTGCTTCCCCTTCCTAAGGCGCCGGATGGTGTGCCAGAATTTCCTCGAGGCCGACCGATAGTCCTCCTCCATGGCCTCCCCGAACTCTTCCCAGACCCGAACCTTTGCTTCAGCGACCGCCCGTGCTGCAGCACGCTTGGCCTGCCGGTACCCGTCCGCTGCCTCGGGAGTCCCCCGAGCCAACCAGGTTCGGTAGGACTCCTTCTTCAGCTTGACAGCATCCCTTACTTCCGGTGTCCACCACCGGGTTCGGGGATTGCCACCACGACAGGCACCGGAGACCTTACGGCCACAGCTTCGAACAGCCGCGTCAACAATGGAAGCAGAGAACAAGGTCCATTCGGACTCAATGTCCCCAGCCACCCTCGGGATCTGGTCATAGCTCTCCCGGAGGTGGGAGTTGAAGACCTCCCTGACAGAGGGTTCCACCAGACGTTCCCAGCAGACCCTCACAACGCGTTTAGGTCTGCCAAGTCTGTCCAGCTTCCTCCCCTGCCAGCGGATCCAACTCACCACCAGGTGGTGATCAGTTGACAGCTCAGCCCCTCTCTTCACCCGAGTGTCCAAAACATACGGCCGGAGGTCAGATGACACAACCACGAAGTCGATCATTGACCTCCGGCCTAGGGTGTCCTGGTGCCATGTGCACTGATGGACACCCTTATGTTTGAACATGGTGTTCGTTATGGACAAACCGTGACCAGCACAGAAGTCCAATAACAGAACCCCACTCGGGTTCTGATCGGGGAGGCCGTTCCTCCCAATCACGCCCCTCCAGGTAACACTGTCATTGCCCACGTGAGCGTTGAAGTCCCCCAGTAAAACAATGGAGTCCCCGGTTGGAGCACTCTCAAGTACCCCTCCCAGGGACTCCAAGAAGGCCGGGTACTCTGCACTGCCGTTTGGCCCATAGGCCCAACAGTGAGAAACCTATCCCCGACCCGAAGGCGCAGGGAAACGACCCTCTCGTTCACCGGGGAAAACTCCAACACATGGCGGTCGAGCTGGGGGGCTATAAGCAAGCCCACACCAGCTCGGCGCCTTTCACCGCGGGCAACTCCAGAGTAGAAGAGAGTCCAGCCTCTCTCAAGGAGTTGGGTTCCAGAGCCCAGACTGTGCGTGGAGGTGAGCCCGACTACCTGTAGCCGGTAGCGCTCTACCTCCCGCACTAGCTCAGGCTCTTTCCCCCCCAGTGAGGTGACATTCCATGTCCCCATGGCTAGAGTCACCGTCCGGGGATTGGGTCGCCGGGGCACCCGCCCAGGACAGCCACCCAAATCCCACCGCACCGGCCCCTTCTGAACCCTCCTGCGGGTGGTGGGCCTACAGGAGGGCGGGCCCACGTCGCTCTTTCGGGCTGTGCCCGGCCGGGTCCCGTGGGCACAGACCCGGCCACCAGGCGCTCGCCTGCGAGCCCCAACCCCGGGCCTGGCTCCAGGGTTTTCATTTTGACATACTGTATTAACACATTGACCTAAAATCATCAAAAATGCAAAATCTGAGTTGGAAAAAGTAGAATTTTTTACTGTGAAAACCTATTTCACATATTGAACAAACCCTGTTTATAACTTAGAATACTAATAAACATTGTGAACTTAAAAAAAATTATGTACACATTTAGCAAACAACAAAGTTATATACTATTTGCCGTAAAATACAGGTAATACCTCAGGCAACTATTTACAAAACAATCAGGAGTCACAATGTTGCCACACAAATTATTTGTGCCACTCCAAAAAACAGTTCCTGTCCACCACAATACAGAGAGACACATCAAATGCCTTTTTTATTGTTTACTCTTTGTTTTACTCTTTGTACTCAGCAATAAACTCCTTCCTGATTCTGATTCTGTCACTTCCAGGATTGCCACGTTACAAAAGCCTGTTTTTACAGTTCTGTCCTGCACCAAACGTGACGACAATATTCAGGAGAAGCTTGGCGTAAATTATTTATTCAAACTCTGGTTTTACTTGGCATATCTACACAATTTAAAAACGCGAAAAGAGTTTAAAGTCCGCACTTTTGATCCGTTAGAAAAGCCTGTTTTTACCGTTCCGTCCTGCACCAAACGCACACCAGACGTGACGACAATATTCAGGAAAAACATGGTGTAAATTATTTATTCAAACTTTTGGCATATCAACACAATTTAAAAACAGAAATATAGTTTGAAGTCCATGTGCTTTTATTCAGTTTGACTATCGACTTTGCGCAAGACAGCAAGGTTCTCAAAGTTATATAATTTGTATGCATATTATATTTAATTTGTGTGTAAATGTTATAAAGAAACAAGTACTGATGTTTAAATGAGAGGTTGAGAAAATCAAAATTCAAATTCTTCTGTTATTGTTGTATTTATACCGTAAGAGTCAAAAATTATGTGAATATGCATATTCATAGTTTTTGTGAAATAACAGTAAAACGTAGCAAAAACAGCTTGACAGTAAAATTACAAGTGATATCTCTCTAATGCACTTTGCCCATGACTGGAGAAACATACAGAAATATAAAAAAAAAAAGCCTGGCATACCCTAAGTCATCTTGCAAGAATACACCGTGCACAAATGAATACCGTTGCAAAACCTACTCACCGGACAAGTTGTTTACTCCCTCAGGTCTTCTTCGGTTCAAGCAGAACTAGCAGTGGCCATCTCTAGCAGTTTAGCGATTAGCAGCAGGGCATGTCTGGGCACGTCAGGACGTTGTGGATCATGTGACCGACCAAGGTAGATCTAAATTATTATTTTGTTTTATTTATTTATTTATTATGGGCCACACAGATAGACTTTCATGCACACACACACACACACTTACAAAAAAAATCACTTTGACAAAAGTGCACTTTGGCCATCAAGAGGGAAAGGGGCAGGTGCTCCAGCACCATTGGAAAACCATCGGTTTCCTGCTGAGAACCATGGCCTCAGATTTACAGGTGTTGATCCTCATCCCTACCGATTCGCACTTGGCTGTGAACAAATGCAGTGATTGTTATTGAACTGCAAACCCTCCTCCTGATTATGCCTCGATATCCTGTCCATGAATATCACGAACCAGATTGGTGACAAAGCGCAGCCCTGGCGGAGGCCAACCCCCAGTGGAAAGAAGTTTGACTTACTGCTGAGTACCTGAACACAGCTCTCACTTTGGGAGTACAGAGATCGGATGGCCCTAAGAAGTGACCCCTCACCCCATACTCCCGCAGCACCTCCCACAAAATCTCCTGGGGGACCCGGTCATACACCTTCTCCAAGCCCACAAAACCATGTAGACTGGATGGGTATATTCCCAGGCCCCCTCCAGGATCCTCGTGAGAGTTAAGAGCTGGGGTCTTATTTATAAAACTGTGCAAAGAATCCTTACTAAAAATCTATGTGCGCCCAAAAGCCAAAGTTGGCCAAAAAAAAATCTGATTTTATAAAACCGAGCGTACGCACACCTGTAAGCAATGTCCTCTTATAAATCACAGACCACCTACAAGTGTTCGTACCTGAATCCGCCTCTTATCCCGCCCTGTACATTGTTCTTGGTGCGGTGAATCATGGCGACAGGCCAGAAAAGAGCAAAGAAGCGTAACCTCTTTGAAACAGAGACAGAGACATTTGTTGGGGAGGTGGAGGCCCAGAACATTTTTTTATTTTATTAGAGGCTTTGTAATTAATTAATCGAAATTAATCGCATTTTAATCGCATATAAATATTTGACCTGAGAACAGTGAGAAGTATTTTTTTCCACATGGATTTTTAGCATACCATTGAATAATGACTGAATACATAAGCTTAAGCAACAAAATATTGTTTATTTTTGTTCAACCAAGTCCAACAGACCAGTGCTATTTTTGCCATTAAGTGTAGCCAGTGGCGGTCCTAGGTTTCATGACGCCCTGGGCGAACCTCACGTCCAGCGCCGCCTCCAGCCCCCCACACACACACACACAAATGGACCCCCCTGCCCCCCTGTTCAGACCAGCCGCGTATTTCTCCGTGACGGTCGACAAGCGCTTCTGCTCAGCTGTTGTTCATTCAGAGCTATTTTTTTATCATAACCTCGTAAAATAAATAAATAAAATAAATATGCCATGTTTCTGTAACAGAGAAGTTTGTACATTTCTTTTATTTATCTGTTCAGAGAGAGAGAGAGAGACACACACACACACACAGAGAGAGTGTGTATGGTAGTAGACAGTAGTAGATATACAGTTGAAATACACATATTTGTTTATCTACTCTTCACATTTATTAAATGTATTTTCTCTTCCTGTTTCCCAGAGCGAGTTTAGATACTCAAATATCGCATTTGTCAATCGCGGTATTTTATTTTGAAAATTGCTTTTATTTTGAAAATTGACCGGATTGTCTCGTATTTCTTTGTGTGATTTCCTGCCAGAATTGACGCGTTCGCTCGCGGCATGTGCAAAAAAATAGAGCAGATGCCAAAACGATCGCTTCAAGGGCGCGGGACGGCCGCGCCTATTCGCAGCGCTCCGCGTCTAGTGTGAACTACACTATCGCTTAACAAGGGCGCCGAAAGGAAGCGGGCTCCACTATGTGCCTATTCGCGGTGCTTCTGCGGCCGGTGTGAACCAGGCGTAATCGGTCCGCCTGAAACTCATCCAGTGAGAAACGTTCCGCGGTGCAAAAATAAGTGTATTGATATTGGTCACGTGGCATCCCTCCCCACACCCGAGGGTGCCACAATATATATATATATATATATATATATGAAGAGGAGGTTTTTTTAAGGTGTTGAGATGCTGGCTTGATACCAATGGGGGTGTCGGTGAGAACACAGGGTTGTCCAGTCAAAGTTCCCAAGTTCAAAGGTTTTTATTTCCAACATGTATAGGTATGTGTGTGTGGTTTCTAGGAAGCAAACAAAAGGCACACAATCAGCTCCACAATTCACTGCCACATCCGGTAACATAATATAATACATCTCCCACAAGCTTGACAAAGGTTCACCTAAGGCCCATAACTAGGTCAAAATATATTACAACCATGCTGCATTCAAATAAAGAAACTAGGAATCCAAGAATCATCTTCCATGGTCACATTTACTAACATCAGCAGCAATACAATGTTTCAGAAGTTAATTTACCACAACAAATTAAATAACTCACATTTCTTAGTTAACGCACACGAGGAGCTCAAAGGTTTTAGTATCTTCCAACAAAGGTCTCAGGTTTCCGTGTCTCTGAACAAAGGGTGGGGTTTGGTCACAGTTGTGGCTTAAAGGGAGACGTTTTCAAGAAATTTCACTCAGTTCTTCTAGTTGCCGAGGTTTGCTTGTGCTATGGCTAGTGTAACCAATCTTAGTAATATAAAAGTGAATTACAGTATAATAACAACTTGGACTAATAACTAGACCCTGGCCAGAATCAGAAGACACCAAATTTGTAAGGAGCCAATGTGTTGAGCAGCAATAATGAGGCAGGCACTGGAATAACTGTTGAGTAGCCACTCTTGTATTTTTACAGTGCATGAAAAGACATATTCAATTTATACGAACATACAAAATAATGACCCAGATTTCCAAAAATAAAGGAATAGTGTGCACACTTAAATAAAAGAAAAGTATCCGTTGGGGCCCTATAACAAATAAGAGTTGTTGCAGGTGCGCCTGATTTTAAAGGTCTATGGAGTGTAATGTGAATGTATGTGTGAGTGTGTACGTGGGTATCTCCTTTGTGGTGATTCTTCCTCAAAGTGGTTGGCTCGCCATCTGTCACGACCGGAATCTCGTCCTGGTCCTCGGATTTTCTCCGTCCTCTCAAAACCTGACCGTTGCTCTGTAGTTCAAAGCCGAGCACGCCGATGTCGGAGCTGCAGCGGCTCTCCGGATGGAAGGTAAGTGGTTAGCCGACGCGACTCGTCTCCTTCATGTAGTCACTCGGCTCCGGACTTCCAGTGGGTAAGTGCACTGGCTTACTTTTCCTCTTTTCACAGGTTAGCTTGGGTTCCTCTCTTTTTTTCTCTGTCTGCTAAGCAGGTAGCTGCGCTCACCCCCGTGGCTAAGATGAAAAGGCCCGGAAGAGCGACGCACTTCACCTCACGAGCTGAACGTGGCCTGCATTACCCCTGATTGGCTGTTGGGGGCTACGCTGTTGAGCGGTGCATTCAAATGCAATGGGAGATTTAAAACTTTGCCAATATAAACAAATAAAAATAAGAAAATAAATACTCTCTCTTCTTTCTATTATCTAATTGTGTTCATTTTACACCTGGGCTACACCAGCGCAAGTCAATGGTTCTAGTTAGCATGGCATTAAAAACACTCATTTTTAATGCCAGAGACTCCACAGTGCACCCGAGGCAAATCAATTGTAACGGCAGACTATCGATGTACATATCTGTGTTGATAGAATGTTTGAAATAAAACCAACCTTGCATTTTTAAGGATTTGTCTCAGCAGCAGTAGCAGTGTGTCATACTTCCTAGTAGGCTATGGCAGCGGCGGACTGATATCACCTAGCACTTATAAGTTACCGGTTCTATAATAGTTTGTTTACCTGCTGTCATTGCTACAGACGCAGAGTAGCCTGCAGTGCTAGTGTCTTCAATCTAACAGAAATGGCCACTTTTGTAGAATTATTAGGAGTATTTTGGAGTTTTTTTCCACCCAAATCCAACCGTACCTGTACGAGCCTGAATATACAGAGGAAGAATTGTGCGAGAGGGATGCTCAAAGGGCAGAACGTGAACGAGCGTCTGTGGAGACTGAGATAGCCCCCGCTGGAGCTGAGAACCGGGACCGAACAAACGGAGACTGGTGGTGCCAGGAGGGAATCCCCCGCAACGCGTCCGAGGGTTTACGGTTCTCTGGACGGAGCAGAGGTTCAGGTTTGCGGTGCGTAATTGTGGGTTGGCTGGGCCGTGGGCTGCCCGGTGTTTGCGGGAGGTCCAAGCTCTTTTCACCCAGGTCTGAGGGCATGAGGCCCGACAATTCGGCCCGGTTCGATTGCCTATTTACAGGCAGTATTTCGGGCGGTGTTTTGAGTCCGTTTTGAGTCCGATGGAGCAAAGTAAAATTCCGCTGCTGCTGATAAACTAGTCCCTCAAAAAATGGATGATTCATGCGATGCAAGGTTAGTTTTGTTTCAAATATTATTCTATCAACACAGATATGTACATCGACAGTCTAGTGTTTTTTTTTTTTTTTTTTTTTTTTATAATCCCACCACCACCACCCCTAATGGGGACATTTTTTTTTTTTTTTTTTTTTTCATTCTAAGAAAATAAAAAATACACAATAATCAGGTGGCAGTAACATAAAAACCCATCAGCGCCATAAAACATAAAGGAGGACAAAATACAAAACAACAAAACAAACAAACAAGAAAAAAAGGAACCTACATTAACAGCATAAAATAATCAAAACATATAATCATTAAGTGCATACTACATATTTTACACGCACCATTAATTCATATCATAACTCAATAAATAAAGGATTAATTCGTTCACTCTACAGCCACCATAAGAGCAACGACAACAATCCCAAAAACAAAAACATACAAAACAATGAACTTTATTGAATCTTCATCCCAAGTTTTTGTTATTGCGAGGCTTTCCCATCTTTTTCTCTCTGCATTATTTTTCTTGTTTTTTGGCAATACCTTTGTTAGTAAATAATGATGTTTAATAAACGATATAAAATATCTCAAATTAAGCTCTCCTTGATTTTTAAAAACAAAAGCTTTCCCAAGCAGAACAACAGTATTTAACAGCACATGTTGTTCTTCATGAAAACCCAAAATAATATTAATTGGAGATAATAACAAAACAAGTCCTTGGTCACATAACCAAATAGCCACATAATGCCAAAAAAGAGCAACTTCTGGACAATACCAAAATAAGTGCATAATGTCTTCTTCCTCATCCCCACAAAATCTACATTTATCATTGTCTGTTATTCTCCATATTTTAAGCATCTTCCTTGTTGGTAATATCTTATAGAATATTTTTAACTGAAACATCCATAAATATGTGGAACAAGAAGATTTGTACATATTTTTAAATAAATCCAACCAAGGAAGTGGGGTATCAAAAATACTTTCCCAATGTGCTTGAAAATAATATGGTTGGGCGGCTATATTTTTAGAATACATAAAAAACCTATACATGTCAAAATTAATCTTCTTCTGCCGCAACCATTTAGAATTCTTAATATGAGGGCGGCATACTCTTAAATCTTCCGGATGTTTTTCTATCTTTGATTTCCAGGATGAAGAAATTGTGGAAAGTAACTGCATATAATTCAATTCTGAACACATCTCCATATTTAAAAATGAAATATTCAAAAGTAAGGAATTTTCCTTCATTATTCAATAAATCATTTACAAAATAAATATGCTTATTTAACAATATTTGCCAGCACACAGGTTTTTTGTCTATACAGATATTTTCATTTAGCCATAATATCTGTTGTCTAATCTCCAAGGAATTATTTGGTAAAGAAAACTGATACTGAAGCCATAAAGAAAGTGAATTTCTAAAAAAGGGGGAGAGGTCGGGCAAAAAAGCAGATAAACGTACCACCGAGGCCGGACACAACTGAAAAAAAGGGTACACTTTTCCAATTAAAGGACCACATTGAGCAGAAAATAATTTGGATGAAAACCATTCTTGGTTATTATATAATCGTTGTATCCATACAGCTTTTAAGTTTAAATCTAATATTGAAAGGCTTTTCAATCCCAAGCCTCCATTCTCCTGTACATTATACAGATAACTACGTTTAATTTTATCAGGTTTACCATTCCAAATAAAATTAAAAATTATTTTCTCATATGCTTTTAATAAAGTTGTATCAGGAGAAGGCAGAGCCTGTAAAAGATAAGTAAATTGTGAAAGTATTAGTGAATTAATTACAGTAACCTTTCCATAAATAGTAAGATGTTTCCCTCTCCAGGCCTGGAGAATTTTATCCATTTTCTTCAATTTTAAATCAAAATTAGATTTCACCAAAAGACTGTTGTCCACTGGTATATGTATTCCTAATAGATTCACAGGGCCATCAGAACACTTCATCGGCACCGTACATGGAACTTGGAAGTCAGTTCTCTTTAATGATCCAATTCTAAGGATAGATCATTTCTCATAATTTGGTTTCAATCCTGATAACGAGGCAAAGAGCTCTAATTCCGATATAAGGGAGCCTAAAGAGAGGCTATCCGCTTTAACATGAAAAGAAGCATCATCTGCATAAAAAGAACATTTGGATTCTAAACCATTAATCTCCAAACCTTTAATATTAACATTATTTCTTATTCTTATGGCCAACATTTCGATTGAAAGAATAAATAAATATGCCGAAAGGGGGCATCCTTGTCTGACACCTTTAGACAATGTAATTGGATCTGAGATATGACCATTATTTATAATTCTACTACAAGGATTTTTATATAATACATGAACCCATTTTATAAAGGTCTCACCAAAATTAAAAATTTGTAAACATTGGTATATGTACTTCCATTTAATCATATCGAAAGCCTTTTCAAAGTCTGCTATGAACACGAGACCAGGCAATTTTCTCTCTTCATAATATTCGATTATTTCCAGGAGACGTCTAATGTTATCACCTATAAAGCGACCTTTTAGAAAACCCGTTTGATCAAAATGTATTAATTCTTTTATAACCTTTCTTACTCTAAGTGCTAAACATTTTGCTAATATGCGTGCATCACAACACAGGAGTGTAAGGGGTCTCCAATTCTTCAATTTTACCGGATCCTTAGCCTGTCCTTCTGCATCATGCTTTAATAACAATGAGATTAAACCTTCCTTTTGAGTATCAGACTGATGACCCACATCAAAAGAGAAGTTATAAGAGGCAAGTAAGGGATCTTTTATTTCATCAAAAAAGGTTCTGTAAAATTCTATTGGCAGTCCATCTAATCCAGGGGTTTTTCCATTTTGAAATGAACATATAGCTTCATATACATTTTCTTCATTTATAGGGCCTTCACACAATAACTTTTGTGGGGTTGTAAGTTTTGGATAGGAGCATGGCTTTATGTACTCAAACAAGGAAGGATTTGTTGAATGAGAAGTATCATTAAAAATGTCATTATAATACTTCATTAACGCATTAAGTATATCATTTGCAGATGTAATATTCGTTCCATCATCATGTATCAGTTTTGAGATGTTCTTCCTAGATATATTTCTATTTTGAAGCTGTAAGAAATATGCATTACATTTTTCTCCATGCTCCATCCATGTTGCTTTATTTCTATATATGATGCCCTTTATTTTATTCTGATTCAGCCTCTCCAATTCTTTTTCTTTATCATCTAGTAACTGTAGGTCTTGGTCGATACAGCCTGATTTATTTGCATCTATACGATCCCTAGTATTTTGCACCTCTTCTAACAACATTTTTTCTTTGTTACAATTTTTTTTATGCTTCCATGCTGAGTACTTTATCGCATGACCTCGAAAAGCGCATTTGAAAGTATCCCATACAATATGTGGATTTGCAGAACCAGCGTTAAAGGAAAAAAAATCCAAAATAAATTGCTTGGATTTACAAATAAACGTCTCATCTTCTAGTAATGATTGATTCATCTTCCAATACCCCCTTCCCCTCATGGTGTCTGTAAAATCTAGTTTTAATGTAATAAGATAATGATCAGACCGAAATCTTTCGTCAATCATTACTTGACTAACTTTTACCATTAAGGCGAAAGAAATAAGAAAGAAATCTATTCTACTTGCCAATGCATTTCTTCGCCAGGTGTATCTAATTAGATCCGGATTCTTTTTTCTCCAAATATCAACTAAGTCCATTGCGGACATCATGGATGTAAGAGCGTATCGCTTTTGACCTTGATGATCATCTTTTCCACCAGTTCTATCTTTGGATGGTTGAAGAACAGTATTGTGATCTCCTGTCTGAATTACAGGAATATCACAATGCTGAATCATCGAATATAAATTCTCCAAAAAAATAGGATCATTATTATTTGGAGCATAAATATTAACCAAACAAAAGCGTAGGCCTATATTTTCAAGTTCAACATCTAAAATAATTATTCGACCATCCATATCACGTTCTATTTTATGCACAGAAAAATCTAGATGTTCTCTAAACAAAACTAGAACTCCCCTTTGGTTTTTCAAACCATGATTAAAAAAAATTGACCCTTTCCATTCCTTCTTCCATTTTTCTTCATCTTCCTGCGTGGAATGCGTCTCTTGTAGACATATTATATCTAATTCTTTCTTATTAGCTAACCAAATAAATATTTCAGTTCTTTTACTAACATTGGCCAGTCCATTGCAATTATAGCTGGCAATACATAGGGATTCAAAGTTCATCATAACTGAGAGCTAAAAAAATAGTATCTGCAAATAGAGTTTTATTACTAAAGGGTTGCACCACATTTCTTTCATTATATGCACAAACAAAAACAAAAACAAAAAGCAAAAACACATATAACATTTGCCTTGATTTAAAAAAACAAAACAACAACAACAACAAAACACAAAAACTAAACGTAAGTTACCAGCAGGCCATGTCGGTGGAGGGGAGGAAATAATAATAATAGTAATCGAAGGGAAGTAATATAGGTCTATATGTTATTGCTTATTTCTTTAGACAGGTCATCAATATCATAGATCAACATCAACTCGTAGCTAATAAAGCCAGGGTGTAACAGATTTATCTTTGTATAGCTCACCATCAATGTATAACTTGTCAGCAACAAGCCTTACTCTGTTTTTTTCCTTTTTCTTCGCTTTCTCCTCTCGAAAAATGGGAAGCAGAGCCTTCCTCCTGTCCACGATTTCAGTAGGAAACTGCTGATTAATGCCAAAAGGCTTTCCTTTTAGCGTTGGACCCAGCTTAAAAACAGTCTCTCTTTGTCCATAGTGTTCAAAGCATGCGATGATCGCTCTTGGTTTAGGCTGCATTACCACCTCCGAGAGGAGGGGAGCTCCAGCTGAGCGTGGGGATCTCCGTGCGCCCAGCCTGTGCGCTCTGTGGAAAGTAATCTGCGGGACCATGTCTCTGCTCATCCCCAGCGTATCAGTAAAAAAATGCCTTAACGCTTCTTCAACAGTCTCATCCTTTTTCTCAGGGATCCCAGTGAAGATCAAATTATCTCTCATTGAGCGCGTCGTCATCTCCAACATTTTTTCTTTCATCTTTATATTTTCTCCGGAGATTTATCTGACTGACGCTTCCAGGCCCTTAACTTTTCCTTTCATAACTTCTACGTCATCGCGTGTTTGCTGCAATAGATCGACAGTTGTTTGCACAGTACCTTTTAGCTCTTTAATGTCGCTTGCCATGTTGTCCAGCTTGTCCAACTTCTTTAGTTTCTCGTTTATGCCAAGCAGAATTCCCTCCAAGTTGTTAGATGCCATATTTGGTAGGTTAAGGAGTGCACAAGCGCCTTCTGGACTACTATCGTAGTCCCAAGTCAGACGTTTTGCAGGTGGTTCAGGTTTGCTTTTGCTTAAATCGAAGGCGCACCTGGGCGTGCTTGTGTGATCAGACGCCATCAAACAAAGGAACAGCTGATTCGGCTCGATGCGACTTGAAATACGCCGTCAATAAGTCGTGTTGTCTTACTTTTTTTACACTGAAGTCGTGTCAAAAAAGTTTCCAAAAACGGAATCAGCAGTTTACTTTTACCACAATGACCTTATTCTCCCATATTTAAAACGTTTTTCCTCCCGACGTTACCTGCTGGCACCCTCATCGGATTCTCAGATGCTGACTAGGCTGGTGATCAGTCTAGTGTTTTAATTGATTTGCCTCGGGTGCACTGTGGAGTGGGCAAGACTGTTTTTAATGCCATGCTAACTAGAACGATTGACTTGCGCTAGCCATAGCACAAGCGACTAGAAGACCTGAATAAAATGTATTGAAAACGTCTCCAGACGTCTCAAACACACCGTCTGAGTTGGAAAATAGGTCTTATGTCCAAAATTCCGAACTATCCCTTTAAATAGTCTGTGGCAGGGCAGGGAGTGATTGAGTGATTGACATGGGTTGATTGGAGGTGGTTGAACTGAGTGGGGAAACGAATGGGCAAAGAAAGGGGCGTGGCTCTGGGTCTGTGAGGTGAGGAGGGAACAGATAATCTTCCAAACAATATATATAAATCACTCACTTACTTGTGTTGGGGTAGTAGCAGGAGCAGATTTGGTTATCAACAGCTAATTATTAATGTCAATATGATTATCGATATGAATAATAATATTTAATATATTATTATGATATAATCATGAATAAACGGGGCACCACCCTGGGATCAGGGAAAAGATAACCTAAAACTGTATTCAGTCTCAATATAAAGGTTGTTTTATACTCACATGCCAATCATCGGGATCATTGGCATAGAAGTATAAAAACAATTAAAAAGGCGTGAAATTCGAGCACTAGCCTTCACAACCTGCCGTTATCCAGTGACATATACACAACAAGCACAAGAGACCGCTAGTTAAAATCAGTAATAATGATCACAATCAATAACACTACCTAACACACAAAGCTAAGCTAAACAAAGGAAGAGACACACGTGGAGTGTGTGTGTGTGCGTGCGTGTGTGTGTGGAGAGAGAGAGAGAGAGAGAGAGGGAGATAGAGATGGCCAGGCGCGACCACGAGGTGGAGCTATTACTCACAACGTTTGCGGTGGAGGGGCCGCTGACGTCAGATAGAATAGCGAGAGAGGGACAGAGATGGCCAGGTACAGCCACCAGATGGAGCTATTTCCTTAGCGTCCGGAGACGGAAACAGCTGGCGGAGGATACGTGTGGGGGGCGATGTATGTGTGCACGTAATGCACAAAGGATCAGTAAGCTATTACCATCACACGGGAGCTCGTGAATGAACTGGCGTTCGTTCAGCGGGACCCCGGTCCTTACTGAGCTCGTGAATGTGTCCGAGGTTGGACACGCACTGTTACCGAAATGAGACCCAGCGGCGTGGGTACACAATCAGCATTCAAATACAACAACACAGAAAGCTACGGACTCGGTGGTCCGTGATCAACAAGAAACACAAGCATATCCTACACTATCAAACTTATCATGAGTTATCATGAACGGCATAATATATTATTAATAATAATAATAATAATAATAATAATGATAATGATAATAATACGTTTATTTGTTGGCGCCTTCCAAACACCCCAGGTCACCTTACATGATAAATTCAATTAAATTCAATTTTATATTGTCAAACAACAGAGGTCATCTCCGGACACTTAATATTGAGCAGGACTAGAATACGCTCAAAATTTCAAGAGTCACCACAATTTCAAAGTCCCAACATCACCCAGGGGCAAGCTTTACAGCGACAGTGGCGAGAAAAAACTGCCTTAATGAGCTTTTAGGCAGAAATCTCGTGCAGCCCAGGCCCTTGGGTTCCAACTGCATTTGGTGTTGGTAGTATAGTAGTAGTAGCATTAACAGTAGTGGTGGCATTAACGGAAGCATGTATCAAGTAGTAGTCCATGGCAGCAGGCACAGCCAGGCCGGGAGCGCAGCAGCAAAGAAAAGGCCCCCAAAACGACCACACCGGCAATTCCCTGACTCTCTTGCTACAAGAGATGTCAGGAGGCTGAGTTAACAATAAATGTAGCCTATTTAAATAGGAGATAGGCTGATCAGTTACCCCCCAGCTTGGTGAATAATAATATTTTTATTATACTTATGTACTTCCAATATTCGGCTCATGGCTTGAGCATCTAGGATGGCGCAGATAACGTTCATAAGCAGGTGAGGACCATCTGGCCATGGCTTTTAGGTTGGGCACATTGCTGCTGGGCACATTGCTGCTGTGGTTGCTGCTCCAAAGCGGAACGAATGAGCCATGCAGCGTTCTGGAGGGAGGCCGCAGAATTTGCAGAGGAGGCGGAGGCAAGAGGTGAACCAGGCTCGTGACAGGGGTTCTCCTCCCTCCGTGATGAACAGCGGCTCCTGTGGGCTGGCTGGAGCACGGCTCCCAGATAGCGGGCCATGGAAGACAATGGACAAAAATCAGAGTTAGTTTGGGAAATAGGAACAGATATTCCACTTCTGTCTATATCAGTTTTGGAATGTTTCAGGAACACAAAGGTAATGACTGGAGAGTTACATGGCCTATGGTGAGGTCTTGGGAGGGGTTGAAGATCGTGAGCGTGTGGTGAATTCTCCACACCTTAGAGACTAGAGATGCACCAATCCAGTTCTATCATGTGGCATTGCCACAGATATAAATGTACTTAATATTATTTATTAACGAATAAAGTGTACATTAGCAGCAAAAAGAGATAAATAACACTTGTACCATGTAAAGTGCACTGTAAACAGATATTTTAAAATGTAACATGAAAAGTAGTAGCTGCCTGAAACCCGACGGACAAAGGCTTAATGAACCGGCGCTTGCTCCGTGTTGCTCTGTGTACTCATCACTGCTGCCAGCGTGCTCTGCGTGATGACATAACCAGCATAGCAAACAGAATTGAAGCGACTAGATCGCTGTCACTGTATAGCTGTGTAGGATGTTAATAAAAATGAAATGGCTGGATCAGAATGCTGGATCGGCCTCATTCATCCAATGTCAAGCTAATTAGTCGATATCGGAGCTGATATCTGATCCGAGTATCTCTATTAAAACCCATAAGGCTGTTCCTAACAGTGAGCCTATGAACCAAAGCACCCGTTCCATGGTGGGTGATTAATTTGTGCAAAAGTGGAGTGTGGTGAAAGGGAGACGAATTTCTTGCCTTGGGTTCCTCTCTTGAAGCCGTTTAGCAGGAGCTTAATGGATGGATTCTCTAGCAAGCTGTTGGCAGTTGGATCCGAGCAGCGCAGGTGGAACTGGACACCTGCGAGGAGGCCTTTGATGGAGGACGGCTGCATTTGCGGGACTCAAAACAGTGAACCAAAAGCATATGCGGCCTGGAATGTGAGCTGCTAGATGATGAAGTTCCCCAGCAAGGATGCCCAAGTAAGGCGTCTTATAAATCTGTTAATTAATGGTATGGGGAGCACACTTTGTTGATAAAGTAACAGCTGCTTCAATTATTTTTTTTTTTTTTATTAATTATTTTTATTTATTTATTTATTTATTTTTTGGCAGCTTACAATTATTTAACAGATGTTTTATTATCTCTTTTCCTTCCTCACGAGGCGGCTTCGTCTGGGACTCACTGATTTTGGATGCCCGTCCCCGCAATAGCTGCAAGCATAAATATAGTTACAGTTGACAAATTGCATACGTTTTTATGGATTTGTGGAACATTGGAGTCCAAAAGATGTCACCTTATCCTCATCTGCTTTTGGGCCTGCCGGCGGATGGACTAGGCTATAGCCACGGGTTTGGGATGCAGCTTGCATGGTGTGAGAAAGAACTGCGAATGGTGCAAGAAAGAGCTTAGCGGCCAGTGCAGTGCCTGCTGATTAGAGCCAGGTCTACCACGGACCAGTCCAGTCTTTGGTTAACCTCTGAATGAACATGGCAGCCCTGGCAGAGAATGATTTGTGGTATTCATAGAACAGAGTTCCCCCGTATGACATGGCAAGATCGGCAATGATGGAAAGATCCAGTTCGGCTGGACGGGATGGATAGACTTCGCAGATTACATCTCTGTATACGCCATAACAACGGAGAATCCTGCTAGTGTCAGAGTCTTTCCAGGTCTAGGATCATTAGGCTATCTTCCGTATCAACATCACGGACACATCACCACAATCTACCACACACTTATCATTATGCTTGTTCAGGATGGTCTTGGCTTGACTTGACTTATCACGCAGACGAGAGCTGCAGGTGTCTGAGGGGGCGGGCTCTAAGAGACTGTGGCCGAACGCCGTCGAGTCTGACAGCAGAGTCAACGTGACTCAAGCGATAGGCTATATGCAGCGGTACACCTATTTGTGGCCCCAGAACTATTATTTCTTCAGTATGTGTTTTGGTTGGGTCAACACGTGTATCGGGACTTGTCTCCATGCCAACGGTACACAGACAGCCTGTTATTGGGTCGCGCTGCGAGCATTTTTAAGTTTCACTTTCGTTTTTGAAGCCGTTCGCATATTGCCACTTTGCCAGTAGGAGCATAGATAGATAGCACAGACGGGAAAAAGATTACATGAAAATGGCGTGTTACAAGTTCTCTGCCTAAAGAAAGTTGGACAGTGAAAATCGCCAATTTACAGAAGAATGGACTGAAAAGTTTGCATTCATTCTTCCTCCAACCAGCACAAGACCCATGTGCTTAATATGCCAGGAGACTATCTGTGATGAAGATTTCCAATTTGAAGCGGCATTATGAGACAAAGCATACAAATTTTGAAGAAACATATCCTCAAAATTCAGAGGTAAGAACAACAAAAAGAAATGCACTAAATACAGTATATCACATGTGGCCTGACCGACCTCAATGAATGGACCTTTGAGTCATTGAAAAACATCTTTGTGGCCCTTGAGGATTTGTATTTGAGTACCCCTGCTATATAGGCTATATATACACATATATACACACACACGTACACGCACACGCAGGCGATGTGTGTGTTTTTTGTTTTTTCTTCTTTTTTCTTCAGTATATTTGTATTATCATCCTATGTTTGAATTAACCGGACCTCACATAATATAAATAGGCCTACTCACAACACAATGCACAGAACTTTGGATCAAGCCATGAGATTAGCGACCAAATAAAGGCAAAGCATTTCACCACAGGTGGCCGCCGAGTGCGGACCTGAATACACGTCATTGAACTTTTAACCAATAAGAACCATTCCGCTGTAGCGGAGGTGTGGGCAAGCCGGTTGTAGCCGTCGCAGACTGCGCTGCTTAGCGCTGCGAGAAGCGGCTCTTGAAAACTATTACCGCAATGTTTTAGGTCACGTGATATGGTCGCGACCCTGTGACGTATTTGTAGTCAGCTGCTAAGCAAAAACAAATTCTAGCCATCATGCATCGCTTCAACCCACATACAATGCGTTAGGTACATCGGGTCGAATTCGCCTACTGAAATCAGAGCGCAGCAGGATTTGACTAGATTGACATCATTACCTGCGACTGCGGGGATCTGGCTTCTCAGGTTGCCAGAGATGGCAGCAGCGGGAGGGTAGAATGGGACGCCGGTGGAGGTTGGGACTGCACTTCCCAGAGTTCTGCGCGGGATAGAGACGCCGTCGGGGGTGTCGGAGTGACGTCTTCGGCCCGCGTCGAGGAGGAAGCGGCAGGTTCCCGGGATGTAAACACGGCGGCCCGGAGAGAATAGCTGGAAGGTGAAGCGGTAGCGGCCTCTAAGCTTTGGATCCTGGAATTCATGCTGGAAATGGATGACTGGGTGGAAGACAGCGCTGCCATGATGGCGTCGTTTCCCGGAGCTGCAGAGGCGACTGCTGGAGTCGGGGCTCTAGCTCTTTTGGCCAGCAGGGCAGCAGCTGGAGTCGGAGCGAATGCTGAGTTCCGGGAGCTGTGTTTGCGTTTGCTGAAGCTTTCCGAGGAGCGGAGACAGGAGCTGATCGGCGGGTGGAGGTTGAGACCCAGCGCAATTTAAAATGAAGCTAACAGTTCCTGGTGTGACGCTCCGACCGGAGCGGTAACATCGTTGGCAAACAGAAACTCCAGCGGCTTGGAATCGGCCAGTCATCGAGCAATGGGACATCTGTGGCGTTACCTTGCCTGCCGGGCGAGAGCTTCGACAGAGAGATGGAGCCCTCTCATCGTCGTAGATTCGTCGGCTTCCTCTGTTTCGGGGTTTTGCTGAGGCTCCGTACCGTCATATTGCCGCGGGTCCGCATCATGGACGGAGAGCGACGACATCTGGAGCAGCAGGGTGAGTACGAACGCGAATAGCGAATTCTCTTCGAACGGGAGCTCGTCTGAAAACGCCGGCAGAGGAAGCAACGAGGGAGGTCAGGCTAGAGCAGTTTAAATAGTGCGCACTGAATGCAATTTCCCAATAGGAAGCGAGCACGGGGAGTCAGCTGAGCCGTCAGCTGATCTCCTCGGTTTTGACAGCTACGCTGTTGCTGCTGATTTAGAGCTTGACGTCGTGGCCTGCCAGAACTAGAATACTACTCTTAACACACTAGAATTTGTTAAGAGTAAAAATTTTACTGATAGTAACAATACCCGAAAAATGTAAAAAGGAGAATAAACAGCGAAAAAGGAAAAAATAAAGAAAATTAAGTGAAGCAAAGGGGAGGGGAAGCCAGCCAAGCTTCACCTTTGACCTTGACCCCCCTCTCTGACCCTACTCGACAAGCTATTGGAAATGCTCTGTCTTCATGCTGCACGCAGGGGGCGTGATTTTAGTTGAACCCGATCCTGAGGAGGGGCCAGTTCAGGAGGGCCTCCAATAGAACCACTCATAATGCGATTCCCTAAATGTATACAATATGCTGATCACACACAATCTTGCCCTTATGGTCAAAGTTGGCTCCTTCTAACACATTGCATATGGTTCTCACACAGAATAATAGGTAAAAACTAATGAAACATGAACTGTAAACCTTTCTCTGTACATTTTGAACTAAATATTTTTGGTAGAGTTGAAAGGAACTTTTGATCCAACACGCACAAATGCAAACCTATCAAGCTAGCCCAAACAAGTTTGGTAACTTAGTAAGCATTTTGTCCTTGGTGATGCGGGCAGATTTTGCCAGTATGCTTAGAATTCCTTAATGATTATTATCGATGGTCTTGAACTAATGTGAACATATATGTCATCCTTTTCTTGGTTTGGCCTAAATTTGAACATTTATAAAGCTTGCGTACGCACAAAACAAGGCTGGAAACGTGCATATGCCACTTTCCACGCAAATGTTGTGATCTATAAAAACCAAACTTGACGGGAGAGTGTGGGTACCTGTAAGCAAACTCTGAGGCATGCGTACCGGTACGCACATTCTGGAGACTGGAGAGGAATCAGCGACACAGATGGAGCGGCCCCCTGCCTGACTGGAGGGGTATCAACAGGGCGCAAGAATCCCTGAGGATGTCATGCGGCGTTTGTAAGATAAGGAAGACAACAATCAATGTTCATTTTTGACGTACTATTTTATTAATAAGGCAATTTATTGCATCACAGTGCGCGTTTGCTGTAGCTCATCGGCAACGTTGTTGATGGCGGCAATTGTGTCTCGCTGAAGTTGCAGGACAGCATCAGTGAGCACCCGGCCGCTTGATGTGCCATGCACCCGGGATGCACTGCGTCTTGGCGCACTGCTGCTTTGCGCCGGGTCTGGACGCTGTGCCGAGGGCCCGTCACCGTCACCCTCCTCACGTCACCCTCCTCACTGTCACCCTCCTCTACGCCCAACGCTGCAGACTCTGTTAGGACAGAAACTATTTAACGTTTTGTTTTATATACAATAAAAGTTTAAAGTCTGTCTACCCTGATACCTCTGGTCCCAGTCGTGTCTCTCTCATCCTTTTCGGACACAATCCCCGTCAAAGTCACATCAAAGTCAAATTTCCTCAAATACTCAAGCAATACTTAAAATACATGTTGGTAAAAGAGCAGAAAGATGTAATTTACCTTCAGATCACCGTCTGCTCCGTCCCACTGACGCCATTGACTGCAGCAGCAATGTGTTGCCACTTGCACTTCTTCTTTTTATTTGTGATGCTGCTGCTGTGGCCACTAAATAAAATTATTTTCCGGGCCTCCACCTCCCCAACAAGTGTCTTTTTCGCCATTTCTGAAAAGTTACGTTTCTTCGCTTTTTTCTGACCTGTCGCCGTGATCAGGGCATGAAATTGGCACCCGCACGCACGCCAAATGTGGGTGGCTTTTGTGATTGGCAGGTGAAACTGTCAATCTACCTGCCACATTGGCGGGTAGCCAATAAAACAACACAACACTGAGCAAGTGTTGTGTTGTTGACCAATCAGGTAGCCAATGCACCCGCCCCCCCACCTCCCCTCAGCTGGCGAGTTTGACAATAGGCGCGTTTCCAATCATGCATGCTGTAATGGGAATTTTGGATGTTTGTACTTTATAATCAGAATATTTGTCAGGCCAGACGTCGATCCGCATCTCCTCATCTGACTGTTATGCTATGACGAAAATGAATGCCTGTTTGTAGATGATATGAACATGAGTGCCACATTGACATGAGATAATTTCAGGACTATGACGCCTGTGTTCTGTAAATCTTGACCTTGCCTGTACATCTTGTCTTTGTAAGATAGGACATGATCCGTCCTTTGGTTCCTCCTCCTTAAAAGGGAGATTGTTGTTGGACTCAGGGTCGTTCCTGCTGATTCTGAACCTTTGCATCAGAAGGCAGGGGTGAACCTCCTCTGCAGATGAGAATACTTAGTGGAATAAACCTCGGAGAAAAAGCTGATCCTGGTTGTTGATCTTTATTGGGCAGATTAATTTTTCCACAACAATGCGCATGCATTTGCCTCGCAAAACAAGGCATTCTGGGATAAAAACGTCTGAAATGCTGGTGATAACTTCCCTTTGCGACATGTCACATGGCTTTAAAACTCCAGGGTACCTCCCGCCGCATGCTTTTCTGTGCAGATGGTCTCAAATAAGTGCGGACATAAGACACTCCCCTCAACGTTGCCTTAGTTGGTTAGAATTACCACGTGGTATTGCCCACGTGAGAAAATTCCTCAGCCTCCGTCAACAAGGGGAGTTCAAATGCCTCGGCTCGAATTCGTCAGCAACGAAGAAAGCCAGTGCCACTGGGTTGACCATATTCTTTGTGCAAAGTCCGTGAAGTTTCCCCTGGCGCGATCGTTTTTGTTATGTATAGAATTATTAATAAAGTTTTTATAAAAAAAAGTCCGTGAAGTGCACCTGTGTCCGACTTGACGTGTTTATGATGAGTTCCGGCGGATCCTCTCAAGTCTCGTGCATGCATAGGCGCAAATGCATGCGATCCGAAAGGCAGCCAATGCGTGCGCGTATAGCCCCGTTCACATACGTCGCTACTCGCCCGTCGCGTTCTCGCTGAATTCTACTCGCTGGCAAAAAACATTAACTTCCGCCAACGGCGAGTTTAAGTGGCAACTCTCTCTGGAACTCTCTGTTGACTTCAACTGTCAATCATCTCTATTCTACATTCTGATTGGTACTCGCAGAAAGTTAAAGTTATTTTCTCACTGTACCCGCCCACATAGCATCGCCTGTCCTGGCCACATTCCGTTAGAACACATTCACATTCATTGAAAGCTGTCGCTCGTATGTGAACGGGGCTTCAGTCAAAACCAAAATACCAAGGAAGGCTGAGGAATAGTCACCCACTTATATTAATAATAATAATAAAATAATAATAATAATAGTCATGATAAACTAATAGTATAAAGGCTCAGCACTGTGTTTTAGTCATTTTTGTTTTCATCTTTTCTTGAATGCTTAAACTCCTGAACCCCATTTAATATGTCAACATTTGTATTAGTACCAGCAGTTTGTAAGAAATTGGTCAGTAATTGATGTCATATTTTGGTTCTCAGAATTCACCAAATTGATGCATTACAATGAAATGATTAAAAATTTCCCCCGGGGGTCATGCCCCCGGACCCCCCTAGAGGATCGTGAGCCCCCCCACCATAGTCTCCAAAAATCCTGTGGGAAACACTGCAAACCCATTTGTAATCGGGACAAAAAACTTAAAGTTAGAGGCAAAAAAACCAACAAAAAACACTTGCACACACTTTATAATGTGTATTCTGTACAAGTTCAAGAACCATTTTTATGCATTTTCTGAGTCGTTCACCTTTATTTTAGGCACAAACTATTTTGGCTGGTGGCCAAAAAAGTTAACTTCAGGGCCTGGCCGTGATTCAGCACACGGAAACAACTGCATGCCGGCTCATTAATATGGTAAAAAGTGGGCGTGTACAGGGCGGGATTCAGGTACGCACAGGTGTAGGTGATCCTGTGATTTATAAAAGGGAACATTGCGTACAGCTTGCGTGCGCACAGTTTTATAAATCTGATTTTTTTTTGGCGCACGCAAACTTTGGCTTTTGGGCGTACGTACACTTTTAGTAAGGATCCTACACACAGTTTTATAAATGATGCCCCTGGTCGTTGTAAGCAATGTAAGCTTTGAACATCACCCACTCAGGTTCAATGACTCCTTCGCCCTAAGCCTTCTTTTAACCTCTTTTGATAGAAGCTCATCTACTATATCTGGCTGCTGACTGCAGGCTTTTATTGACGTGGGTATAGTTTGGGAGCAGGCATAGGATTGCTAGGAATTCTTGCACTAACCCAGCGAGAAGATTTGTGATATTGTCATGTGGAGACTACACATGAACTTAGAGTTTTTAACAAAAATATTTTATTAATTAGCTCAAGAAAACACAAACCAACACAAACAACCAAACAAAGAAACCCCACAGGTTGTGCTGGAGGTCCAACCCGGCCGGGGTGCAGAGAGAGAGTGGCTTCCCAGAGCTGAGCTTTTCTGCTCTGGCCTGGTGGCCACACCCCACCAGGTGCCAGTCATCAAGCCTGATGAGCTGGCTGCAGGCCCTGGAGACTTCTCCAGCCATCACAATATTCATAGAAGAGCAAGCTGCCATATGACAGTGCGAGGTCAGAGATGATGTTCAAATAGTTGTCAAGGTCCTTCCTGCGCTAAGGTTAAACTTCACGTATGGTGTCGGTGACCAAAGGGAACGTTGAACTCTGCCAAGGTATGGGTTTTAGATAATCTGGGATCACTGTCTTTCAGTATGACCGAAAAATCCCTGCAATCCACAAATCTGATGTCTGCAGATTCCAAACCATACAACATAATCTTCACCAGATCACGTTTAGCAGGATGAAATGGTCATGGACCCAAATGCAGGCTGAGACAAAAGGTAAATGAAAAAAAGGTTTATTTAACTAAGGTAAAACTTACAAAAAGAGAGGACACGAGTAACATCAGGACGTCGAAACAATGAATCGACATGGAGACAGGGGAAACACACAGACTTTAACGTCAGGGAGTGATTGACACAACAAGGGACAGCTGCGGAAACCCAAGGGAAGGTGAGTGAGCAACACAAGAGGTTGGGGGAGGCAAGACACCAGAAACGACAAGGACCAGGATGTACAATACAGGAAACCTACACAAGAGACAAAAACTACAAAATAAGAGATCCATCCATCCATCCATTTTCTACCGCTTATCCTGTATTCAGGGTCGCGGGGGGGCTGGAGCCGATCCCAGCTGTCATTGGGCGAAGGCAGGGTACACCCTGGACAGGTCGCCAGTCCATCAAAATAAGAGATATGAAATATTATTATATGAATCAGAGAACACAATACCTGCTAGGATGTAGTTCCTAATGTTATCTGATATTGCTGCTGCAGGGGGAAGGAACCTGGGACCCATTGAAAGAGCAGAGACTGCAGATCCCAGGATCCTGTGGGGCGTGACCTAAGCAGGGCACATGGAAGCAGGTGCCAAGCCAACAATTACGAAAGATGTTGTGGGTTGTTTTATGTTAGATGCAAAGGCCGCCTATCTCCATGACAGCAGGCGGCGCTAATCTGTATTGCCGCCCAAAAAAAAAGAAAACCAGAAATGACGGACACACAACTCTAGACCAAAACAGAGCATGCATGCGCATGTGTTGCCATCGTCTGCACTTAGTCTGGTACTAGTACACAAATAAATTCCATTTGTTTCCACATTACCCCCCTTTTTTATCACACAATAACAAAACAAACTTGGCCCAAGAATTAAGTCCAGTCTATAGGTTCAGTCTGTTTGGCACCTTCACCAACCTGCAGCTGGCCATCCTGTGCCCTGGTGTGGGTGGAGAGTCACCCATGGGCTGATGAAGTACACTCTGCCCTGGCAGCCTGACTTCCTGTGCACTTGTGCCACAGTCTACGACCTTATCCACTGCAATTCGGGGTGGACTACTGGGTTGCTCGACAGGCGGGCTACTTTGCTGCTCGCCGTCTCAACAACTGAAGAGCTTCATCTCCCTCAGTGTCCTCAGTCTGATCTGACTTGGGCGCTTGCTGGTGACATTCAGGTAATCGGCCTGGTTTATCTGTTCTGGGTCCTCCTGCGCCCTCTGTGGGTTACAGATGTTGTGTTTTGTGTGTCCTGTATCAGTCCTGATGTCACTGATGTGCATGTCAGGGCCTGGCTTGTACATTACCTTGAGGTTGTAATTCTGGAGTGTGAGCAGCATGCTCTGGAGACGCTTGGGCGCAGTGAGGAGGGGCTTGTTGAAGACTGAGGTAAGTGGCTTATGATCTGCTTCTGCTGTGATCTCACCCCGCCCATACAGGTAGTAGTGAAACCGCTGCCATGCAAACACAATACTTAGGCACTCTTTTTCAATTTGTGCATAATTCTGTTTTGTCTGAGTGCCTGTGATGCATACTCTATTGGCTGTCCCTCCTGTAATAGGCAGCAGCCCAGTCCTTTCTGAATTGCATCACTCTGGATGGTGACTGGCTTGGTCACATCATAGTATCTCAGGATCTGGGCCGCTGTGACCAGACACCTGATCTCTTCAACTGCAACGTCATGCTTTGGTAGCCAGTGCCATGGGACATCCCTGTCCAGCAGCCTACGTAGTGGCTCACACACCTCCGAGAGGTGTGGGTTGAACTTCGCCAGGTAGGTCACAAAGCCTATCAGTCTATTTGGCGTCTGTGGAGAAAGGCATATCCTGAACAGCCCTGACTTTCTCAGGGTCCACCCTGAGCCCCTCTGCTGACATATGTGTCCCCACACCCCACCACCTGTATATCGTCCACAATGGGTTCTACGCCCTTGAGCCCTGCCAGTAGCTCATGCTGTTTCCGCTGATATATCAGGGCAGTTTATATAAAACATCCTCAAGTGTTGGCATTATGTAGTGGGACTTCTTCAAAGCTAAATTTAGTGACTTGGGGTCTATGCAAATCCTCCGTTTCTCTGGCTGCCTGGCTATCCCCATGTTGCTAATCCACTCGATTGGTTCGGACACTGAGGCTAAATGTCTATCTCTCTCATGTTTGTCTAAGTGAGCCTTGACTGCATCTCTGAGAGCTACTGGAACATTACGTGGAGAAGCCTGCACTGGAGCTACATCTTTGTCGAACTCAAAATGAACCTCCCTGGGAGCGATTTGACTGGTGCATTGAAAATGTTGTGATAAGTTTTGATAAGATGCTGCCTAGTTAAAAACTCTGAACTGCTGTGTCCTACCATAAGTAGCTCCTTAGGTATGGTGAAGTGCATCAAACCTAGATGCTCGCAGGTGTCACCTGACAACAGGGGTCTCTGACTGCTCCTCACTGTCTCAAAGCTTGTGCGATTTTCCTCTCACTACACACTCAGTTTTGAATATGCCGATGGATCTTATTGACTGGCCTGAATATAGAACCAATCTGGTTTGGCTTGGTAATAGCTTTGTCTGGGGTGCCAGTCTCCTCATATATTTTATGCTCATATGTCACAGGTTGCCCCTGAATCTAATTGGCATTTCTGGGATCCCCTGTTCATCTTAATGTTAACAAACCATTTCTTTCCACATCCCTGCACTGCCCCAATGCTCTGTGCAGTATATATGTGTGCCTCTGTTTCAAACGGGCTATATCCTCCAGGTATTCGTGGCTGCTGCGTTTAACTGTCTAGTGGTTTGGCCCCTCTTCATGCACATTTTTGCAAAGTGGTTTGCTGTTCCACAGTAGCGACATTTCTTGCCATTTGCAGGGCAAAGTTCACGTCCGTGCTTGTGTATGTTGCCACAAAATCTGCATGTTGCGCCTTTACTCGCGCCAGCCGACGGCTGTCTGCTGCATGCAGTCTCCAGAGGTCTGTCATGTGCCATTGCTTTCAAACTCATATCCGTCAGTTCTGCCGTCCGGCATGTTTCAATGGCTGATGCGAGTGTGAGCTTTTTCTCTCTGAGCAAGCAGCGGCCCAAAGCCTCATCACACACGCCTAGCACCAGTCTGTCTCTTATCAGATCCTCTTTAAGGTCTCCGTACTCAAAAGACACAGCCTTCTCTCTTAGGCATGTTACAAATGCATCGATGGGTTCCCCTTCGTCTTGCGTGCAGTCCAACCTGAATTCGTCCCAGTTGTTTGCGAGGTCACTGGTCAATTTCATCTCTCCCGGTGGTGGTATTTCGGACACCATTGTGATGCTGATGAGTCATTTACTCCGGACACCATGTTTGTGCGTAATAAATGGAGAGGAGACATGGAGTGTGTATATCACTTAGCTGTATTCAGAACTCGCGCCAGAGACATAAAACAAACGGCACTTCATGCTTTCAGTGGGCCATAGCCAGTACCGCTGTAAGCCATGTTGGGGCCCTAAGCATAATTCCTTTGCAATTTACAGTTTTTCTCAATTGTTTACACACAAATACTGGTACTAACTCAGCTAAACTGCAGAGCCAAAGAGGCAGAGCCAGAGGAGTGAGAGTACGAGGAGGAGCCTAGCATTGATTTGCCATGCTAGGCGATATTTCCCCCGCTGCTCGGCCATCGCTGGCATTGCCTGTGATGTGGATGAGGTGCTGTGGCCAGACCGAAACAGAAGAGAGGATGCGGGATAGTTGTTGTTTTTTTTGTTTGTTTTTTTAAGTGTATACAGTAAATTCTTCTGGTTTTGTATGTAGACCACTGTATATGCAACTTTGTGTTGGTTGGGATGAAAACTATACATTACAGTATTCTTGTGGGAAAAATAAAATATATAAAAACAATATTCTAAAATATTTTACAACACATTTATGTATGTACTGTCTGTAGTGAGTGTAACACTGAACAAAAAAAGGCCTAAGTCATTATGGTAAATGGAGAAGAAGTGTTCATCGTGTTTTACATTGAGCACATCAGTGTTCAATTGGTTCTTATAAATGTCTATTCATATGATGGTTTGTGTGTGTCATTTGAAAACAAAATACCATTTTGAGAAGAAATAACATTGTTTTGAATGTAAAGTTTCATTTTGCAGGAGAATTGAGGGGTTTTGCCCATTGTGTGTGTGTTTTTTTGATTTGTGTGTAGAGTTCTGAGAGTATGAGGCATGCGTTCAGAAAATGTGTGTAAACGATCGAGAAAAACTGTAATAATGTAGTAATCATCATGACATTTTTTAATCAATCTTAATTTTGGAGGCCCCCGCCAGGTAGTTGGGGCCCTACGCGCTCTGCGTATGCGGAGCGGCGGCCCTGGCCATACCATTTTCATGCAAACGAGCTGGCGCTCTGCTCCTCTACTTGCAGGTCTTACTGATTGAGTAACTGGGAGCACCTGGCCAGTCCTCCCAGCCTATTTATCCCCGTCTTCCCAGAGTGCCATTCCCTTCACCTGCACCCTGATGGTTTGTGGTTTCCTCTAACACTGACATGCACCACACATTCTTCATTACATTCATATACCTTCATACACCACCGATGCTGACTTACACACCGCATTACTTTTACGTTTGCACATTTGTTTAATAAATGTTACTTTTGTTTATAAATTGGTTGTGCATCTCCAACGTTTGTTGTGGCCTTTGAGCTAGCTGTAACATAATATAAAATCATATTAATCTCAAGCTGGTTTATAATCAGCTCTGAGAGACACGTGGAGATGTACACTGAGAAAACATCAAATTAATCCAGCTAACTGGAGCCAAACACTCACAGTAACTCATGTAGAAAGGACCAATGTGTCTGATGTGTGATGCAGCAGCGGCAGCCAGTGATTGGTCCGTTAGTAGACCCTGCTGCTGGTGAATGACTGTTTCAGAGCGATAAGGAAACAGCAGCAGCTGAAAGCTGACTGCCCATTGAAGATAGTGGAAGTTACTGTCTTTGCCTTGTAAATATATCTGTTAGTGTCACGCACAGCTCATGTGCATCTATAAATCTTTCTTATTACAGTGTGCTAATGAGTGAATCTGTTCAATGTTGGGCCAGTTATGTGGCTGTTTTGTTCAGCGTGTGTGTGCAGCACAAAGATTAGTGTGTCAGCAAATCTGTGTCTTTGTTAACGTTATGCACATTTCTGTCTTTGGTTTCTGTCCCCCCAACACACACACACACACACACACACACCAGTTCCTACATATGTTTTCTTCATACTATCTGCTTTCGGGTCCTGAAATCCTTTCCTCCTGAAAAACCCTGACAAGGGGAACCGAGAGTTGAGGAACTTTTGCTCCTCTTGCACATTTACATGACTCTTCAAGCGCAAGTGAAGTTGCTGTGCATCATATACAACATGTTGAGCATGTGAGCAACATGTAGCCGCCATTAGAAATACGTTGGAGGATATATTGCAGATAAGCAGGGCACAATCTGCAATTATCTCCTCCAACGGAGGCAGAAAGGCAGTTTTACAAAATGCTACAGAAAACGCTCATCAGCTTGGTGCTCATGTCTGTAGGTCTCTCCCTCCGCCTCCTGTGCCTCTCTCCTCAACTGTTCTTCATGGGCCGTTTGTCCTACCACACAAAGACGCTCCCTCTCCTCATCCTCACGGTCCATCGTCAGCAGCAGGTTCTTAGGTTCGCCGATCACCACCTAGGCCTTAGTTTGTACTAGAGAACAATAGAACACAAGCAACATTTTATGGGTATACACACTCAAACTTGTTTGTGTATTTGTGTTTGCACCTTTTAGTTTAGATTACTTCATTTATTTTCTCCGTTGTCGTGATTGTTAAAGAAAGGTCCTTCAACATTGATATGCGAAATAAATAAAAGAAAAAGATTGAAGTGGTTTGAAAATGAGGAACAAAATCAGAAGGCCATTAATTTAAATTGTAACTGCTTAATAGTGTGTGTGTCATCTTAATTCTGTCTTTGTGAGGACCAGGATGAGTTTTCAGAAAAGGATATTTATATAGAGAGAGAGCAAGAGTGTGTGTGTGTGTGTAGAGCTTGATCATGTTGTTGTACGCAAGCATTCCTACAAACATCAATTGAATGCTAATAATTATCTCACTGCCTTAGGCCTAACATACTTCTGATTTCATAACCGTTTCGCTTAATGATCGGTGAATTGATCGCTCTGGCCTCTGAAACATTAATAAGCAGGTGTTGGAGATGTAGCAGGAGCAGATTTGGTTATCAACAGATAAGTATTAATGTCAATATGATTATCGATATTAGTAATTATATTTAATATATTATTGTGATATAATCATAAATATACGGGGCACCACCCTGGGATCAGGGAAAAGATAACCGAAAACTGTATTCAGTCTCAATATAAAGGGGGTTTTATACTCACATGCCAATCATCGTGATCATTGGCATATAAGTATAAAAACAATCGAAAACTTAAAAAGGCGTGAAATTCGAGCACTAGCCTTCACAACCTGCTGTTATCCAGTGACATATACACAACAAGCACAAGAGACCGCTAGTTATAATATAATACGATTTATTAAAATCAGTAATAATGATCACAATCAATAACACTGCAATTAACAAAGCCTTATTACCTAATTACCTAACACACAAAGCTAAGCTAAACAAAGGAAGAGACACACGTGGAGTGTGTGTGTGTGTGTGTGTGTGTGTGTGTGTGTGTGTATGAAGGTAAATCGATGTCAAAACACTTAGAAAGACGCGCAGCAGCGTGTGTGTGAACGCATGGTTACTTTGTTATGCGTGCGTGCGTGCGTTGTCGTGCGCAGGTTGTATGTCACGCTATGAAGGTAAATCGATGTCAAAACACTTAGAAAGACGCGCAGCAGCGTGTGTGTGAACGCATGGTTACTTTGTTATGCATGCGTGCGTGCGTGCGTTGTCGTGCGCAGGTTGTATGTCACGCGTAACAAGAAGCTGCGTACATATGAAGCAGCGTGCGCACGTCTGTCTGTCACTGTTTGACAAATGTTGTTACGCGTTCACACGCACGTGCGGTCGCAGATTATGATGCTGCGCGGCCGGAAGTTGATCTGCTGTGCGCACCTACTCCGCGTAACTTGAACGCGTAATGTAGTTGGCCTGTTCATTTCAGTCAACCAGGGGAGGCAACTACATTACACGCTCATGTCCATTATAAGTCAATGAGGAAACTACATTACACGTCAGGCGCTGTGTGCTGCACAGGCGTCAAAGCACGCGGGTGTGACGCGTTCAGTTGATAGTTGTGCAAGTAATATGAAACGATTCTGACGCCATAGTGTGTGTGTGTGCCTGCGTGCGTGCGTGCGTGCGTGTGCGTGTGTGTATGTGTGTGTGGGGAGAGGAAAAAGAGAGAGGGAGAGATGGCCGGGCGCAGCCACCAGATGGAGCTATGTCCTTAGCGTCCGGAGACGGAAACAGCTGGCGGAGGATACGTGTGGGGGCGGTGTATGTGTGTGCACATGTGTTAGCCGGAACAAAGAGAGAGAGAATGCGCGCGTAACACTGCATGAAAAGTCGGATTTTCGTCCCTGTAAACGCCCGAAAATCTCCCTAATTTTCGGGAGTTAACGACAATTTACAGGCTGCGAACGCCGCGTTCGTCTGTGCCGAAAATTGTCGGAAACGAACCACAGCGAAGGCTCTAATTAGCATATGAATAGCGGCGAAACCCCGCCTGGCCAGAGATGGCTTGAATATCCTCACTCAGGATTGGATGAAACCACTAGTTTTAAACAAGTATAATCGCTCGTGATTGGTTGGCAGATCTGGTCATTATAAATGTAAAGCCAACCCACGTTGGTAGATCTGTCACTATTGGTCAACCTGATGAGTCATTATAAATGTAAACCCCACCCCCGTTGGCAGATGTGTTACTATTGGTCACACTGGGTCTTTTAAACAAGAATAATCACTAGTGATTGGTTAGCAGATCTATCACTATATATATATATATATACATGTGTTTATATATATATATATATATATATATATATGTATATTTATACATATATATACACATTTATTTTTATTTATTTATATATTTATAAATATAAATATTAATGAATTTATTGAGGAAAGGAAAAATTGCCAGGAGGAAGTATTCAAAGAAAGAGCTTTATTGACAACACAACACACAAATGAACTGGCGACATTCTGTCCGAATTTGGTCAATTTTACAGCCGCCTGCGGTGCGTGGCCCTGTACTTGGGAGTCTTCTCTAATCGCGACTGTAGAGTCGCACAGAGCTCGGTGAGCTCCTGGCTACGAGAGGATGGAGGTCGCACAATCCATCCAGACACCCCGCCAACGACGCCGTCCTCCTCATCAGACATCATGTCTGTGGTGGCGCACTTCCAACGGTCCGCCTCATCGCCAGCAAGCACACTCCGTCTCGCTTCCAGCAGCTGTAAAACAATCAATAAAGACAATCAGTACTGCGCGATGCACTGCGCATGGACACAACACATCTATTAATGCACCTGAAAAATAGGTTTAGGTAGGTTTGGTCACATTGACCAAAAACGGATCTAATAAGTCTTACCCTCTTTCTCCTGGAACGACTCCGAGCTGACGTCTTCACAGCTTCCGCCTGCGATGCGAGATCAGGCTGTGTGTGTCTGAAGCTCCTGCGTACCGTTTCATAGTATGTCTTACAGGCAGCTGGAAAACAATTAAATGAGTGGTATGAATAAGAAAACTTAAGTCACAGTAAAATTAAAACAAGGAAGAAGAAAACAGTAAAAATTACTTACACACAATGGCGTCGTAATTCAGCGTCATAGAAATCCGGACTTGCGGACAAAGCTCCGAGCAAGTAAGAGATCACAGCTTCGTTATGAGGCGAGGTTCGTCTGTGAAAACAAAATGAACAGTTAAGATCGGTATCTACTGTTAACGCATCTATTTCCTTATACAGCAGAATGAAAGCATATTCTTTAAATCGTACCCTTGCTCCGGTTCGTAGCGCCTACAATTCGTCTCCGAGTTGTGAAGACGGCGTACTGCTTCCTGTAAAGGACCAACAACGTACACTTAACAAAGCAACTTAACGTTACACTGGTTCCTCTCTCTTGTTCTTTTACAAGGCTACTATGCTACTTTTAGCTTGGACTATTAGCTTTTAAGCTACTTTTAGCTTGGGCTTGCTTTGCTAATTTTAGCTTAGCTAGCAGTCACCGAACATATTCTTACCGCAATCATCCTGAGAGTCTCCAGCAGTCCTGGGACATCCTGAGAGTCTCCAGCAGTCCTGGATATAAGAATTATAACATTTAAACCACATTTTCTTAAGTGAAGCCTCTCAGAGCAGCATCCCTGCTGCCGGTGAACGTGAACGTCTCCGCCTCGTTCCCCCCACTGAATGAGGCGCCCGGTGTCTGCATCAGTCCCTTTAACGGACAACGGTGCACGGCGTTATTAATCACCGTTAGTAAATATATAACCACGGTTTAACATAAGCACTATATTATTAGTTAACGTCGGTAAAAACGGCACATTTTCCGCTTCGCTTGCGCTCGCTAACCCCTAAATGGTAAATTAGCGTCAGTAGGCTAGCCGGCTGGAAGGACCTTCGATTCGTAACGTTAACGTACAATGCCAACAACAATAAAGTAACGTTCATTATCAATACGATTTAAAAGTCAGCTGGAAACGTAAAAGTCATGTTACAGTATACTTACATGTGTACGCGGTTTGTGTCGGGCTCCTCGCCAGAATCACCGCAGTCGTCCGCCATTATCCAAAACTTGTGAAGTCAGACGAGCCGCAATGCATTTTGGGAAGTTGAGTAGATTTAGCAAGGTCCGCTGTACTCAGAAATTCTTGCCAATGCAGTATACATCCGGGCATTTCTCGCGTGCACAAATTCACATACTATTGTATGTGAACGCACTACGTACTCAAATTTACGTCACAATTAAGTACGAGTAGGACGTTAGTATGGCATTTCTAATACAAGCCTATGAAAGCCAATAGAAGTTTGGAGCTTGCAGGGAACAGACACGTCATACCCAGCATCATTTCTGCCTGTTGAGCGCATTGCTGGGAGATGTGTGGTTAACACATCCACTGTGCATTTAAGCAAGACCAAAGAAAGGGTCACTGTAGTCATACCACTATGCACAGTGGTTGAGCTCTAGGAGACTGTGATGTTGTTTGCATGAATGTACATTTTACCTTTGTGGCAAAGCCTGATTAAAAGTAATTGTTGAAGCAAATTGTTTTGTGTATCTTTGAATGAAGATGAAATTAAGTTATATCTTTGAATGAAGATGAAATGAAGTTAACACCTTTCAGAAAAATGTCACCTGGGGGAAAACTCCCCCTGCTACCCTGATTTGCATTTGTATAGCTCACAGCATTTTCATTTACATGTTAAAGCCTCCCCTAGGATTACGGGGAGGGGGGTCATGGGGGGACAACTGCCAAGCAAGGCCCACGTCAATTCCCGGCAATTTACGTCAGTTTTCGGTGTTTCCTGCAAATTGCCGTTTGCAGTCGTAAACCTGAACTTCCACGTCAATTTACAGGGCCGCTAACTGACGAAAATCCCACTTTTCATGCAGTGTAATACACAAAAGGATCAGTAAGCTATTACCATCACACGGGAGCTCGTGAATGAACTGGCGTTCGTTCGGCGGGACCCCGGTCCTTTAACTGATGGTAGATCACTTACTGAGCTCGTGAATGTGTCCGAGGTTGGACACACACTGTTACCGAAATGAAACCCAGCGGCGTGGGTACACAATCAGCATTCGAATACAACAACACATAAAGCAACGGACTCGGCGGTCCATGATCAAAACTTAAAACACGTTAACAAGAATTACAAGCATCCTACACTGTCAAACTTATGTCTCTGCCCAGACAGATAGCCTCTTACTTGTTCGCGAGTCCTCAGCGGCAACGGGGGACGCAATGAGTCGGTTGAGTCCAGACGAGAGCGGGGCGTAGCAGTTATCCTTCTCCTTGATCAAGTCGAATGAAGAAAACAGTTTGTGTTCCTCTTCTGCAGGCAATCAAAGAATCGCGCGGTTGTGGCGATCTTCTCAGGATCCAAAAAACGAGTAAAATAAAAGGGGCGAGTCGCGGAAAAAGGGGGAAAACAGTCTGTTGCTCGTCCAGCGAGTTTGGGGAAAAGACTGTGGCCTAAGACAAAGGAAACACTGCAGACCTTAGAAGTTCCCCTTCTGTTGTAGCGGTGTGCCACGGTGGAAAGAGAAAGTTCTTAAGGTGGCGCCGGGTTTTATACCTCACGGCTGCTCCCGGGGATCCCCTGGGGTACCTGGTGTTGTCAGCCAATAGGAGAGTTAGTGTGACGTCACACTTCACACCTCGGTGAGAAGTAAAGCCAAAATGGCGGTTGTAGTTCTTTATCCCCTTTTTCCCTTTGTTCTAACCGCATGTGAAGGCTTTTGGTCTCTGTGTAGGCCGCATTGTGTAGTCTCAATGGTGAGGTCCCTACACAGGCTATACAGTTTACATTGTTTACCGGACAGACATCTGTACGCCAGCTAATTTCATGTTAGTTAACAACTACAAGAACATATCATATGGAAAACGAGTTTAATTAAAAAACAGAAAAAGAGATGCTGAAACAATCATTATTGGATTGGTGTTAAGCAGCATCTTTCTTTTAATAACTACAAGCTTCCAACAGGGTTTAGAGCCTGGAGCGAGATTAGAGCTGCCCAGGGTTTTACAATGACATGATGACGGGTGTGATTCTCTGGCATCTACTAGGAGACAACGGGCTTAACTCTGTGTGGACACCCAACAATGTTTTATCATTCATGTTAACAGGAGGGTCGACCTGAGGGGAAAGAAGATGTTTTAGTAAGTCTATAGTATGCTTTGGTGTTTTCTCTGAAAATCTCATCTCCTGTGAATCAATAGACTATTAAACAGCAGCTCACCAGACTGAGCTGAGTTTCGTCTTTCATCTGTTTCACTTCATTCATCCAAACACCTCCTTCTCTTTCCTCTCTTTGATTACTTCCTTCTCCCCTCCACATTCTTCTCTCCATCTTTGCACAGTCAGCGGTTTTACTCCTCTTTACCAAAACCTTTTCCTCTCCTTTTACTTTCTTCTTCCTTAAAACAACATTTGGTAAGACTTTACATTAAGCAGACACTCATCAGCATTAATTGATGCTTAACTAATGCCCAGTTCTTCCTGAGTTAATGTAGATCTCATGTAAGACTCATGGAGGACTCAGCCATTGTTGGTTACGTCATCGCACAGCCTTTTCCCACACTGTGCAGCTGGACAACATACTTTTTATACAGAATGAGACATCTCACTTTCTACCTATCTCTGAGTCGTTTGTGCATAGTGACAGCAGGTTAACCTCAGTGCTACATGGCTGCGGCTAATAGGGCTCCGTACGTTTCACTCTGGACCACCAAGGAACAAAGCTGAGCTCCGTATCACGGGAGCACGTCGCTAACGTACAAGCATCTGAAGAGGAGGCATGTTGGAGTTCTGGACGATGCGGACTTGGTAAGATATTTAGCTTGTTGGCTAACTAGCTAGCTATATGTAAAAGAGTTGTCTTGGCTTTTAACATTCATATGTTACTGTCGTGCTAAAGAAAAAAGCAAAACTCTCGGACATCACAGTCCAACGTTAAAACCAAGCAGTACTCTTCTTCAGTTGTTTACTTGGTGCATTACTGCCAGCAGAAAGCAACATGTTCAGTCCCTCACCTACAAGTTCATGGTAAAAGTCAAGTATGTACCTCTTTTCAATGTTTAGATTGTTTTGTATTCCTGGCATATTAAAGTTTAAAGGAATAGATTTGTACTTTTTCACTTAACTCATGTAACACAACGTTCATTTTCTTAGAACAGTGTGACATTTAACCTGATAAGCAGGAACCAGTTGAAGTCCCTAAGTTTATTTGCTTCTAATATGCTGCCATGTTATTGTAACCCCTGCTACTTGTACCTGTATGTTGAGGCAGCATAGTATCAACAATAAAATTAGGGTTAACTTTTATTCTAGACCCGATGAGGAGACTGCTGATATTTACCAGGCGGATTGCTGGACCAGACCTGTAACATCTACCCCAAAAAAATTACACGAAAAACACAGACTGAAGGTTTAAAAGAGTTATATTGGACCCAATGAACAATTTTTTGTCGATGCAGTATATTACAACAGTGAGCGACTTAAAGTGAATATAAAACAAATCAACAGTACTTAGAATGTAAACATTACAAATTGGGTTCACAGTTATTTCAAGTGTCTCTGTCCGATTTGAACCAAAAAAATGAAAATAACAAAGAAACCCTCTGAGATCTCAGGTAATAAAAAGCAAATTGTCCCAAAAGTTCAAATGAATAGGGAAAAAATGAATAAAATGAGTGCACTCAGTCCTACCGCCCTCTTAACCACGAATGTCCAACGAGGAGTATTGCAGGGGGGGGGGGGGGGGATGAAGATGAGGATGGAGGTGGGAATGACCGGGGGGTTAGCAACCAGGATGGAGATGGGGATGGAGATGAAGATGGCAGCAGACAACCCAAGTGAAGGACTCTAAAAAAACCAGCCTACACAACCATGCAGACAATTACTCATTGTGTACTAAAAGTCAATTTAAATGCATTTAAATAAAATTACTGCTTTCCAGTGTCCATTTTACTTTGTTACTCCTATTCTCTTAAATGGATTTTTTAATATATCTTTCCCCATGAACTTGTAATATTCATCATAGCTCAGTAACAAAACATGAATTCACATTTAGCATTTCAAAATAATTAAACTCTGGTTTTAGCATACAACTCGTATTATTTACATAAACACCTTAATTTTACAGTTCACACAGTGAAAACGCTTCCTTTTAACTCAACACTCTTATCAGCTTTACTATCAGCTTAGCTGCATGAATTTTTCCTACCGGGGCCTACTGGTTTAGCACCGCATTAGCCTGCCCCGAGCGGCTATGAAAGGGTTACACAAAAAACGAACTACCAGTACAATATTCATAAAACAATTAACACAGGCTTAACCATTAATAAATCATTCGGACCGGTTCAAATCTGTCCCGACTGGTTTTAGAGAGTATTCAAGGCTAATTCTTAAGTTATTTTTTGTAACACTCTGTTAGCATACTAATACTGACTCACCGGGATTTCTATTGTTTACACAATTCACGTCGTCCTACTCGAACTCGCGGCACACCGATGGCGTCTTCCGTCTCTCTGTCTTCAGTTTCCTGACTTCTAACTGTTAGTTTTTTTATCAGTTCAACTCTAAGTTCTTCCTCGTTCTTCTCTTCTCTCCTAGCTACTCACACAAAAACACCAGACATCGTTTTTTTTGAGAGAGACTCGCAAAGATCGGCGCTAAGGTGAGATGCACACTCCTGTCAGCTTTTCGCTCACCGAAAACAGCGCATAACAACTGCCACCTAATTTAAAGAGACAGTAACACGTATACAGGTAACTGACTATAAACAACCTGGGGTTCAATTAACCTTGGTTACACCCTCCCCCTCTTACTGCATGAGTCCCTGCATGCGCATTAAACCCTACAAGGGACATGATAGGGGCTGCTAGACACTGAGGTAATAATAATATCTTGCAGGCTTTCAAAAAATGAGGTCATGGCAAGGATCAAAGGTTTCCCCAGCTCATCGTACGTGAACTTATGTGGAACTCGCCTCTCTCGGTGGGAACGCCTGAGTTCTGGTGAGTGGTATTCTTGGATGACGTTTATATCCTCCTCAGGCCCTTGACGGGCGGGGTCATGCTGCTGTCCAGAAGGGACCATCTCACTTTCCTCATGAACTAGTGAGTTGCTTCCACTCCCTTCCTCTTCAAGCGTATCACACTCTGGAATGTCCACAACGACATGATCCGTTGATTGAGCAAAAGGTGGATCTACAGGTTTGCTTAACTGGTCAGGACTTAACGGTTTGGATGTGAGTGAGTGCTGTGAGTGAAAGTCAGGAGCATTTGGATTGAGTGAGGTCAGAGGTTGTCTCGTGGGTATACACTCCATTTCCTGAACAAAAGGCCCCCACGAAGTGATTTGTGGTGGTCCCTCAAAAACACAATCAACCTCCTCTTCATCTGTCAAATCTCCCTCTGCATCACATTCCACCTGCTGATTCCTCACCTTACTGCTTCTCAAATCCATTTTCCTTGCTTTGTTTAGCTTTGGTCCCTGCTCTGAAGGTTCCTCAACAGGCAGAAACCCACAGGGCAAAAGCAGGTCTCTATGAAGGGTACGGTGCGGCCCACTGCCCTTCTCAGGCTTGACAACATACACAGGGCCACCATCAACTTGTTTCACAACAACGTGAACAGGTCGCTCCCACCTGTCGGCCAACTTATGTTTCCCACGCACGTTGACATTCCTCACCAGGACACGGTCACCTTCAACCAACTCAGCAGCTCTGACTTTGGCATCGAACCGCAGCTTGTTCCGCTCTCCTGCTTTCCTGGAACTTTCAGCTGCCAGGGCGTAGCTTTCATGGAGGCGTTGACGCAGGCTCTGCACATATTCCGAATGTGTCTTATGGGTTTCAGTGAGAGGTTTGGTGCCCAGGATGAGATCAACTGGAAGGGTCGGCTGCCGGCCAAACATCAACTCATATGGGGAATACCCCGTTGTGTCATTCCTTGTACAGTTGTACGCATGTACAAGGGGTTTAACGAAATCACTCCAGTGTTGTTTGTCCTTCTCCTCCAAGGTTCCGAGCATGCTTAACAGGGTTCTATTAAAGCGCTCAACAGGATTCCCTTGGGGATGATAGGGTGTAGTACGGACCTTATGCGCTCCAATCAATGAACACAACTCTTTGATCGTGTGGGATTCAAAGTCCCTTCCCTGATCGCTATGGAGGCGGCTAGGGAACCCGTAATGGACAAGGAAGTTCTCCCAAAGGGCCCTAGCAACTGTCCTGGCCTTTTGATCCTTCGTTGGTACTGCTACCGCAAACTTCGTGAAATGGTCCGTGATGACCAAGATGTTCCGGGTATCACGGCTGTCAGGTTCAAGGGACAGATAGTCCATGCAGACCAACTCTAATGGGTAAGTTGTTTTGATGTTTACCATAGGTGCTGCCCTCTGTGGTTGAGCTTTCCTCCTGGTACATCTTCCACAGGTTTGACATTTCTTATCGATGGACTCCTTCATCCTTGGCCAATAAAATCTGGCTCTAGCCAGACTTAGCACACGCTCAGGTCCCAGGTGACCGACTTCATCATGTAACCCATGAAGGGCTCTGTCCCTATACTGTGCAGGCAACACGAGCTGATAGACGATGTCTCCTCGATCAAAACACCTTCTGTGGAGGATGCCATCTTTGACCTCAAGCCTATTCCACTCTCTTAGGAGCAATTTGACTTCAGGCTCCTCAGTGCTTACAGTTTTGAAGCTGGGCTTCTGTGCACCATCCAAAAAGGTTATAATTTTCCTAATCGAAGGGTCCTCCCTTTGCGCCTTATGCCAGCATTCCTTCGTCATGCCAGGCAGTGTGGTTTGGCCTTGGCTAGCAAACAATTCAGGCACTGATGACGCGTCTGTGGCGAGGGACTCTACAAGAACTGGAAGTTGTGGTGAGATGACCGTATGACGATGACAGAGTGCAGAGATGGCATCCGTGGGGATCTCCTTTTCCTCCCCCTCTAGAATGCGCTTTGCCATCGCCTCAATCCTCTCTTTCTCCTGTATGAAGTCCTCATCTTCCTGAGGTGGAGCCTGCGGCCGTCGAGACAGACCATCCGCATCCCCGTTGGAATGTCCTGCTCGATACTTGATGTTGAATCTGAAGGTTGACAGGGCAGCCAGCCAGCGGTGTCCTGCTGCGTCAAGCTTGGCGGAGGTAAGGACATAGGTGAGCGGATTATTGTCCGTCAGAACAGTAAAATCTGTACCATAGAGGTAGTCATTGAATTTTTCACAGATTGCCCACTTTAAGGCTAGATACTCTAGCTTGTGAGTTGGGTAATTTTTCTCACTCTTTGATAAGCCTCTACTGGCGTAGGCTATCACACGGAGCTTCCCGCCTTGCTCCTGATAAAGAGCAGCGCCCAGACCCTCACAACATGCATCTGTGTGTAACACGTACGGGAGCCCAGGATCTGCAAAAGCGAGGACAGGAGCCGACGTTAGCTTGTCAATGAGCGTTCTGAAAGCAGTCTCACACGCAGACGTCCACTCTGCATCAAAAGGAGCTCGAGGATAAACAGTTCTTGGGCCGGTCTCTTTTGTAGACCTTACCCCTCTTTTTGGCCGGATAGTATCCAACAGTGAGAGCATTGAGGGGCTTGGCGATTTTAGAATAGCCCTCCACAAAACGCCTATAATATCCCGAGAAGCCCAAAAAACGCTTCAACTCCTCTCTACTCTCAGGACGAGGCCAGTCTTTGAGAGCAGAGACTTTATCTGGATCGGTGTGGACCCCTTGGGCATCCACCACATGACCAAGGTATTTCACAGATGACCTAAAGAAATGGCATTTCTCAGGTGACAGTCTTAAGCCATAGTCCTTGAGACGGTGTAATACCTTCATGAGCCTCTTCTCATGCTCCTCGAGCGTCTCTGAAAAGACTATGAGGTCATCTAAAAACACAAGAACCTCACTCAGATGCAGGTCTCCAACACACCTTTCCATGAGGCGCTGGAAAGTGCTAGGAGCGTTGGTCACGCCTTGTGGCATACGGTTAAATTCGTAGAAGCCCAAGGGACACGTGAACGCTGTCTTCGGCTTATCCTCCTCTGCCATCTCCACCTGATAATAGCCAGACCTGAGATCCATCACTGAGAACCACCTTGCTCCACTTAGGGCTGAGAATGTCTCCTCAATATTGGGGAGGGCGTATGCATCTTTTATAGTGCGGGTGTTCAGCTTCCTATAATCGATACACAGCCTAATCTTCCCATTCTTCTTCCTAACCAACACCACTGGTGAGGCGAAGGGGCTCTCAGACTCTCTTATGATTCCAGCATCAAGGAGCTCCCTGAGGTGCTGTTTTACAGCCTCCCTATCGCTGGGGTGTATTGGCCTGGGGCGCTCTTTAAAGGGCGTCTGGTCCTGCAAGCGGATATGGTGTTTCACAGCGGTGGTGTGACCCAAGGAGAGCTCATCAACAGCGAAGATCTCTGGGATGGAATTCAGCTGGTCTGAAATCCGTCGCTTCCAGTCCTCAGACATAGGTGAGTGATCAAGATTGAATGAAAGCTTCTCACTTGGCATTTGAGAATCAGTGGCCACGGATTGGATGGCGCTCAGGGGCATTGCACTCTGAACAGCAGACACTTCACCAATCACACACCTTGGAGGCAGGGTAACACTGTGGTCGGCTGTGTTTCTGAGAGTGACAGGGATCTTGCTGGAGGCCTTACAGGTGATATTCATAAGTGCACATTCAAGGAACAGCCCACCAGGTAAGGAAGGAGATTCGGGGGGTTCAAGGACAAAAGATGTGTTGGGATTTTCCTTTCCAACCCTGACATCCCCAACCACACACAGCTTGTGCCCTGCTGGAACAGTGACAGGGTTCTTCCCATGCAACTTCACAAGACAAGGTTTGCTTTCATTTTTATGTACTTCGGCAACATAGTGAAGAAGCAATGCAAACTTATCTGACCTCCTCTGGAATGTCGGCCGGTCATGGTCCATCCCGCGCTGGTGGAGTTGCAGCAGAACATTTGTACCAACCAACATTGGAATTCGGCTATTAAACTGGCACTCGGGGACAACAAGCGCTAGGGCAGTTAGCTGCTCCTCCGCACCAGTCACACTGTCGGGGAAGGTTAGAGGGACTTCAACATAGCCGAGGTAAGGTACAGACTGACCTCCAGCCCCTTCAACCTCGAGCAAATGATGGATGGGCTGAATGGGGAAGGATGCCAGGTATTTGGAACGGAAAGTCTCTGAAATGGTGGTAACTTGAGACCCGGTATCAAGGATAGATTGACATCTTGTGTCCCCTACGGAGACTGTAGAGACACAGCGGGGGCCCACCAGCCCAGGAGGTAGGGCGTGGGGAAGCCCACCATCAGGGTTTTTTACTCCTGTTTCTTCTTCCACGTTGTGGGTCATTGCTGTGGGACTTGTCTGATTGACGTCCTCAGCTCCTGGTCGTCCCGCGGCAGGAGCCTCTACAAGTTTAAAGATGCTTCAGGGGATCCCTGCCGTGCCCAGAATCTGGTACGCTTTTCTCTGAGTTCTGCATTCTTTTTCTGTACAAGGCCTGGGTTAGGTTCATTGGTGCAATTTGCAGCAATGTGGCCATCTTCTCCGCACTTAAAGCAGAACCATGGTCTTGGTTGCGTGGGAGTTTGGGGCGTCGAAGGATTTGTGACACGGACTACTAAACTCTCACTTCGCAAGGGCGTTTCCTTCCTTGTTGAACTGCTTGGGGGCCCTTCACGTTTGAATTCGTTCCTTTCTTTGTGTAACAGCTGTGCAACTTGTTTCCGAAGTTCTGCGACTTCCCTTTCAAGTTTGGAATTTGCATCAGGCTTTTGGGGAACTGTGACACTAGGTTCCTCATCAGATGCTGGCAGGCTCAAGACTGAATGAACATGTGCTGCAGCCTTTGTGCTTCCTAGATGCTTTTTCATTCTGTCCATCTTGGCAGCCCGTCGGTCCTCTTCTGTTCTCAATAGAAGCAGTAATTCTGGGAAAGATGGGGGACTAGTTTTCCTGTGCTCAAGCTGGAGGCCAATGATCAACCCCTGGTCCCAGCATCCTCGACAAAATTGCCTGAGTAAGTACTTATCTGATTCTGCAGGCAAAACTCCCCCCCTAGAGATGGCTTTAGTAAGAAGGGTTTGGAGGCGGTTCAGGTAGACAGAGGGCTTCTCCCCAGAATTCTGGTTTGAACCTAAGAATGACGCAAATAGCTCTTCTCCATCCTCTACCACTCCAAATGCAGATTCAAGCTGGGTGAGGTAAGCTGCAGGTGGTGCATTTGTTCCAAGAGGCTTGACAATGTCAGCAGCCGGGCTGAGCAGACTCTCCAAGATCCTTCTTACCCTTTGGGAGTCGGATAATGAAACGTCACTGAGGAGAAGGTCCACCTGGGTGCGCCAGGCATCATAATCAACTTCGCCGTTTGGCTTTGGAAGCCGTCCTGAGAAAGTCCGGACCCTGCTCTGGCTGAAGCTAGATGGTGTTGCATCACTGCGAATGAAATGTTCAACAATAACCTTCTGGACTTGAGGTGGATTAATTGTGTTCGCATTCAAAAGTGGGGGACTTGTGTGGGAGCTGAGGTGGGGAGTATCAGAAACTGGATCAGCTGGGCTTGGCTCAGGGCTGTCAGCTGGACCTTCATCAGTTGCTCTGCTGCCACTACTTGCTGTATGAACAGGTTGATCTGACGACTGGAGGTGAGTATCGGGGCTCAGTGGGGGAACAGGGTCTGAAGGGATGCGTCCTAACCCCTGCTGGAGCACATTCCAGAAACCAGCTTGACTACTCCCAGCAAGAGTGCTCAGGTCATCTAAGCATCTTCGGGCTAACTCTCTCCCAAGCTCCTCTTGACACACCTCACGAATGGTTCTCACATGCCAAGTAATGTTGGGATCATGGGGGCTAGGCACATGGCCAAGGTATGCAGGATCTAGCCTCGAAATTGCCCGCTCTGAGGAGTACTCTACAAGGGTTCTGGCTTTTGGCTGATCTGGAACGTCAGGAACCCTGACCAATTTCTTAATGTCCCCAATAACCTTAAAGGAGTCGGTTATTTCTTTGTCAGTACACTGTTCATCTATGCCCGTAACATAAAGGCAACTAGGTCCATGTACGTCAAACTGGTTGCAAAGATCCATTTTATCATGCACTTAAGTTTAGTGAGTTTTATGGTCTATCTCAATGATAATTTACACGACAAATCAACTCAACTCTAAGTCTGTATGAGCCTAATTATTTCAGACTATTTGGGGTAGGATCTAACTTAATTTGCAGCAATCTCCTGGCTAGCTCGCCACTTTGTAACCCCTGCTACTTGTACCTGTATGTTGAGGCAGCGTAGTATCAACAATAAAATTAGGGTTAACTTTTATTCTAGACCCGATGAGGAGACTGCTGATATTTACCAGGCGGATTGCTGGACCAGACCTGTAACATCTACCCCAAAAAAATTACACGGAAACACAGACTGAAGGTTTAAAAGAGTTATATTGGACCCAATGAACAATTTTTTGTCGATGCAGTATATTACAACAGTGAGCGACTTAAAGTGAATATAAAACAAATCAACAGTACTTAGAATGTAAACATTACAAATTGGGTTCACAGTTATTTCAAGTGTCTCTGTCCGATTTGAACCAAAAAAATGAAAATAACAAAGAAACCCTCTGAGATCTCAGGTAATAAAAAGCAAATTGTCCCAAAAGTTCAAATGAATAGGGAAAAAATGAATAAAATGAGTGCACTCAGTCCTACCGCCCTCTTAACCACGAATGTCCAACGAGGAGTATTGCAGGGGGGGGGGGGGGGGGGGGGATGAAGATGAGGATGGAAGTGGGAATGACCGGGGGGTTAGCAACCAGGATGGAGATGGAGATGGGGATGGAGATGAAGATGGCAGCAGACAACCCAAGTGAAGGACTCTAAAAAAACCAGCCTACACAACCATGCAGACAATTACTCATTGTGTACTAAAAGTCAATTTAAATGCATTTAAATAAAATTACTGCTTTCCAGTGTCCATTTTACTTTGTTACTCCTATTCTCTTAAATGGATTTTTTAATATATCTTTCCCCATGAACTTGTAATATTCATCATAGCTCAGTAACAAAACATGAATTCACATTTAGCATTTCAAAATAATTAAACTCTGGTTTTAGCATACAACTCGTATTATTTACATAAACACCTTAATTTTACAGTTCACACAGTGAAAACGCTTCCTTTTAACTCAACACTCTTATCAGCTTTACTATCAGCTTAGCTGCATGAATTTTTCCTACCGGGGCCTACTGGTTTAGCACCGCATTAGCCTGCCCCGAGCGGCTATGAAAGGGTTACACAAAAAACGAACTACCAGTACAATATTCATAAAACAATTAACACAGGCTTAACCATTAATAAATCATTCGGACCGGTTCAAATCTGTCCCGACTGGTTTTAGAGAGTATTCAAGGCTAATTCTTAAGTTATTTTTTGTAACACTCTGTTAGCATACTAATACTGACTCACCGGGATTTCTATTGTTTACACAATTCACGTCGTCCTACTCGAACTCGCGGCACACCGATGGCGTCTTCCGTCTCTCTGTCTTCAGTTTCCTGACTTCTAACTGTTAGACACCAGTCCAAGAAGTCCTCATTGTGGATATGGTTCGGGAGAACAATGTGATGAGACTACGGGAGATACGGGAGAGAATCATTGGTGACAATTTGAACTTTCCGACCATTGACAATGTCAGCCTGACAACCATAGACCAAGAAGAGTCCTCAAGCGCCAGAGAGTACGCATGAAGCAGGCCTATAGGGTACCCTTTGAGCGCAACTCTGACAGAATAAAACACCTCCGTCACCAGTATGTGCAAGTAAGTACAGTACAATCCATGTACACGGTGGCCTACAGTACTAAAACACCTCCGTCACCAGTATGTGCAAGTAAGTACAGTACAATCCATGTACACGGTGGCCTACAGTACTTTACATACAATACTATACTATCGTACTGTAATGTGCTGTATTGACTGTCTTTCTGAACACCTGAAAACGCTATTTGTTTTCACAGAGGATCTTCGGGTTGGAGTCCATGGCCAGACCCCATGAATTTATATTTGTGGATGAGGCTGGCTTCAACCTCACAAAAAGGAGGAGGAGAGGCCGTAACATCATAGGACGGAGAACTATCGTTGATGTGCCCAGCCAACGTGGAGGAAACATCACTCTCTGCGCTGCCATTAATTCTAGAGGGCTTCTCCACCGGCATGCTGAACTCGGCGCCTACAACACTGAGCGTCTCCTCACCATCCTAGGAGAGCTCAGAGATGTCTTGCATGACCGTGACCACCTGAATGCTGGGCCAGCTGATCACCACAACCAGCAGAATCCTGGGCCAGCTGATCTTCCCATATATGTCATCCTCTGGGACAATGTTAGTTTCCATCGCAGCCGCCAGGTCAGAGAGTGGTTTAACATCAACCAGGAAAATATTAATGTGTGTCTGCCACCCTACTCTCCATTCCTAAACCCAATAGAAGAGTTCTTCTCATCATGGCGGTGGAAGGTCTATGACCGCCAACCCTACACCAGAGAGAACCTTCTCAGGGCTATGGACGTGGCCTGTGATGATGTGGCTGTGGAGGCGTTCCAAGGCTGGGTGCGGCATGCCAGGGCATTCTTCCCACGTTGTTTGGCTATGGACAATATTGACTGTGATGTTGATGAGGTCCTGTGGCCCGACCCAGCCCGACGACGTGATGCCGCCCAATGATTTCAGTGTCAATTTACAACATACTGTGTCAATTTACAACGTACTGTAATTAAAAAAATCACACCCTGAACGTTGTGTTTTTACAGTTTTTCTCAATTGCTAAGACACATTTCTCGAAAGCTGCTCTCCTTTTCTCTAAACTGTGAACACAAAACCCAATTTTCAAGCTACATTCACAAAACCTCAGACTCTTCTTGCAAAACCAAACTTTCAACTCAAAAAAGTTTAATCTTTGCCCAAAACTGAACTCTCACCTCAAAACAGTTCAATCGGTGTTCAAAACTGAACTATGTTGTCAAATCGTGCCCCGAGTGAATCAAAATTAAAAACACTACAGAGCAGTCACTAAACACTACATAGAAAAATAGAAAACACAATGCTCAGGACATGAAGCTGTAGAAATAAATGTTTATTGTTCACTGTAGGCTAAATGCATGTTGCAAAACAAAAAGTTTATTTAGCACTTGTACATAGAGTACCAAAAACAGAAATCCTGTGCATTTACACGTAGCACTTGTACAGTACAAAAACAAACAGAAATCTTGTGCATTTAGCACTTGTATACAGTAAGCCTACGTAAACATAAAGTACAAAAATATACAAATGAGAAGTGCATTACTCAGCCACAGCATCATTTCTCCGTACTGGGTCAGGCCACAGGACTTCATCCACATCACAGGCCACATTTTGTCTGGCCAGGCAACGGGGGAAAAAAACCCTGGAATGCCGTATCCAGGGTTAGTTAGTTCCATGGCTTGCAGGAGATTTACCCTGGTGTAAGGTTGGCGTTCATATACCTTCCACCGCCATGAGGAGAAGAATTCTTCAATGGGGTTCAGGAAAGGGGAGTACGGTGGAAGGCAAAGATTGATAAAACCTTGGTTCATATTGAACCACTCTCTAACCTGGAGGGCTCTGTGAAAACTCACATTGTCCCGAACGACAACATAGATGGGATGCTCATCCTGCTGCCCTAACAGAGCATCTCGCATGTGAGTGAGGAAAATGAGGAACTGGTGAGTGTTGTAGGGCCCCAGGTTGGCATGATGGTGGACAACCCCATGACTGCTGATGGCAGCACACAATGTGACATTGCCACCACGCTGCCCAGGGACACCAACAATGGCCCGTTGGCCAATCACGCTACGGCCTCTCCTCCTCCTTTTGGTGAGATTAAACCCAGCTTCATCCATGTAGATGTATTCATGGGGTCTTTCCATTGCATCCAGTTGAAAAACTCTCTATAAAAATAGATAAAGTTTTGTAAGTGATACAGAAAAAGTGATTTAGGCCACTACAGTAAATCACTACTTACAGTAATCAACATTGAATGTGTCTGGATATATACCAACCTGAGGGGTATTCCATCAAACTCGCTAAACGCAAAGCCGGGCTAATTGAGATAAGCCCCGCTACCTTTAGCGAGAGTTGCGTTCCATCAACGTGACTTGAGGCACTCTCCGCTAAGTGACCATGGGAATTTATCCGACCAAACTAGCCTGCTCCGGGGCAGGCTAACCATCAGGCTTACTTTAGCGGGGGTTTCAGAGAAGTCCGTCTGTCGGAAACAACTGTACCAGCAGAAGGTTCCGCCAAGCCTAGTCCTCGTGATTTCGTCACGTGAAAGACCAAAAATTACCAAAATTACATATATGAAGTACAAACAGACTGTTTTTTCATCAAGCGTCTAAAAATACATGCTTGCAATTAAAAAATATGAATAAATCGTTTATTTTGTTTAACACCGACTGGCCATATCATTATCTAAAGCCTCCAGTTGGGTGAGTGGTGATGCTCCTGCCCCCGGATGTGGGCATCGCAGGTTCACATCCCGGTGAAGACATCTCATGTGTGTTTTTTTTCTTTTTTTTTGCCTGTATAATTGTCTTTAGATCAGAGAACTAGACCAACATTTTACCTTAACTATGATAAATATTTTCATACAATTTCCCCCGAACCCAAATATAACTTGCAAAAACATGATAGATATAAAGATGTTATTATTAATAGCATGTTATAGATCCCAATGACAAAGGCATTGCTGCATGCAATTTTCAGGCACATAAATTCCTTTCAGGTGAAATTAATAGGTTCATTGAATGTATTCATTAAATTGTTGAGATAAATGAGTTGGTCAATGTAGATGCATTTACTAGGCCTATCTAAAAAAAAGAGAGAAAGAGAGAGAGAGAGAGTTCCGGCCAAAGAAAGAAAAAGAAATGACTATAGTCGGGAATTGAACCGTGGCCGGCCGCATGCAAAGCCGGCGCATTACCTCTACACTATCCTCACGTTAGAGAGATCGTAGTCAGTGTTATATTAGAACATGTTACTCTTAACGGTACTTCCGTATTAAATCGCTCGGCAATTCTTGCCCAAGCAGCCTCGCGATTTTTATTTATCACTACAGTATTCCCTTTTTTGGTTATGATGGGTTTATACTCCTCATACAGTTCCATCAATAATTTTTGCTCTGGTCTTTTCTTCCATTTTCTCGATGATTCGACATTCACGGTTCTGGTCTGGCTTCATATCCCGTGAACGTGCGTAACACACGACAACGTAAGCCTGGGCCTCAACAAGGCGCGGCTGAAATGCGTTAATGGAATGGGTTTAGCCGCAAGTGGAAGTTGGCGTTAGTTCTAACCAGGCTTAACCAGGTAAGCGCCACTTTAATTAGCGAGTTTGGTGGAATACCCCTCTGTACATACTGGAATCTTTGCTCTTTGACTCTGTCTGAGTTGCGATCAAAGGGCACTCTGTACAGCTGTTTCATGCGCAGTCTGTTGCGCTTGAGGACACGATCAACAGTAGAGAGACTGACACTGTTGATACCCTCAAAATTTACATGGTCCTCAATTATCTTCTGCTGAATTTCACGCAGTTTACAGTTTTTCTCGATTGCTAAGACATATTTCTCGAAAGCTGCTTTCCTTTTCTCTAAACTGTGAACACAAAACCCAATTTTCAAGCTACATTCACAAAACCTCAAACTCTTCTTGCAAAACCAAACTTTCAACTCAAAACAGTTTAATCTGTGCTCAAAACTGAACTATGTTGTCAAATCGTGCCCCGAGTCAATCAAAATTAAAAACACTACAGAGCAGTCACTAAACACTACATAGAAAAATAGAAAACACAATGCTCAGGACATGAAGCGGTAGAAATAAATGTTTATTGTTTACTGTAGCCTAAATGCATGTTGCAAAACAAAAAAAACTGTTTATTTAGCACTTTTACATAGTAAAAAATAAAAGTACCAAAAACCGAAATCCTGTGCATTTACACGTAGCACTTGTACAGTACAAAAACAAACAGAAATCTTGTGCATTTAGCACTTGTATACAGTAAGCCTACGTAAACATAAAGTACAAAAATATACATGGAATACTAGGCCTACAAACAGTTAGACTAACCCTCCATTACAATACTACAGTACATTGGCACAGTGATGTACTGAAACACATATTTACTTACAGTATACTGTGGTACAGTATATAGTATAGTCATACAGTAATTGCTGTCAACATTTACATACTATAATGTCAAAAAAGGTAATCACCTGTTTTCTTCTCTAAATCTTCGGATTATGGTGGACACAGTGAATCTACTGATGTTTGGTTGTACCTTTGTCCGGCCTCCCTCATGCTCATACCATGGACAAGAACATGGTCAATCACAGTAGCTCTGATTTCATCAGATATTACTGTTCTTTGTCTTCGCTGACCACCTCGACCACCTCTCACACGAACTCCTCCTCTCAGATTTCTATCCATTGTAGTGCCTCACAAGCCAGTGCTCTCTGAATATATGTTCCCTCACATTGTTAGCCACAAGTGTGATCAATTTTGAGTTGTTGTGTTCAACCAGTGACTTTTGTGCTTTACTTGTGTTTGACTTTTGCCACCTGTGCTCACCATTATGCAACACAGGTGCATCACAATGAAAATGTGTTGGCAAGTTGTGTCTAAACAGGTGAAAAGTGCTTATGGTTTTGCCAAAGGAGTGACTGATTCAATCAGTGGGTTCAGGCAACGGAGCATTTGGTTCAGACAATAGGGTTTAGTGTTTTAGCAATTGAGAAAAACTGTAATGGTGTTGTTCTCACGGACCATATCGACAATTAGGGTCTCTTGGTGTAGGGAGAACATACCTGTCCTCCCACCTCCATGTGGCAGTCTTTCAATTCTACAAAAATAGAACATGCAGTTACAAAAATATACATGGAATACTAGGCCTACAAACAGTTAGACTAACCCTCCATTACAATACTACAGTACATTTGCACAGTGATGTACTGAAACATATTTACTTACAGTATACTGTGGTACAGTATATAGTATAGTCATACAGTAATTGCTATCAACATTTACATACTATAATGTCAAAAAAGGTAATTACCTGTTCTCTTCTCTAAATCTTCGGATTATGGTGGACACAGTGAATCTACTGATATTTGGTTGTACCCTTTGTCCGGCCTCCCTCATGCTCATACCATGGACAAGAACATGGTCAATCACAGTAGCTCTGATTTCATCAGAAATTATTGTTCTTTGTCTTCGCTGACCACCTCGACCTCCTCGACCACCTCGACCACCTTGACCACCTCTCACACGAACTCGTCCTCTCAGATTTCTATCCATTGTAGTGCCTCACAAACCAGTGCTCTCTGAATATATGCTCCCTCACATCGTTAGCCACAAGTGTGATCAATTTTGAGTTGTTGTGTTCAACCAGTGACACCTGTGCTTTACTTGTGTTTGACTTTTGCCACCTGTGCTCACCATTATGCAACACAGGTGCATCACAATGAAAATGTGTTGGCAAGTTGTGTCTAAACAGGTGAAAAGTGCTTATGGTTTTGCCAAAAGAGTGACTGATTCAATCAGTGGGTTCAGGCAACGGAGCGTTTGGTTCAGACAATAGGGTTTAGTGTTTTAGCAATTGACAAAAACTGTAATTGTTACTGTAGTATCTATTGTGTGTAATGGATCCTCCATGGAGTTTACAGTACTCATTTTTGCATTGAGTTGTGATATAACTGCAATTTCTGCATTATATAACTATTCCCATGAAACGCACAAATCTATAGTACATAAATGCCCAATACATATTTGAGAATAAATAAGGGTTTCTCAAATGCATCCTGGCAATTGTGAAACTGTAAAAACAACAGTAGTGTTTACATTTTTGCAGGCAGAAGTATTAAGTATTGTGGTGTCAGAGTTTGCTTTTGAGCATATGAGCAACTGTTTTGGTGTGATGGGTTGGTTTTGAAAAGAGACTGTGAGGTTGTGTGTACGTAGCTTTAGAAAAGTGTTTTGTGTTTAGAGTTTTGGGAAAAGTGAGGGCAGTATCGTGAAATGTGTTTTAGCAATAGAGAAAAACTGTATTGGCTTATATCAGCTGTTGGACCTTGACTGACATCTGTTGTATGTATACATATCTGGATCAGTCCACCTCGCTCACTGATCGCATGTGAACTGACCAGTCTAGTTTAACTAAAGCCTTTTACTTAACCAGTCCCCATGTCCTGACTTGTGCTGTTGAGACTGTAGATGGTACATATAAGTACATATCAACGGTTCTGGTCATCGACAGTGGTAGATTCACTGCTGAAAATGATGCAACAAAAATACAATATATATGTTCATATTTGTATTTTCTATGATGACTATCTGGACTGAACTCCCACTTCCTGTTTTGTTTTGTTTTTCACTCCTCATGTTCTTTGACTCCAGTATGTATACACTATAGACACTGTCTCTGAGAAAAAAAAAGGTTTCTGGTGCTCATGAAACACACTATGTTGACGCAGGACCTCCATGTGTGTTTACACCGAACGAGAGGCGAAGTTTTTGCCCTTGTGTTACTTGCTGACCGCGGGATCATTTGTGTTTATTGGCATTTCAAATCACTAATGTTATTGCAGACTTAAATTAAATGTGTAATTGGAGGTAAAGACATCCAACAGCAGGACACAACTGAAGCCACATGTGGAAAACTAACCACAGTCTGCCTCAACAACAGTCACCTGAGCTAAACAGTTCACATCACCTGCACACAGAGGAAAAGCACTACCATCAAACACCAATACAGAGGTAAGGAACTTTCAGCTTTAAAGTTTGAATCATTTGAGTGATTTCATACTCAATATTTGTAGTGTGCCTCAATAAGAAGCTACGAGCCGTTCAGTTGGGTTTTCCTTCTTTTATTCTGCTTGATAACACGGGCTACTGTGGGCCGTAGCCAACACCAAAATAACAAAACTGGATGCTTATCACACACTCGCAAAACTAGCTTCTCTTGTCTCTCAAGCTAAAAACATAGCAGGAACAAACCGTCCTCTCTCACTCTCAGCCAATCACAGACATGCTATCTCACACACTAACTGGCATAGGTTACTGATATGACTGACATGCTTCACTGCTTCTTAGCTTAGATCATGTTCATCCTGTCCTGTAAAATTCAGTATCATCATTAACAATCTTATAACTTTGAGGAACATAATACATACACACACACACACATATATTATGATCGATTCAAAAATTATTTTTACTTTTTTTAATGGGTTTTGCAGATGAGTACAATTGTATTAAAACATTAACAGAGAGTAAAGTGGTCATGTTTTCTTATAGAAAAAAACGAACAAACCTACAAACAAGAGTAAGTATTGCTGCGTACCCGAACAGCTCACAGAACTGGGCGACTGTAGCTCAGTTGGTAGAGCGGGTTGGCCAATGTTCGGAGGGTTGGTGGTTTGATCCCCGCCCTTGTCACTGTGTCATGGTCGTTGTGTCCTTGGGCAAGACACTTCACCCAGCTTGCCTCGTGTGAATGTGTATGACTGCTGTATGTTTGAGGTGGTGGTCAGAGGGGTTGTAGGTGCAGAATGGCAGCCACGCTGTCAGTCTGCCCCAGGACAGCTGTGGCTACTATCGTAGTTTACCACCACCGGTATGACTGTGTGTGAATGAATGGAACCTGGAACCCTGTCAGAGCGCTTTGAGTGTCTAGAAAAGCGCCATACAAAAAATAAAAAAATAAATTCAAATTTGAATCAGATAAAATAATCCCAATAATAACAGTTATCTATGTCTGTAGTAATTTACGTAATTTCTGAAAAAGAATAGTCAATGATGCGGTATTTTATGGGGAGCCAGTAGAGCTGCTGCATGACAGGTGTTATGTGACTGATGGAGGGGGTCCTAGTAATGATACGGGTGGCAGAGTTTCAAACCAGTTTAAGTTTATAGATGGACTATAGATGGACTAAACCAAAAAGGAGAGAGTTACAGTAGTCCAACCGTGATGTAACCAGCTATCATTTTAGCACTGTTTGGGGAGAGAGAGATGGGCGCAGGCAGGAGATGTTTTGTAGATGGAAGTATGCTGATCGAGTGACACTGTTGATGTGGGACTGGAACGATAGGGTGCAATCCACAATGACACCCAGACTTTTAACCTAGGAAGAGGGGGAAACGGATGAATTGTCAATGGAGATGGGAAAGTCATTTGGTGCCAATAAGGAGGAGTTCAGTTTTGTCACTGTTTAGCTTGAGAAAGTTTTGGGAGAACCAGGATCTGATTCCTGAAGGCAATCAGAGGGGGGGGGGGGGGGGGGGGGGGGGACTGATTGGAACTGTTCCTAGAGACTATTGTGAGAGAGGTGATCATGAATCTGAAAGATCCAGAATTTTAGAAAGGAAGGGAAGGTTGGAGATTGGCCGGAGATTGTTGAAGTTGCTAGGGTCAGTATTTGGTTTCTTGAGAATAGGGGTTATTGCAGCTGATTTGAGGGGTGATGGAACCATGCCTGAGATGAGAGAGGAATTGATTATTGCAGTTATAAGAGGGCACAGGGAGTGAATGCAAGCTATAACCATTATAATAGGGAGAGGGTCAAGTTGGCAAGTGGATGGTTTAGATTTGCGGACAAGGTTGGTAATTTCAGCAGCAGAGGGGAGGTTAAAGTCAGAGACTGGATGGGAGAAATCTGAGTGGCTAACTGCTGATGAATTTGGTCAATTTTAGTATTAAAAAAATGTCATAATGGAATTACAAGAATCGGTGGAGTAAAGATAGGGAGGGAGAGAGTCAGGTGGGGGTAGCGTTTTGTGAACCAGGGAGCATAGTGATTAAGATTTGCCAGAGCGTAACCCGATTCAATCTGCATAATAGTTGGATTTTGCAATGGAGAGAGAATCCTTATCGAAAAGAATGAGCATTGGACATTTCCTTATGGATGATGAGACCAGTTTTCCTGTAGAGGCTTTCCAGTTGGCGACCTCTGGCTTTCAATAGGCGAAGTTCAGATGTAAACCAAGGTGCAGATTGGGTATCTATAATATTCTACAAATGCAATACAGAAATCAATTCCTATAATGTTTTCATTTACTGTAAGGATGCAACTCGCACCTGTTTGTTTGGTGTACAATTTGCATTACAGATGCTCTTTGCTGACTGGGTTGCACCCCCAAATGTCTTTCTTCTCTTTCCCTATATCTACATGTGTTCACTTCCAAGTCTTAAACAAGACACCTGGGGCCTGTACTACGAAGCAGGATTTGTGCTTAGCGAGGTAACTTAAGCGTTAACTCTGGGTTTTCCGTCCTACGACGCTGGTTCACTTCTCACCGGGGTAGATCGCCATGGTAACTTACGCTGTGGAGCTAACCTGCTCCAGAGCAGGTTATGTTCCTGATAAGAGATCAACGTGGAGAAACACACCGCCGACTGACCAATCAGCTGTCTTGGTGCGCGTATATAAAAAAGAAGAAGCTCGGTGGATCATGAGAGGGTCTCGTAGGAGAACTATAGAGTGTACAGAGACCGGCAAAACCCTTTTTCTGTCCCTGACGATGTTTTATATGAGAGATACAGATTCTCATCGGAGGGAAAGACTTTTCTTTGTCAGCGTACAGCCTACTTACCACTTTGAATTATGTTTTTATATTTATTTGATTTGCTCCCAAGTCCGTTTTACACCGCCGGGAATGCAGCTGAAAGAATGAGGCTGATATTGTCATAAACCACGTTATAAGAATACATCCAAGCAACACATTCATTGTTTTAAAGTTATATGTTTGGCCTTTTATTGCGGAAGGACATCGTAAGAGTTAAAGGGATGAGAGAAAGCGACGACATGATGACGTGTGTGTGTGTGTGTGTGTGTGTGTGTGTGTGTGTGTGTGTGCGCGCGCACTTGGAAAGACGCGCAGCAACGTGTGTATGCACGCATGGTTACTTTGTTGTGCGTGCGTTGTTACGCGCAGATTGTATTTCACACGTAACAAGAAGCTGCGTACATATGAAGCAGCATGCGCACGTCTGTCTGTCACTGTTTGACAAATGTTGTTACGCGTTCACACACACGTGCGGTCACAGATTCTGACGCTGCGCGGCCGGCAGTTGATCTGCTGTGCGCGCACACTACGCATAATATGAACGTGTAGTGTAGTTGGCCTTTTCATTTTAGTCAACCAGGGGAGGCAGCAGTGAGCCATACTTTGCCTGCCGGACCAGAAATTCAGAAGAAGAAGAAGAAGAAGAGAGGAAGGAGAAAGGTGAGTGGGAAAGATGGTGAGTACTTTATAAATACATAGGTAATTTGTGTTGTGTAAGTTTTAAAGTAGAGTCTGGAGTATTGCTTGTTGCAGTGTAAACAAAACATTGAAACTGGGCCCCTCCTCTCGGGCTCAGCTGTGTAACGTAACATAGCCTCCTGCCACAGACAGCAGCAGTTATGAGGACCACAAAGGAAAGGAAATATAGCCTAGTCCGAGAGAAGCGTGTGCCGATAGCCGATCATCAGCACTCGGTAGCATCCAGCTAGTGGGGCTAACGGGAGAGCTACAGACACAGACACCACCACACAGGACTAGAAGCCCATAGGTGATGATTAAGACGGATTTAATTTCTAAAAGTCTAGCGTTTATTTTTGGGCAAAAATATCCAGACTCAACCTTTTAACTGGGTTCATAAAACTCATTCTGTGGACAAGATAATAATTAACCATCAGAACTGCGCCCCCTGCTGTCGAAAAAGAGCCTCCGCAGGGTGGGTTGATGCCGCAGGTGGAACATTTATATTGACAGTCAGTTAGCTCGTTAATGCTTATTAGTTGTTAATAGTAAGAAGTCTCCCACATGTGCTTGTATTATTGTTGTATATTAGCTGTTGTGAATTAAGCTGAATGAATAATTCTTATTTCTATTGGTTGTTTACCATTCCTGGTACTGTATAGTTAACCATGTACCTGCTGTTCTGATAACTGTTTTTTATTCTCTGTTACAGAACCAGACACCTTTCACATACCTTTCACACATTTCACCCTCACACTCATACTTATCTGTCACACTCACACCATCAACCATTCTTAATCAGCAATTGAGAAACTAAAAGGAACATCTGGCTTGTGCATTCTAACCAATGCCACCCAGCGGCCATAAGTGATTCAGTCCAGTTTACCATACAGTCCTTACAATAAACCTCCACAACACATTCAAATCTCGTAACATGTCTTACAATGAGAGAAGGCCACCAGATAACACAGTCACCAGTTAAACCGAAACACCGGTGGATCATCACATTGTGGGAAGACCAGCTATCAGACTGCACATCAATTCGGAATCAGGTAAGCAGTATTTACAGTATCTTGGGTTCAAGGATCACATACAGTATCTCACAAATATCACAAATATCTAACACTGGAGATATGACACTTTGATGCAATGTAAAGTAGTCAGTGTACAGCTTGTATAACAGTGTAAATTTGCACAGTGTAAATGCACTGCCTTGCTAAAGACACTGAGGGTAAAGGTGATGGACTGTCCAACATGTCTCCAGACCTAAACCCTACTGATCATCTGTGGGACATCCTAAAATGGAAGGTGGAGGAGTGCCAGGTGTCTTCCACCAGCTCCATGATGACATCACGGAGCTGGTGGAAGAGGTTTCCAGGGGCAACTTGTGAAGCTCTAGTGAACTCCATGTCCAAGACAGTTAAGGCAGTGATGAAATAAATGTTAGCCACACAAAAAATGACATTTTGGGCACAATTTGGACATTTTCCCTTAGGGGTGTACTCACTTTTGTTGCCAGCGGTTCAGACATTAATAGTTGTATGCTGTATCCCCCCCCCCCCCCCCCCCACATGACAGAGTATGAGGCCGACGCCCGAGGACGGTGTGACAGCAGTGGTGCCAAGCGACGAGAGTGGTGTTGGCCCGAGGTGACGGTGAACAGTTGATACTCTGCCCCATCGTGTGAGTAATAATCTTAGGACGTAAATGAAGTGGCGTGCATGTATTGGGTGTAAAAGTGCAGTGACTGCCATCTTGTTTCCCTCACAGCTTCTGAGTCTGCGCCCGGCAGAGGACAGTGTGCAAGTGGAAGACCAGCGGTGGTCGTGGAGGATCGGTGTTGCCAAGCTACCACAATTACGGACCCCTTCCCCCCACACCCCATTTTATAATTTCTGTGAATAAATATTGTTTTAAATGCCCTTTACAGTCTCCAAGCACTTTCTTGCTTTTAAACAGCTCCTCGCTCTTACAGAGCTTGCTTTAATTGAAAACACATTTTAAATTACACACATAACTTTTGCTAGCTGGGGTCTATATAGACATGCTATACAATTTTATTATTAGATTTAATTGAAAAACACAGACACAAAGTTAGTAGCCTAGATACAGTACATGTTTGAGCGTAAATATTGTTAATATTAATAAATTGCAACACAACTGTATTTCCCTCAGTTTTTATTTTGATAAGAGTCTTGTCTAGTGTCTAACATGTCCAAAAATTTAACATTTAATTGTGGATGCATTAGTTTTAAGTGGGTTAAGTTAAAGTTCTTATTGACTGATTTATTTAACTGAAAATGGATATTTATGTTTTCTTTGATTTTTCCTGTACAGGAAATCATCCACCACCCTTTGTTCACCACTTCATCACCGTTAAGTTACAAATAAATAACTGGACTGATTTCTGGATCCAGTGTTTTAATGTGCACACCACATAGTTGTTCCATGACTCAGTACCACCACCACTACCACACCCCCAACATATAGTTTTTTCAAACATTATTTATTTATTACTGTTCAAAGTGGTTTATGGAAAATTACATAAGTTCTTGCATTTTAGAATTAACATTATGCTACATATGTTTTGATCCAGCTGATTAAGGTTACTGCTACGATTTTCGGCAAATTCAGTTCATTATGAGTTCAGGGGTCCGTTTCACAAAGCAGGTTTAGTGAAAACCTTGAGTTAGTTAACCCTGAGATGAGGGAAACTCTGGTTTTTCGGATTCACAAAGCCAGTTCAGCATAACTCTGAGTCAGTTACCCGGGTAACATACTCCGTGAACCTAACCTGCTCGCTAGCAGGTTTGCTTCAACAAACCCTGAGTTTCTCCCTACATGTCTCCGCCTTTTTCCGGAATCTGAACCAACTCTGAAAAAAATGTGCCGTCCTTTCCTCGTCAACTTAATCGATATGGAAATAAAAGTGATTCTAGCAGCTTTGCGTCAGGAGAGGATTTTGATTACCTTTCCTTTCAATCACATTAGATATTATCTAAACAATATTCTCTGACATTTTCAACATTTCATATCGCGGACATAATCCCCAACCAGATTCTTTGCGGAGGTAGTGTTATTGCGAACGGGAGATTTATGAAATGTTTAAGTACATTTCTGTGTTGAAATACCTGCTTATATTTACTGTTTAATATGTGAAATATGATTAAAATCATATGCCTTAGTCAACGTATTTGCGCAATATTCTTATGCTTAATTTTCAACTGACGCCACTTTCTTTCTGTGCATGGGGGGATTACACCCAATGAAAAACATAATTCATTCAGTGCGCTACTTTGTGAACTACGGGAGTTGAACCCCTGTCGCCTGCACCGTGGGCAGCGTTGCTAACCATTACACCACAGTGTCGCTCTCGAAACCTGAAAATGAACAGTTATTACCTTTAGATCAATCACTTGTTTCATTCAGTTATACACATTAGATCGGGCAGTAAATGTATGCCACGCCGCCTATCGCTACTTTGCTGCAGTTACGTTGCTCCGCTTTCTCAGGATATGCTCATTCTCTACATAAACACGCACAACGCTCTCCCGGTTGCCATGGTGAATCGTAGTATCGGAGCTCCATTGATGATGGCTTTGTAGAGTCGGCAGGCACGCGCGTAACTCAGAGTTTACATACTCAGAGTTGACTGAACTAATTCAAAACCACTGTTCTGAAACCGAAAACTCAGAGTTGCCCATCTCAGAGTTGGTCAACTCATAGTTCAGGGTTAGGTTCAGAGTTTGTTGAACCTGCTTTGTGAAACGGGCCCCAGGAGTCCCTGCTTAACCTTTCACACAATTTCCAACGTTAAGTTATAGAAATGTTGCAGCAGTCAAGTAATACATTTACTTAACCTTACATAGAACAGCAGTCCTGCCTATGAGCACAGTCAGATTGTTTGAAACTGCCCTGTACTGACATCTGCTTTAAGAGTCGTGTGATGGAAAATTCTGGTATTTAACCCATACTATGTTTTGCATGTGTTGTATCATCATGTGATGATCGCCTTGTGATGTTTGTTGCTCGGTTTTGAGCCAGGGACCTCCCACAACAAAGTGTACTGGGAACTCCCATGGACTGGTATGTCTTGGTGGGGAGGGTTGGCAAAAACATCTGGGATGCCATGTATTTTGACTAGTGATGCAGTTGAGTTTTGCAAACCATAAAGATAGCAGATCGGAGAACATACTCACTCAATGACTGGCTGTGTGACTCCATTCGTAAATGTTTTATTAAAACTCAAAGACAGCGTGTGAAGACTTTACTTTTAATTCTTAACAGAATGATAGAAAACCTTTTGCCACCACAAGAGACCTATGAGATAATTCTACTATAGACAGGAGATGTCTCAATTTAATTTTTTTTCTTTTTCTGGAGGACAGTGTACAGTATTCAACTAGTGTTGTCACGATACCAACATTTTGGTACCCGTACCAACATGTGTTTCGGTACTTTTCGATACTTTTCGATACTTTTTCAATTAAAAAAGTGAACGCAAAAAATGTCAAATTACTTTATTTTAATAGAAAGTCTTAGAACAATAACATATTAATCAGCAAATAAAATAAAATACCACAAAGACAAGCTTTTCTAATGCACACAATTTTAAAAATGTTAAAATATAAATACAATAATATAAAATATAATAATATAAATAAACCAGCTCTATTTTTTTTCTTCCAGAGCTACTTTTGTTAAGAGTGAAGGGCGGTGGCGCTTGCTTTTAGCACTGAATGTGACTTTTCTTCCTGAGTAAATGACCTGTCGTTCCCTGAGCTCAGTGTGCAGGTCTGGGTGCTTGTCCTTTAAGTGTTTGGCTAAGTCGGAGGTGTTTCCGCCGTTAGCCATGCATGTTTTAAACACCGTTTACACAGTGGTGCATCAGCGTTAACTGCCTCGCTTTGCGCATTTGTTTTAAGCTAAAGTACGGCCATATCGGACTTCGCGGCGCTGGTTTGTCCGCAAGTTGCGGCGTGGTGACGGTGGAAGCAGCCATTCTCCTCTCCGTGCTTCTCTCACTCGCGCTCTCTCGCACTCTCTCGCGCTCTCTCTCCTCTCTCGCTCTCTCTCTCCTCTCTCGCGCTCTCTCCAAGCTTTCCTCCTGCTCCGTTTGTTGCTACCGTCCACGCTGCTCGCTAACGTGCTAGCGGTTTCCTCTGGCTTGCTTGCTTTTTCTTTTTATCTCCCCAAACTGCGGCTCGCTCCTCGTCCTCTCAGCTGTAGTTACAACGCGGTGACGTCATGTGGCGAGTTCGCCGCGCTGTTGCGGGCGCTGCCGGCGGTGCTGCAAGTACCGGTCCCGTCCAAATGCAATATAGTACCGTTTTAAATGCCTCAGTACCCCGGTACCAAATTAGTACCGGTATACCGTGCAACCCTATATTCAACATTCCCTTCTGAAGAGGAAGGGATGTGGCTGTACACAATATCAGCCGGGGCTGATTTACATTGGCAGTCCCCCTGCCAGATGTAATTTGGCTCTCAGTGATCAACCATGGTTGACACTGACTTGTGTATAGGATTGGAATTTACCATTAAATTAGATGAGGCATCAAATTACATTTACAATGCACAGTTTGGTATGTCCTGCATGGTAGTACAAATAAACATTGTATTGTCATGACGATTAAAACACTAAACTTTGATTATTGAATTTTGATTATTATTATTAAGTGATGTGGTTATGGTGTGTATGGCTGCTTATGTATATACAAGTAATGATAGTGGTGCTGCAATATGATAATTAAGGAATCAGGATTCCCACACTTTGCTTGAAATCATTTTCCAGGACTTTTCATGGACATTTTCAGCTGCTACAGTGGGACAGACATGTTATTATTAGAGAAGTGTTCTTTTTTTCACAGTCTACAGATTACCTCCGCTCTCCTCGCACAGTTACCACACACGGGCTTGAGGCATTTCAAGTGTCCGACGTTTGGTTCTGTTTGCAGCTCTTTCGGACCGGCACTGCCTCCGTTTAACCCTATATAATACAACTATATAATAATTAACTGACAAGAAAATTCGCAAAGAAGCACAAAGACCGCTTACAAAGCTAGAGACAAGAGAGACAAAGAAAGCAGCAAACCGCGCGAAAAATGAAACAATGAAACCCCATGAAATGATGTGCGGTCAATATGACCGCTTATGGCCGTTCTAACTGTAGTGGTAGGAGGCACCACTGCCATATTGAACCCTGGGGTCTGCTGCACCACGCCCTCTCTGGCTTATTAGCCAATTGTTGCTCTAACTGAGGGGATAAAGGTAGGCTGTGTTTTCCCCCTGACCTCTCGCTTCCTGCCTCTTCGGCCCGCCCACTTCCGGGTCGTTGTATTCGTCGCTCACATCGGAGTACAGGTAGGCGCACCTTTAGCGTGCTGTTGATGTATAGTCATGTGCGTTTCGTTTAACCATAACTCTTTTATAGATCCGGCGTTTCTATCGCAATTGGGGCGATATACTGGGGTCGTTGTATTCGTCGCTCACATCGGAGTACAGGTAGGCGCACCTTAGCGTGCTGTTGATGTATATTCATGTGCGTTTCGTTTAACCATAACTCTTTTATAGATCCGGCGTTTCTATCGCAATCGGGGCGATATACTGGGGTCGTTGACTGCTGCTGACCGGAACATAGTCTGCTGGTCGCATGGTGCGTGGTGGCCGTCTCCCCTGCCACGCCGACCCTTTTCACGCCTCTCCCTCTTTAGAAGGGACGCTAAGTGACTGGATTGAACTGGGGTTTTTGGACGCTAGCGTGACGTAAGGTGCCACGGCTACGTTGCCACCGCCGCTTCGCTGCCAGCCCGCTGCTGCTACGTTGCCACCGCTGCTTCGCTACCAGCCCGCTGCTGCTACGTTGCCACCGCCGCTTCGCTGCCAGCCCGCTGCTGCTACGTTGCCACCGCTGCTTCGCTGCTAGCCCGCGGCGGCTACGTTGCCACCGCTGCTTCGCTACCAGCCCGCTGCTGCTTCGCTGGTTTGGTTCGGGGTCCTGGCTGTTGCTCGTGTGGGACGTTACGAGCTTTGTCAGGACTCGCAGCCCCCTATTTGGACTGCGTGTGTGTGCGTGTGTGTGTGTGTGTGCGCGTGCGTGTGCGTGTGTGTGTGTGTGTGTGACCAAGGTTCGGTTTAATTGTTTTGTTTATCATTTGAATAATGGTATAATTTCTTTTGGGTAATTTCTTAGTAGTTTGGGTTGCTTATTGTTTTGTTTGGGTAATTAATTGGTTTGTTTGGGGGAATTTATGGTAATTTAGTTTCATCAGGGATTTATTTGTTTCAATTGATTAATTGAGTTGGTATCTCTGGCCAGAGACTCTTTCATTTCCTTTTTCTTTTGTTTAGTTGATTTATTAATTGAAATTAATACTCTCATTTGTTGGTTGATTTGTTTGTTTGTTTGTTTGTTTTTCTTTTACTTTGAGCCCTTTTAATCGTGTTATCCTTTCTTCCCCCTAGAGCTGAAGGCCGACGGTGGTGGTGGTGGTCCCCTTGGGTGATGGTGATCCCCTTGTGCGTGTGATCCTCGTTTAAGATTTTCTTGGTGTGCACATCACGTTTTTGCTGTGTGAGTGGGGTGCTCTTCTTTTTGTTCTGGATTACACCTTCCCCCTGTTGACCCCTCTTCCAGTCGGTAAGCCTCAGCCTGCAACCCCCTTCTCAGTTGGGCTTCTTTTTGGTTATGAGCCGAGCCTTGTGATTTTAAATAATTATTACAATCAATAAAACCTTTGTGTAATCATTGAACTCCGTCTCCTGCCCTCCCTGAGCAAACGAACCTGTGTCCTTTAGTGTGCTAGTGATCCTTAGTATGGGTCCTTGGGCCCTAACCCAAGGTGGCGTTGTTGGCAACAGATCTCATACGTAACAATAGGAACAACCCCCGTGTCGCCACAAACTTGGCGTTGTCGGCAGGATTCCCTCAGTGGAGGCGGAGACGTGTGTTCTATGTCCTATTTTTTCCCTTTTTGTCTTTTTGGTTTTCAGATTGCCTGTGTGTGTGTGAATGAACTGCAGCTTAAGGCGAACCAGCGGTGAGTCCATTGTTTTCTTGTAGCCGTAGCATTAGTGCTCATAGCTTAGTTATAGTGCAAAAAAAAAATGGAGGGAGAGCTACAAGATTTGAGGGATTTGGTGGCCCAGTTGAGGGCTGAGAATGACGGGTTGCAGCAGGAACAGGCTGCGGCTGTGCCTGGTCCTAGTGCTGCGCCCTTCATTCCTGCTCAACCTCTTCCAGTACCATTCACTTCTACCGCTCCCGTAACAGAGCGGCTGGTCCTTGTACCCCGAGATAGGAAGTGTCCAGTGTTTAGGGGTAGATTAGGTATTGGGCTAGAGGAGTGGATTGAGGAAGCTCAAGCTTGCATGAGGGCTCGCCACCTGTCCATATTTGATCAAGCGTTCTTTCTGTTTGACCATTTAGAGGGAGAGGCGCGTGAAGAAATAAAATATCGCCCCACTGCGGATAGAAGTGATCCAGCTAGAGTTATTGCGGTTCTGCGAGAGCTGTATGGTTCTTCCGACTCGTACGTTGCTTTACAAGAGGCGTTTTTCTCGAGGCGACAGCAAGATGGGGAGACTCTTCAAGAGTTCTCCCTTGCGTTAATGAGTTTGATGTCTGCGGTGAAACAAAGCGCTCCTAGTGAGATGCCAAATGCTGATGTTTTGTTGCGCGATCAGTTTATTGAAAACGTTATTGATGGTTCCCTTCGCCGTGAATTAAAGCAACTCGTACGCAGGCAGCCTACAGTCTCTCTGCTGGATGCTCGGGCAGAGGCAATTAGGTGGGAGCGAGAGGGATTGCCAGGGGGTGGGCGGGGCCGAAGTCACTCAGTTCCTTCAACAATGGGCTTGCAGTGTGGTGTCCAGACTGCTTCTTCTGTGGCTGGCCCACCCCAGGCTTCAGAGCTGCAGGAGGTGAAATCAATGCTGAAGCTTCAACAGGAACAGCTTAACCGTCTCACAGAAACTCTTGCTCAGCTGCAGATCAATCAGCAGCGTAATCATTCTCCTTACCGTGGTCCGGTAATATGCCGGCGGTGTCAGCAGCCCGGCCACTTCGCCAGGGAGTGCAGAGGGGGCCGTGCCCCCCCTCAACCTTCAGTTTCTGCTTTTTCGCGGCCAGCTTCTCGCCGGGATCCCGCTCAGCATTCGGAAAACTAGCGCCCGTCGAACAGAGGAGCCAAAGTTCGAGGGGAGCTGCCACTGGCTCACCAGTTATGTTAAGGGATGGGGGAGAGACTAAGTTAATCAGTTCTTGTCCACACATGGATGTAGTTATGGGGGGAGTAAGGGTTCCTTGCTTAGTGGACACCGGGTCCATGGTGTCCACTGTCAGAGAAAGCTTTTTCCGACAGCACTTTGAGACTTGGGACCAAGAGAAACTTCAGTCTTGCCACTGGCTTCAGCTTCAGGCGGCCAATGGATTGCCCATCCCATACCTTGGCTACTTAGAGCTCGAAGTCAAACTCTGTGGTAGGACTTTGCCAGGGTGTGGGCTACTGGTTGTCAAGGACCCTCCGGCTGATGCATCTCCTCCGGCTCCAGGTGTCTTAGGGATGAACATCTTACGAAGATGCTATAGCACCTTGTTCGGCGAACATGGCTCTGCCCTGTTCAATTTGCCCACCGTCACGGAAGCACCAAAGTCCGTGGTGCAGGCATTGCAGAGATGTCATCGAGCCTCTCTGACTTCTCCTTCTGATGTTATTGGCAAGGTCAAGCTGCGAGGCAAGAAAGCTTGCCGTATCTCTGGTGGCACTATGCAGCTCGTTCCAGCCACCTGTTCTGCCCAGTATTCTGGGACTACTGTGCTTTTCGAGCCCTTGGATCGGGGTCTTCCTGCTGGCCTGCTGGCGTCCCCAGCACTGGTTCAAGTTGAAGGAGGAACTGTGTATATACCGGTTGTAAATGTGGGCACTTCTGATGTGTTGCTTTACCCTCGTACAGAGGTTGGTGCTTTGCGTGAGGTTTGTGTGGTGAGCTTACCTTCTGGTGTTAAGGAGGTTCCATCTTACCTTGCCACCGTTGCATCCCAGGCTGTGCTTCCTATGCTGCAAGATCAAATAGAGGCAGTTGATTTGTCTGCTTGGTCTGCTGAAGAGCAGGAAGGAGCCCGACGTCTTCTTTGGAAATACGCTCCTGTCTTTTCTTCTCACGACGGCGACCTGGGTTGCACAAACCTAATAACACATGAAATCCCACTTATCGATGACACTCCCATCCGTCAGCGTTATCGGCGTATTCCACCCTCTGAATATGAAGTGGTCAAAGAACACATCAACCAGCTGCTTGATGCGCAGGTCATTCGGGAGAGCTGCAGTCCGTTTGCTTCACCAATTGTGTTGGTCAAAAAGAAGGATGGTAGCCTGCGCTTGTGCGTTGACTACCGGCAACTTAACAACAGGACCCGAAAAGACGCATTTCCTCTTCCTCGGATAGAGGAATCACTGGATGCACTCACTGGTGCCCGCTGGTTTTCCACTTTGGATTTAGCCAGCGGGTACAATCAGGTCCCCGTGGCAGAGGCCGACCGACCCAAGACCGCATTTTGTACTCCTTTTGGACTTTTCGAATGGAATCGCATGCCCTTCGGGTTGTGTAATGCACCCAGCACCTTTCAGCGACTCATGCAACGGGTTTTTGGAGATCAGCAATGTCAGTCGTTACTCCTGTATCTTGATGACATTGTGGTCTTCTCCTCCACCTTTCAACAACATCTTGAGCGACTGGAAGTGGTTCTACAGCGGTTACAACATGAAGGCCTGAAGGCAAAGCTGTCCAAGTGTTCATTCTTCCGACAAGAGGTGTGTTATTTGGGCCACATCATTTCGGCTGAGGGTGTTTCCACTGACCCAAGCAAGGTTGACGTGGTAGCTAATTGGCAGCCCCCAACTACCATCTTGGAGCTTCGGTCCTTTCTTGGGTTCGCCAGTTACTATCGTCGCTTCGTCGAGGGCTTTGCCAAGTTGGCTGCCCCTTTACATCGTCTTGTCGCCGAGCTTGTGGGATCCAAGTCCAAGCGGTTGGAACACCGGGTTTCTGAAAAGTGGACAGAAGGACATCAGCAGAGCTTTGAAGCTTTAAAAACCAAGCTCACCACAGCTCCGGTCCTTGCATATGCCGACTTTTCGCTTCCGTTCATCTTGGAAGTCGACGCAAGTCATGGAGGCTTGGGTGCCGTGCTCTCGCAGGAGCAGGAAGGAAAAGTTCGGCCTATAGCATTTGCCAGCCGAAGTCTCAGACCGACCGAGCGAAATCCAGCCAATTACAGCTCTATGAAGCTGGAGTTTTTGGCACTGAAATGGGCTATGACGGACAAATTTCGTGAGTACTTGCTTGGCCACAAATGTATTGTCTTCACGGACAATAATCCGCTTAGCCACCTGTCATCGGCTAAACTTGGAGCCCTTGAGCAACGTTGGGTAGCCCAACTTGCGTCATTCAATTTTGAGCTCCGTTATCGCTCTGGCAAGAGTAACACAAACGCGGATGCGCTGTCTCGCTTGCATCCACCCAGAACTGTAGATCTGGAAACGATCATCTCGGGAACATCACTTCCTCAGCCCTTGAAACAGGCTCTCCAGGTCCGGGGGCCCACTGCCTGTCAGGCTGCTGTCCAGGCCTTGCCTCAGCATTTGCCTGCGGACATCGGAGAACTTCAGCGAGTTGACCCCGTGACCCAGGAAGTTCTTGTGTTTTGGCAGCAGAAACGATACCCAAATCATGAGGAACGCAAGCGGTTATCCCCACAAGCTTTGGCGCTCCTCAAGCAGTGGGGCCGTTTGCTTGAACAGGCTGGAGTGGTATACCGCCAAGTATCTCGCTCCGATGGGGGGGAAGCGGGCCTCCAGGTGCTCTTACCTGCTGCGTTAAAGGACAAAGTCCTCATGGAGGTCCATCAAAACCATGGCCACCAGGGTGTAGGCAGGACTTTGGAATTGCTCAGGCAGCGGTGCTATTGGCCGGGGATGTCATATGATGTGAGGCGCTGGTGTCAAGCTTGTGAGCGGTGCCAAGTGGCTAAGGACTCCGGGCCACCAGTTCGTAGCTTCATGGGACATCTGCTTGCGTCAGAGCCTAATGAAATCCTGGCAATGGACTTCACCCTGCTCGAACCAACCCATAACGGGCTGGAGAATGTCCTCGTATTGACTGATGTTTTCAGCAAATACACTCTTGCCATTCCCACTCGTGACCAGCGCGCCTCTACAGTGGCACAAGTGCTCGTCTCAGAGTGGTTCTCGAAGTTTGGTGTGCCAGCGCGCATTCATTCCGACCAGGGTCGCAATTTCGAGAGTGCGCTCATTAAACAGTTGTGCAGTTTTTACAACATTGAAAAATCTCGCACCACACCGTACCATCCTGCAGGTAACGGTCAGTGTGAGCGTTTCAATCGCACTCTTCATGACTTGCTGCGCACTCTGCCTACTTCTCGAAAGCGTGAATGGCACTCTTGTCTACCTCAGGTACTGCATGCTTACAACACCACTCCGCACCATTCCACCGGGGAATCGCCGTTTTTCCTCATGTTTGGACGAGAGGCAAGGCTCCCTGTTGACTTCTTGCTGGGGAGAGTGCAGGATCCTGTTGGGGGGACAGTAAACGACTGGGTTCGGGAGCATCAGACCCGGCTACACTTGGCTTTTGAAGGCGTCAGGGACAGGCTGAAGGAGGCAGCCCAACGTCGGAAGGAAAACCATGATCGGTTTGTCCGGTCAGAGCCGCTTGTGGTGGGCCAGTCGGTGTTGTTAAAGCAGTTTGGTTGGACGGGTCGTCATAAGATCCAGGATAAGTGGAATCATGTGGTGCATCGGGTGATTAAAGCCCCCCACGGCAATGGTGCGGTGTATACAGTTGCACCAGAGGTCGACCTGGCCAAGGTCAAACGGGTACATCGAACACTGCTAAAGGTCATAGTTGAGACGGTTGCTACAGGCGACACCTCTGCTCCTCTTTCCATCTCGCTTGACCGGCCTGCAGCATCTGAGAGCTCATCTGATGACGAGGACTTGATGGCTGTGGTGAGGGATACTGTTCCCCCACCAAGTGGTCACCTTGCTGGAAGAGTCCAACTGGTCCCTGCTTCGGTGACACCTGTTGCCTCGACAGTTCGGTTGCCTTCTGCTCTTTCAGCCCCTTTGGCTGCTCCCTTTTCTGGGAGTAGCGACACTGCTGTGCTGCATACGGCACCATTGCCCTTAGCACTTCCTGCCCTGTCGACGGTACAGCCACCTTCAGTCAGCACCGCTCCCCAAGCAGTCTTTCCTCCAGGGAATGAGGAAGCCGTCAGGCGACGGACAGCCCGATCGACAGCTGGCCAACACTCAAACCTCCATCGCTTACCTAGGCCCACCAATGAGGTTGTTCAGGCTGGGCCTTCAGCCGGTCAGTCAAATGCTGTCTCTGCTTTCTTTAGACCGTGGTCTTAGAGTTGGGATCCTTATTTAAGGAGCATCGTCGGGTCGACGATGAAAATGGGGAGGGTGGATTGTAGTGGTAGGAGGCACCACTGCCATATTGAACCCTGGGGTCTGCTGCACCACGCCCTCTCTGGCTTATTAGCCAATTGTTGCTCTAACTGAGGGGATAAAGGTAGGCTGTGTTTTCCCCCTGACCTCTCGCTTCCTGCCTCTTCGGCCCGCCCACTTCCGGGTCGTTGTATTCGTCGCTCACATCGGAGTACAGGTAGGCGCACCTTTAGCGTGCTGTTGATGTATAGTCATGTGCGTTTCGTTTAACCATAACTCTTTTATAGATCCGGCGTTTCTATCGCAATTGGGGCGATATACTGGGGTCGTTGTATTCGTCGCTCACATCGGAGTACAGGTAGGCGCACCTTAGCGTGCTGTTGATGTATATTCATGTGCGTTTCGTTTAACCATAACTCTTTTATAGATCCGGCGTTTCTATCGCAATCGGGGCGATATACTGGGGTCGTTGACTGCTGCTGACCGGAACATAGTCTGCTGGTCGCATGGTGCGTGGTGGCCGTCTCCCCTGCCACGCCGACCCTTTTCACGCCTCTCCCTCTTTAGAAGGGACGCTAAGTGACTGGATTGAACTGGGGTTTTTGGACGCTAGCGTGACGTAAGGTGCCACGGCTACGTTGCCACCGCCGCTTCGCTGCCAGCCCGCTGCTGCTACGTTGCCACCGCTGCTTCGCTACCAGCCCGCTGCTGCTACGTTGCCACCGCCGCTTCGCTGCCAGCCCGCTGCTGCTACGTTGCCACCGCTGCTTCGCTGCTAGCCCGCGGCGGCTACGTTGCCACCGCTGCTTCGCTACCAGCCCGCTGCTGCTTCGCTGGTTTGGTTCGGGGTCCTGGCTGTTGCTCGTGTGGGACGTTACGAGCTTTGTCAGGACTCGCAGCCCCCTATTTGGACTGCGTGTGTGTGCGTGTGTGTGTGTGTGTGCGCGTGCGTGTGCGTGTGTGTGTGTGTGTGTGACCAAGGTTCGGTTTAATTGTTTTGTTTATCATTTGAATAATGGTATAATTTCTTTTGGGTAATTTCTTAGTAGTTTGGGTTGCTTATTGTTTTGTTTGGGTAATTAATTGGTTTGTTTGGGGGAATTTATGGTAATTTAGTTTCATCAGGGATTTATTTGTTTCAATTGATTAATTGAGTTGGTATCTCTGGCCAGAGACTCTTTCATTTCCTTTTTCTTTTGTTTAGTTGATTTATTAATTGAAATTAATACTCTCATTTGTTGGTTGATTTGTTTGTTTGTTTGTTTGTTTTTCTTTTACTTTGAGCCCTTTTAATCGTGTTATCCTTTCTTCCCCCTAGAGCTGAAGGCCGACGGTGGTGGTGGTGGTCCCCTTGGGTGATGGTGATCCCCTTGTGCGTGTGATCCTCGTTTAAGATTTTCTTGGTGTGCACATCACGTTTTTGCTGTGTGAGTGGGGTGCTCTTCTTTTTGTTCTGGATTACACCTTCCCCCTGTTGACCCCTCTTCCAGTCGGTAAGCCTCAGCCTGCAACCCCCTTCTCAGTTGGGCTTCTTTTTGGTTATGAGCCGAGCCTTGTGATTTTAAATAATTATTACAATCAATAAAACCTTTGTGTAATCATTGAACTCCGTCTCCTGCCCTCCCTGAGCAAACGAACCTGTGTCCTTTAGTGTGCTAGTGATCCTTAGTATGGGTCCTTGGGCCCTAACCCAAGGTGGCGTTGTTGGCAACAGATCTCATACGTAACAATAGGAACAACCCCCGTGTCGCCACATAACCATAACCCTAACCTACCCTAAAAGACAAAACATACATTGGACTTTGTTATTTATTGTTATATCAGCAGGAAATTACAATTCATAATATATGGTGTGACAATCAAATCATATGTTGTGACAGGCAGACATGTCACACCATATGATGAAGTGTCACACCATATGATGTTTTCTGCACTTAGCACAACCTTGAGTCTTGTAGCTACACATTAGCATACTAACAACATGCTAGCTATAACAAAGCAGCATTGATTTACATGTAATTATGACAAAATAATAAAATTTCTTTTGCATTTTTATGAAAAATGTGTCACACCAAAAGACATCTGGAAGTGGGACTTTTGTCAGAGTGCCAACAAGATCTGATTTATTGTAAATATAAAAATGATGACTCACCTCAGGTTGTACAGTACTAGCAATACATTGCTAGTACTGTACAACCTTGCTGAAGAAGGTCCTCTCCTTCCCAAGGGTGTGAAAACAGTTGCCCGTTGAAATATCCCAAAATAGTGTCACACCATATGATTTTGATTTGTGGGACAAAATCTTTTTGATTAGAACTGACTCAAAACAATATGCTTGGACTTTGAAAAGAGTAGGCTCACAAATAGACATCTGTATTCTTTTTCTGTATTTTTTTGAGACTTTTTGCATTTATTTTTCTTAGTTTTGTTCAAGAAACAAGTGCCGGACAGTCACACCATATGAATTTTGTTATGTTTGGCTGAAAATTCTGAAAAAATTAGTGATGAACTGTTTTAATGTTGAGTATGTTCACATAAAGCATAATGTTCTGCACAATATTGAGAAGGTTTTTGGCAAATATATTTTATATTCATACATGTTTGACACTGAAGACAGCAAAACTGCCATGTCACGTCATCCACCCATGTATCATGTATCTCGCATTGGATCGATTGCACCATCTACTGGATGAAAATGTCACGTCATCCACCCATGTCTGTATCTCGCATTGGATCGATTGCACCATCTACTGGATGAAAATGGAACACAGAACAACTACACTACATGTTCATGTAACGCGGAGTCTGCGCACCGTGCAGATCAACTTCCGGCCGCGAATCTGCGACCGCACGTGTGCGTGAACGCGTAACAACATTTGTCAAACAGTGACAGACAGACATGCGCACGCTGCTTCATACGTACGCAGCTTCTTGTTACTCATGACAGAGTTTGCGCACGTCGTTTCCGCGTACGTGTGAGCGCCTGACAAAAATGTTCAATTATCTTCATGCAAGCGTTAATGCATGCGTTCGCTAAAAAACGCATGAATGTTACACGTAGTTACCCCGCGTAGTGTGACTACCGGCGTGCAGCAGTCATCACGCGTGAACATGCGCGTGAACGGGGGATTATTATAAGTCAATGTGGAAACTACATTACACATCAGGCGCTGTCTGCTGCACAGGCGTCAAAGCACGCGGGTGTGACACGTTCAGTTGATATGTGCGCACGTAATATGACACGATCCTGACGCCATAGTGTGTGTGTGTGTGTGTGTGTGTGTGTGTGTGTGTGTGTGTGTGTGTGTATGTGTGTGTGTGTTGATTGCAGCCGGATGGGAAAACAATTGGAAACGCCTCTAGCTGATGGATCCATGTAATCAGCTGTTGCAAAGTGGGCAGCGTTCAGAATAACAATGTTTTTTTTGCGACACAGCTAGTTACCATATAGATAACACAGACACGAGCCCTTCATCTTGGTACTTTTGTCTGACATTAGAACACAATCAGGGCCACATATCTGCTCGCCGGCAGCCTCTTCAGCTGAGCCGCTCCAGGTCTTTGACTGCCAACTGTGTTTAGGAAGATAAAAGTGTAATCCAAAAGGTGAGATTGTGCTGGATTGGACGGTGCAGTATAGTCACTGTAAAGGATGGGGGCTGCTCCACTTATCCATTTTAATCAGGGTTTCCACTAGTGTATACACTGTCCAGCGAGGGGGAAACACACAAGAAGGGGGTCTGTGGGTCCTGGTTGACAGAATCAGAAGGGTTGTTGTATATAAGTATGTTTGCACATACAAGGATTTTAATGTGATTGGTGCAGATCGATAAACACATTTTAATAGTATAGAGACATAATACAAATATAGAATTTGAAAATGTTACATTAGAATATGAAAAAAAGAAGTACAATAATACATTAATGTATGTAATTCATTAAAGTGTCTGCATTTAAAGTGTAGAGACAGAGACATGTATATGTTTGTCCTGAGGATGTAGACCAGGTCAGTGGGGGTCCTGGTCCTTGTTGGTGAGGAAGACTGCAGTCAGGAATACACTGTTTTTGTAACATGAGGTTCTGGTCTTGATAGACCCCAGTCTCCTGCCAGAGAGTAGTGAGTCGAGCAGTTTGTGTCCAGGGTCCCTGACACATACAGTTCCTCAGAGGTAGAAAGTAACCAAGTACAAATACTTTGTTATTGTAAGTAGAATTTTCAGGTATATGTACTTAACGTTTTACTTTACTCCCTACATTTTAAAACAAATATCTGTATTTTCTACTTTATCAATTATCATCCCCCCCCCCCCTCCCCCTTATTATTATGATGCAGGTTTCAGTTAGCCTATGAAATGTCCATCATAGTGACACTTTTTACTTTATATTTTATACTTTGAGTGCATTTTAGCTACATTTCCTACACACCAACTACTTCCAAACACTCTGAACGTTTTAAGGCCCTGGCACACCAAGACGATTACTGGCTGCCGTCAGAGCCGTCGGCATTCTTTTCAGCCAATTCCACATGTCAAATCGGCCACTACCAAGTCGTTCAGTCTGACCAATTTAATTGGTGGAGTGCTAGCCCTTGACTAGCGAATCAGTGAACGAGAAGACCGGATGTGAAGATGGTAAACAAACCAGATAAAGCGCAGACGATGGCAACACCTGCGCATGCGTGCTCTGTGTTTTGGTCTAGAGATGTTCATGTTCATTTCCGGTTTTCTTTCTTTTTTTTTGGGGCGACAAAACAGATTAGCGCAGAACGTACACTCAAATTGGTAGTAGTTCAGGTGTGCAAGGCACTTTTTTGACCGTGTCAGGGAGACAGGTGGCTTGGTGTGTCAGGGCCTTTAGTGGACTCTTCAGACCCCATCACTGGTTTAAAAACTTCTTGAGTCTTGATAAACACATTTCTGAATGAGACTTTAAAAAGTCTGTAAAAGTGAGTGACTACTTAAGTGACTTGCAAGTTCATCAAGTCTGTTGATATACTGAAAAAACTGGTTGGGTTTGACCTTTTGGATGAAAAAGCTTTTGCTTCAAACAACACATCACAAGTTTGAGAAAAGCACAGGAAGGTAAATCTGCTGAAAGGTAACATGAACATGTATTACACGTTTTTCTTTTCCTACTGTTGTCTGCTTGTTTCATCCTCTGTCTTCTCTGACCTCTTCATGCAGAGCCTTAAAATAGGGTCTTTGAACATTAACGGTGGGAGACAGAAATAAAATGGCTTTAATCTCTGAGGTTTCCACCCCAAAATTAGTTAATGTGCTATTTTTTGCAAGAGACGCATACAATCCAAAAATTGGAGGCTGTGGTGGGAGGGGACTTGTGCCCTTAGCCAGGGCACTCATGAAGTGCAGCAGTAGCTGTTGTTTAGAACAACTGCAAATGAGACTTTGTTGTCTACTACTGAGGTGGTGAAAGGTCGGCTGTTGGTTCTCAGGACAGAAATAGAGAGCGTTCTATTCTGCTTTGTTGATGTATATCCCCCAAATCTGGGAACAGAAGAGTGGCTTTCTTTCACCTTACTAAAAAATGTGCTCATGAACCAACAATTCACTAGCAAGGACCACACCGTCAACGAGATGCAAGGATTTTATTGTTATTGAACAGAAAACGACGTGTCGAAGATCTCGATTCTTGGATATGGAGAGCGTTGTGGGGCTTCTGTGGAGAATCAGCCGCCGCTCCCGGGCGGCGACAGACCCCCTCATGGACCTATGAAGGAGAGGATAGAAAGAAGAGCAGGGAGAGAAAAATGGGGTGGGGGGGGCGCAGAGTGCGGGAGCGAAGCGGAGGAGAGGGTCAGGTGGTTATTTATAGGATGCGGAAATTGGCTCTGTTGAGGTGTGGTCCTGCCCCTGAAACTTCGCCAATTAGGCTACAATTCACTAGCAAGGACCACACCGTCAACGAGATGCGTTCAAGGATTTTATTGTTATTGAACAGAAAACGACATGTCGAAGATCTCGATTCTAGGATATGGAGAGCGTTGTGGGGCTTCTGTGGAGAATCAGCCGCCGCTCCCGGCGACGGACCCCCAAAAACCTCCAATTATTTTAGCAGAGATTGAGCGGACCTGAGATCTTTGAGATCTGAACGGATGTAGCGGTGGTATGTTTTGGTTTGCTTTAAGTGGAACAACATGGTGTCGTCTGAAAAGTGGGACAAATCTCGCACACATTTAATTTCACTCCATATCATACGTTAGATCCGCGTTATCATGAGGAACTCAACTTCATAAACACCTTCTTTTAAAATCCAACCGTCTCTTAAATCAAAATAATTTCGAAATATTGAATCAGCGCTGTCACCGCAGGAGGAGGAGGAGACGGCCGACTGTATGTAATACAGCAGGTGTGTCAAACTGATCCAGTAAAGGGCCGCTGTGGCTGCAGGTTTTCATTCCAACCAAGCAAGAACACACCTGATCCAACCAATCAAGGTGTGAAGGCCAATCAGGTAGGTGAATAAGTCGAGTCAGGTGTGTTCTTGCTTGGTTGGAATGAAAACCTGCAGCCACAGCGGCCCTTTACTGGATCAGTTTGACACACCTGTAATACAGGATACAACAAATACCCTCCATTAGATCACTGCAGAACACAGCGGGAATAACTAAATATTCTCCTTATTTACTGTGCATATGTCATCAACACACATACATACAGCCATTAAGCCATCGTATACTTGTTACACTTTATCCTCGTTTTCAAACCACCAGAGCGCAGAGGAAATGCGCTATAATGAGTGCCACGCTGGTGCGCGCTCAGTCGTGGAGCGTGAAGAGCGCAACTTTACCGAACTTCAGGAGGCAGACTCCACCACCCGACAAAGGTGGTAGAGTCCCCAGCATGATGAGCCTCGGCCCCTGTCCGACTGGAGTGGTATCAACAGGGAGGATGAATCCGTGAGGATGTCATGCTGCGTTTGTAAGATAAGGAAGACAACAATGTTCATTTTTAACGTATTGTTTTATTAATAGGGCAATTTCTTGCAACACAGTGCGCGTTTGCTGTAGCTCATCTGCAACGTTGTTGATGGAGGTGATTGTGTCTCGCCGAAGTTGCAGGACGGCATCAGTGTGCACCCTACTGCTTGATGTGCCATGCGCCCGGGGTGCACTGCTGCTTTGCGCCGGACCCGGACGCTGTGCCGAGGGCCCGTCACCCTCACCCTCCTCATGTCACCCTCCTCTGAGCCCAACGCTGCAGACTCTGGAAGGACAGAAACGATTTAACGTTTTGTTTTATATATAATAAAAGTTTAAAATCTGATTACCCTTATCCCTCTGGTCTCAGTGGCGTCTGTGTCTCCCTCCTTTTCAGACACAATCCCCGTCAAAGTCACATCAAAATCAAACTTCCTCAAATACTCAAGCGATACATTGAATACATGTTGGTAAAGGAGCAGAAAGATGTCATTTACCTTCAGATCAGACCACTTTTTCGTAAGTTCCGCCACCGTCCGCTCCGTCCCACTGACGCCATGGACAGCAGCAGCAATGTGTTGCCACTCGCACTGCTTCTTTTTATTCATGATCCCGCTGCTGTGGCCACTAAATACAATTATTTTACGGGCCTCCACCTCCCCAACAAGTGTCTCTTCTCCGTTTCTGAAAAGTTACGTTTCTTCGCTTTTTTTCCTGGCCTGTCGCCGTGATTCAAGACACGGAAATTATTGCATGCTGGCTCATTAATATGGTAAAAAGTGGGCGTGTACAGGGCGGGATTCAGGTACGCACACTTGTAGGTGATCCTGTGATTTATAAAGGAAACATTGCGTACAGCTTGGGTGCGCACAATTTTATAAATCAGATTGTTTTTTGGCGCACGCAAACTTTGGCTTTTTGGCGTACGTACGGATCCTACGCACAGTTTTATAAATGAGGCCGCAGCCCCGGACTGCCGGTTATTAACATGGAGAAGAAGCTTAAGCCGCTAAGGTAAGCTTTGATGGTGTGTGTTTTGATTGCCCTGATGGAATGGGCGTAAATTATATAAGAAGTCAAGGTGATGAGATCGAACAACGGAAAGGTTATGTTGTATAGGTTGTGGAAGTGGTGGAAGCTTTTCCAAGCCGTCCAGTAGGAAGAAAGGGTTGAGGGTGATAGGCTATTGATGATGGAGCTCTGGGATTCGCTGATCAGGGGTCTTAGTGCTGGATTCACAAGTTGAATGTCAGCGCTGAATATGGAGGAACTGGCGTCGGGAAGATGTCGGCGTGAGGCGCCAAGCTTCTGAACTTCTGAAACGAGAAGCGGGAAAGAGAGTCAGCGATGGTGTTAGCATGACCGGGTACGTGAGCTGCGCGGAGAACATATTGATGGGTAACGGAGTGCCAGATGAGGCGTCGTGTGAATGGCATGATGGATGGGGAGTTGGAGCGACCTTTGTTAATGATGTCTACGACTGCGAGGTTATCGGAATATATGAGATTGCTGTTGCTGGTGGTGATGAACCTGGTGGAAGTTGGAGGGTCCTGAAATCCGTCTGGGCGCCCCCTCTGGAGTGTACGGATGACGGGAAGTGGTGGTGACGATTCTGGAGTTGTTGAGTCTGGCGGATGATCTCTGTTTTTGCTGTTGCTCTTCCTGTTTCCTTTGGCTGTGTTGTTTGGTGGTACTGTCCCTTTAATGAGAGCGTCGACGTCGCTGCCGGAAGGGGTGTGCGTGGTGACGTCACCCGTAAGCAACTTGGTGTTGACGGAACGGGCGGCCATGAGTGTGGAGAAGAGTTTTGCTTTATTGTCGGATCGGTGAAACAGAATGCCTTTGTCTTTTAAGGTCTTTTGGAGTGTGGCTACTTTCCAGTCGGAGATTTTTGAAGCTGGAGGCTGGTCGGGGGATCTGGCTGGAGCATGGTGACGTTGCGACCGGCGAGTTGTTCGGCCGGGTTTGTCGGAATGATGGCGGGAGGCTGGAGTGGTCCTCGGCGGTGAAGGGGTCGGCGAGCTCCGCAACGGCGACGTTCTGTCCGCGCGTTTCCCCGTCCTGTCTTGGCTGCTGAAGGAGGTGGGCTGGGAACCACGGATGATTCGTCGGGCGAGCTATGGTAGTCTTGGATATTGAGAAGGGATGAACCAGGCGGAATACTGACCATGGATGAGACGGAGTTGGATTTCATCGGAGACGCTAGTGTCCTGGACATCGTTGGAGCCACTGAAGTCGGGGTCTCGGGTATGGAGGTGACGTCGGCTTCTGGTGAATCGTGGTCGTGATCTCGGTGGAAGAGGTCGTCGTCGGAAGGGGATAGAGAGACGAAGTCCATCGTGAGGTGAGTTGGCTATGAGGTGAGCCAAAACTGAAGTTTGCTCGTGCAAAGTTTGATTGTTTCTCGAGGCGAAGTCGCGTGCTCTCACGGAAGTGAAGGCGCAGAGTGCGGGAGCGAAGCGGAGGAGAGGGTCAGGTGGTTATTTATAGGATGCGGAAATTGGTGCTGTTGACGTGTGGTCATTCTTCTGAAACTTCGCCAATTAGGCTACAATTAATTATTGGTGGGGATTTTAACTGCACTTTCAACTTCACTATAGACAGGACAAGTGATCTCAGAGCCTTAACAGCATCATCAGACACTAGGATTTGTGAGATACATGAACATTTACATTTAGCAGACGCTTTTGTCCAAAGCCGACTTACAATAATTACATTTGTCAAAAGAAAGAAACAACAACATATTGCTGATAAAGTAAGAGCGAAAAAGTAGAAGTGTTAGGTCCTCATCTGAGTAAAGTAGTAACTGTTTAGCAAGGATACCTTAAGTACAACAGTGCTCTGATCAAAGTGCTATAGGTAAGAATATTGAAGTGCATTTTTTTGGAGTGTGAGTCATGCTATGCAGAGTTGAGGTGAAGTCTGAACAGGTGTGTCTTGAGTCTTTTTCAGAAGATGGCGGGTGACTACTGTCCTGAGATTGGTCGGGAGTTCGTTCCACCACTGAGGACCAGAACAGAGAAGAGTCTGGACTTTGCTGAGCGACATTTGTTTGATTTCAGCGATGGTGGTACCAGCCGGCCAGCTGATGTAGAGGAGCGAAGTGCTTGTGTTGGGGCATGAGGTTTGACCAGTGTTTGAAGGTAGATGGGTGCCATTCCATTGGTGGCCTTGAAGGCAGTGCCATCGTCTTGAATTGGATGCGGGCTGCAACAGGGAGTCAGTGGAGGTCACGGAGGAGGGGGGTCACATGGGAGAATTTGGGTAGACTGAAGATAAGGCGTGCTGCAGCGTTCTGGATACGAGCAATGGTTTAGTCGCCGAGGCCGGGAGTCCAGCCAGGAGAGAGTTGCAGTAGTCAAGGCGGGAGATAACCAGTGCTTAGACCAGGAGTTGCGTTGCGTCCTTTGTGAGGAAAGACCAGATCCTGCTGCAAATCTGCAGGATCGGGCCACATCAGTGATGTTGGGGGTACAGGATAGTTGGTCGTCAAGGATTACACCCAGGCTCCTCGCAGTTGATGAAGGCAATACTGTGATGTCCTCAACAGTGACCGACAGGTCCATGCGAGGGCAGTCTTTCCCCGGTGTTAGACTGACCTTGTGAGCGGCCCAGACCAAAAGTGAGGAGGCGGAGGCACAATGTACAGTTAACCCAAATAATGGGCATTTATTTGCAGACAGGGTTAAATAAAGTTCAGTGTGTACATCTCATCCAGCATATTCAGGACCAGCTACCATGCCCCAGCGCTACAACCACTACGCCTACCAACAACCCACCAACCGGACTAGCACTTAACGCAGCCCTTTATAGTCCCCACCTGTGGGTGCTACCAACAATAGGGGTGCTTGAATATAACCCATATTACCCCACACCTACAAATACAGCAAAACCCCCAATATACATATATACTTAATATTTACATTACCGTTATTAACCCCTGGATAGTTAGCCCTCATCAAAATACTCTAACAAAACTACCCATTTAACGTGACATGGCAATACACCCCCCACACAATCCCATCCGATGGAACCCTCCCGGAACGACAAAGAGGCGCTTGTTTCCCCGGGGACTCTTTTAGTCGCGCACCCTGGGAGTTGGAGACAGGAGAACACGGGTAAGTGTTTAGCATGTGATATATTGTTCGTAACTCTTCAAACCTTAATGACATGAATAGTAATACAAATCCATATGCCAAGTGACGACTACGCGACATCTAAGTGAAAGCCTAGCCGCTCAGGCGCCGCTATTCACGTCACGTTATATAACCTTTTCACAGGTGGCGCGGCCAATTCAACCACCCGGCATCCGGAAGAACATCGCCAGATCGCCTGCGGAAAACACACAATTGGCACAACACAGCCCTCCAATAAAAGGTTTTAAAATATATCAGTAGCTCGTGTCATTTTTATATTAACCATACGATTCCTTGTGCCAATATGTTAATGTTTTATGGTGTAAAATATCATACGGTGCACATATGCTTCGCCAATACGGAAGCTGTTAATCACACGTAGCGGAGACAGAAAGGATCTCCGTTACACCTGGGATGAAGAGGAGTTCGGTTTTATTCAGGTCCTTCCCCTGGATCCTACTACAGGTCATCTGATGCAGGAGAAGAGGCTGGAGTTGAACACCTTTCTGCATGGGAATGTGAATACAGCTCTTGTCAGGTCTTGCTTCCTCCAGCTTAAAGGATGCCCTGATCAGATGAGTGGAGCTACCAGGAGGCAGAGTGAGCCTCTCAATGAACTCTATACTGACCTCTTTGGGGCACAGCAATGCATCATGGGGAGTCATTGGAAGCTCCTGGAGGAGCTTAATCAGCACATCTCTAAGGACATTCTGGAGCTGATTGAATTGTATGTGCAATGTTTTGAATATGTACAGATTTTATAATGATAATGTTGGTGTTTCTCTTTGGACCGGGAAGAATGCTTTTGATAGGGTAGAACACTCTTAGTTATTTGCTGCATAGGCCTTTTGGTGTTGGTTCGGGTTTTTTGGCTACCTTTGGTTTATTGTACAGTGGTGCATAATGTATGGTTCCTCTGGCATTGAATGTCCCCCCTGCTTATGCAGATGAAGTTTGCATATTTGTCTCCAGCCACGGGGATGTTCTTTGTTTGTAGGACATCTGCCCAGTCTGCCTGGAAAGACTTGAGTGGGGGAAAGAGTTGTGGGCACTGAAGGCTTCCAAGCAAAGAACTGGGAAGGAGTGAAGGAGAAAGTGTGTGCTCGATCATCTAAGCTGATACTTGATTGCTGATCAGGGAACCATTTCTGTGTTTGGATAAATGTTTTTTACCTCAAGTGATGACATGACAGTGATATGGTGTCTCCCTGCAGTGGATAATAAAGGGAAAATCAAACCTCTTGTCTCCTCTCTCCTTTCTATTCCGCTCATCTCCCTTCTGTTCCTGTTGTGCCCTCTCTCCTTTTCAGTCATAACTTCCACTCCTGATTGCCACATGTTAGACTCTTGCCTGTCCTCCTACTTTATCTGCATTCCTCTATGTTGTCCCTAGACCTTGTCTCTTGTGTCCTCTTACTTTTTTGTCTCCTCACATTTTTTTCTACCTCTCACATTTCTTCTTTAAGTCATGTTTTTCCACTTCTTTCCTTCTTCCCTTCTCCTCCTCCGCGTCGTTTTATCTGCCTGAAAAGAGGAATAATCTCCTTGGTATTTTAATGAACCAATCATTTGCGATGACCTCACTGATACTTTGTAATGACCTCACCGATGCTTTGTGATAACCTCCTTATGGCACTGTGTTCCTCCCTCTGCGAGGAGGTAAATTACAGAAATCTTCACATGGAGCAAAGAGCATTAGGGAGAAAATTGTATCTCATAAAAAATAGATTTCTATTTAGTCCTGAAATAACACTGCAAAGAAGCAAGAGGGAATATTCAACTCTTCTGTTCCACCTAAACATTTCTTCATGAATGTACGTCACTGTCCCTGATTTCACCTAGACCTCATCCTGTCTTTGGTCCTGGTTCTGTGGACTTCCCTCTGCTTCTCTGTGGGTTTTAATTTCCTTCCCCGTCTTTATTGATCATCTCATTAGTTGAGTCATGTCTAGTTCTTTGTTTCTTTTTTTTCCTACTTCATTAAAACACTATCTTGTCATCTTATTATGAAGTTGTTTTTCTTTTCCTTCCGGTCTCTGATAGAGGACGGGAGAGACGCAAATCACTTTGTTCCTCGTTTACCATTTTAAAGTGGATGAGAACAAGCGCGAGTGAAATGTGAGTTCTAATCTTTCAGTGAAAACTGAAAAAAGTGGAAGAAATGATCTTATATGAGTTTGGTGAGAAATGTTTGTGTCTAACATCTTTTTGAATCTTTTTTGGTTTGTGTTAAACTTCATCACAGTTTGACATGAAAATAATTGGATTTTATTTGTAGATAGGAGGAAATTGTTTGATACATTCACTAGTCTGTTGAAAAACACAAATTGAGTCAAATGTAAAGGAACGTTATTTAAAATGTATTTAATATCAAACATAGGGAGAATATATGAGAATACAACCCACAACATAAAGTAACACTGGCACCCATACTACTTTCATGTTTCTATTAATAAACAGCCTGTTACTGTTGATTGTTGCTGATCGATGAAGGTAATTATCATTCAGCCAATCAGGATGCAGCATGTCAATAGATGCCGTGATGTCAGCCAATGAGAACAAGCAGCTGGGGAGATGGTAAGACAAACACACACACACTCACACACACACTGAAAGCAGGCAGCTCTAACTACAGAGGGAAAGATTTCACCATAACTCACCATCTCTTGCCATGATTATGTCCATAATGACATAATGTGCTGTGAAATGAAGTCCATTATGTGTGTGTGTGTGTGTGTGTGGGGGGGGGGGGTCTACAGCAGACCTATTCAACTGGTGGCCACTTACAAATAAAAACAATTTAAAACAAGAAGAAAAATAATCTTTATTTATTTAAAAATAAATTCATCTTTTCTATATCTATGATCATGTATAGAACAGTATGACATGGACGAGCCACAGCAAGTTGTTTACACCATCAGGGTGAAAGTGAGAAAGATACACAAATCAATTAGATTTAAACTCAGTCATCTCAGTCAGCGTCTCTACCTCTCCTCTTACACCGGTAGCACATGCAGGAGTTACTATGGTTACATGCATGCTCTGTGTCTCTGTGACGAGAGCAGGTGGCTGTTTCACAACGATCCAAAAGTTTAGCTTGTGAAGGAAGTTTGTTTCAAATTACAATATCTTTTCAGTATCCTTCATATGTAGTCCCCCTTATTTAAACACAACCAGGCATCCAGGGGGAGGAGCATCGATCTTTATGATCTGTTTTGAAAAAAATGTGCATATTATTGATTGATTGCACTTTAATAATCCCCAGGGGGAAATTCATTTGCTACCAAGCCACCACACACAACAACATACATCAACAGGACAGTTGATTCTGAAGCCAGGGCATAATACAACACACACTACAACAACAAATAGATACGTTTGCACCAGACATAGGCACTGACAGGACACAGTAATCACAGACAGGACACTGACAGGACACAATAATCACAGCAATACAACCAGCATAAGTCACAACAAGAGCATAAGTTATAGCAACATCATAAATCACTACATGTCAACAGCTCTTGTTAAAGAGTGATTGCTGTGGGAACAAAGGACCTTCTAAATCTCTCAGTAGAGCATCTGGGTAGGAGGAGCCTTTGGCTCCTACCACTCTTATTGAAGATGTTGTGCAAGGGGTGGTCATCCCTTGCACAACACGCTCCTCATCTTCCTCATCACCCTCTTATCTAATATTTTCTCCACAGAACTTGGGCAAGAACCAATGATGGAGCCCGCTTTCCTTATCAGTTTATTAAACCTGTTCCTATCCTCAACTGTTAGGCTACCGCCACAACACTCAACAGCATAAAAAAGGACACTTTCCAGTATCCCATGATAAAATATGTTTAAAATAGGCCTTCCCATATCAAATGACCTCAGTTTCCGAAGGAAAAACAGTCTAGACTGGGCCTTCTTGAGGGTAACTTTGCTGTTCTCCTTCCATTCTAGTCTACTAAAGGCTCATTTATGCTTTCATTTCGTGCGTATATAGAGACATGCTTTATCAACGTTCTAAACATCACTGCTCTCATGCATTCATGCGTCCTCTACGTTGGAATGGACGTTGAGCAAAACATCCTCTAGAGGGCGTCGTTCACATTAAAAAGTTATTCCAATAAAGTTTGGAGAAAAAAAGTTAACACAACAAACATGGCAACAATGGAGGAGATAACGATCCTGCATCTATTGAGAAGGAGGCAAAATCGCAGGCAGCGTTGTAGACGGCGGTGGTCTGTGAGACTACTGAATACATCCCGGAGTGTGGACGGAGAATTCCAGTCATTGGTTTTACAGATGAGAAAAAATTGACAACGAACGTCATTTTCAGTATATCAGGATGTCCGTCGGGGCTTTCGATGACCTGCTTCGCCTCCTCAAATTAAGCATGGGAACTAGCACAATTCACCGGTGACGCTGGCTGAGCGACTAGCGGTCACCATTCGCTTTCTCGTGTCAGGGTTCAGTCAGCAAGCTTTGGGGGCAAGTTACAAGCTGGGTACTGCAACTGACAGTTGCATCATCAAGTAGGTGTGCCAGGCTATATGGACCGTGGGCAAGGATGAGTTTATGGCTTTTCCATTTTTAAAAAGTTTTTTAATTTGTGTATGCTATTCACGGCACTTTTTTGTGTACAATGCCCGACACTGCCCCCACAATTTCCGTTGGTACTGCAACGCTTGGTCCGTATCCGTACGCATCCGCAAGCTTGCAGGACACGGACAGAAATACGGACGAAATGTACGCAGAGAACGGACGTATGCGTATCTAACATAGTGGACACCGGGGTATTTACAGTATATGAGGCAGGGTGCGAACTACGGGGGAGCCAGGGGGGTCTCAGTCCCCTTAATGACACATGAGCTCCTTGAAAACCATGATTTGTGAAATTTTGGGGGGTGTCTCTAAAATATTGGCAAAATGCTGTTTTTTCCCATGCATTTCCTTTTTGTTTTGTTTTTTGTTATTTTGTTTTGTCATAATCATGGATCATGTGTAAAATTAGGCTATTTTTAATGTATGATTTGCGCATGAGGGTGATTGATCACTACTTCACTTTAATAAAGATACCGGCCTGCATGCAGCTCTTGTCCTCACCATTGAAGCGTGGCGGCGCTACATCTTAAACGTCACTTTAAATCAGACATCGGAGAAAAAAAAGACCATCCAAATCTGGACCATTTGCGCTGGAGCAGCTCAATTTCAGTCATGTCTAAAAGAAAACAGGGAAACCTACTCGCAGATTTCGGATTTAAAAAGAAATTGAAGACCAATGACTCTGAGGAGCAGCAAGAGTCTTGTTCTTCTGCAGATGCTAGCTTGAGGACAACCGACACCACCGCTGCACTTGCGGGGACTGCTGCCGATGAAAGCCCGCCAACAGCCGACAGCTCAGAGGCCGCTGATGACGGTGACTCCACCAAGTTACAAGATAAAGCACCAGGCAAAACATTGGAAAAGCTTTGTACAGCAAGCAGGACATATCTCCCCACCTCATCAGAGTGTGAGAGGGGGTTTTCTGCCGTCAATGACACTGACAGCAAGACCCGCAATAGACTGCGTGAAAACAGCCTCTCCTCGCTCCTTTTGTGGATCTTAATGGACCCCCTTTGGAGAGATTCGACCCAGCACCCTTCATCACATCCTGGATTAATTCAGGTCATCGCCTGTCCACATCATGGGCTTCTGGACCAACAGCAAAGGAAGCTGATCCCAGGCCTGTGTGGTCGCGTCTGTTTTAAGGTGAGGGCTAGTCTGTATAAACTGTATTATTGATTGTTAGCACTGTGTTGTATATGATGTTACTGAGGATTGAATCTTAATTATGATGGTCACGCGTGAGTGGTGTCATTGATTGGTTTGAAGATGCGTGTTATAGTACAGTTAATGCGGACTTGATTCCTTGTAACCAGACTGGCATGTTTTGGTTTTGATGAGTGTGGAGGTTGGATGTGATATGTGCTTATGTGCTGGCATACAGGCTTGTAATAATGGATGTGTTTTGAGTAAGTCCTCGCTCTGAGGCACGCGCAAGCCCCCCCCCGCCAATATAAGCGAGCCCCCCCCGAAAGCTGCGGTATAGTTCGCACACTGATATGAGGGAACTACCTCCACTGGCTGACCTCTAATAAGAACAGGGGCTACCTCAATTTTTTTCCTTTTAAAATCAAATATTCACTCCTTAGTTTTATTTATCTATATTCAGAATGAGATGGGCATCATCACACCAACTGACAAAGCTATCCACCTCATTCTGGTATGTTGCATGGTCGTTGTTGGTAATATAGCCCACTAATGCAGAGTCATCTGAAAACTTCTGTAAGTGACATGAAGCACTGCTATGTCTGCAGTCAGAAGTATATAGTGTAAATAAAAAAGGAGATACAACTGTACCCTGTGCTGCCCCTTGTTAGTGGTGATGATCTCAAACTTGGTGTCATAAACCCTCACATACTGTATTGAGGCCTGCTTGTGAGGTAGCCTGTGATCCATGCAACAGTAGCTTTATGAAGATTAAAACCAAAAAGCTTTTTAGCCAGCAAAATGTGTGGCTGTAGAGTATTAAAAAACATTATTCTCACAGATGCAGCAGTCAGCTCAAGATAACTGTCCACCCTGTGCAACAAGTCAAGGAGTGAGAAATTGTACCCAATAAACATAAATTAGCAAAAAGACAAAAAGGAGTTCATTCAAGAGGCCACAAGGAGTCGAGTGGGACATGGGAAAATGTCTGGCCCCCGATCCCTTAGCTTTCTGGAAATGTGGCCCCCTGAACAATCTAGTTGGACAGCCCTGGCCAAGTGTTTCAGAAGTGATGAGGGAGAGGGATTTCTGTGTATGAGTTCATACAGAGACATATGAGTTTTATTTATTAATTTGTGTTTGAATAAAATATTAAACCTCTTCATATTATTTTCTTTGCAATGACTTCAAAACCCACTGGACAGAGCTGCAACAGTATAATCTAAACACACACACACACACACACACACACACACTCACTCTCTCTCTCTCTCGGTCTGTCTCTTACACACACACACACACACACACACACACACACACACACACACACACACACACACACACACACACACACACACACACACACACACACAATGTTATTTGAACCTTACCTCAGGCTGTTATTGAACTGATGGCTGTAAAATAATCATCATATTTATTAACAATATCAATATTACATAACCCTTGATCCCAAGGCACACACACCTCCACAGATATAAATGATGCAGGAGTCAGGCATAGCCATAGATATGAAAGTGTCACAGAGCTGTGCTGGTTTCACTCTGTTGACTGAATATAGGGTAAGAAGGGTTGGGTTATCTATTAATTTGATTGGATATACATGTAAGATGTTTTGCAGAGTGACCAATCAAGTTTTTCGAATGTAGGTTATTGGCCCTTTGGTGAGCTACTTAGAAAGTGGCTGCAAGGTACCAGTAGGTTGCCAGCGACGTGTTGGTTACCGATGCTCTACAGCTATTCTACCAGCTCTGTTGGGCTGAACTAGGCATGATACACACATTGAATAGATTCTTTACACCATACACATCTTTATAAACCACCATAGAAATACTCACACACACTTTTTATATAATATAAATTAAAATACTGAATTCAAATAATAATACATAATAATAATCATTTGGAAGGTAAAAACTGAATTAAATACAATTTAAATACAATAAAACATTGTTAAGGTTTGAGGTATCTGCCTATAAATTACATTATGATAAACTGAAAAACACTGAGTTATTGCTTCTTGACAAAACAAATGCTACGTTCAGTGGTTTGGAAGCCAGCAACCGAAATAAATTCTAGTGTATCGGGCTGAACTTAGATATCTCAGAGATGTCACATTTGGGCACATAACATTGTTTTCTTGTTATTTGGGCGAATCGATATTTTCATAGCACCCAAACAAACAGTTCAATAATCAAACTGTCAATAACAGGTCACAGACTGAATCACTTCGCCCCCATACTGTCAACGTAAATTGTTGAACTTTATCAATGAATACATGTGAAGTACACTAACGTGTTTTACGAGTAGAATTTGATGACACAGCGCTCTATCACTTTGTCCACTTAAAGTTCCCCTCATCAGTTTTCCCTGCACGAGGCCAGTTTGTCGGTTACACTCTAATTCTCTCTCCATGTCCGACCATCATTTGAGGAGTGCAGCTTGTTAAACTACTTTCTGCTCCTTGTTTTCTGCCTTCTTTATGCTTCTGTCCACAGAGAGTCTTCTGTGAAGGGAACTGTTTTTCTGATGTTGTCAAATAGTAAATTGCCATCACTGCTGATTGTATGTGTCTCTCTTCTTATCTTGCTGTGTCTTTAACACACTGCAATTTATTTCTTTATTGACTCGTAAATATAGTGTTTGAAACAAAACTGCCAAGAATTGATTTGAGAACACCAGTTTGAATCGTGCCCAGCTGTTTCATTTCATTTTGCACAATTTCACCCTTTTCTCTTTTCTCTTATTCTTTCTCTATCTCCCCCCATGAGATATTTTTTATCCATCATCCATCCAGTATCCATCCATCATCCATCCGTCCATCCATCCAATATCCATCAACCAACAATCAGATGCTACTTAAAGATGGAAGAATTCATCCAATTAATGACAATGAATAACGGTCAGGATCTGTGAAAACTCTTGTATTCTTTATTTTCTGCTCTCACTAAGATCCAGTCTCATCAGAATGAGTCCCCATCAAGTTTTGAACTAGAGCAGAGCATCAGATTTGTGTCTGATATAAAATTCCCTCTAAAGTGATGTCTATGATGAAGTGATGAAGTCTGAGTGATTTCAGTCTTTTCAGGAGACAAAATGCTCTTCGGTGCTTTAACAGATCCTCTGATGCGTCTGCTATGCTCACTGCTCTACACGTTCTCTTTGTTCCCTCCGGGTATATGTGTAGGTGTATGGAAAGAGTTTTGATTGTACCAGTATGTTTGTATGCATTTCTGTGGTCAAAACCTACAGACAAGACAAAACAAAATGGTATAATTGTTTGACGTATGCTGAATCATAAGGAAATATGTTTATAAACATGCGTCAGTCCATTGAACTGGTAGAAACCTTGGTGAGACCCTGGATCTAGATGGGCAGCCATTGTTAGGATTCTGTTGGGTTGTGTTTTGTCTTTGTTTTTCTCTGTTCCTCCCTTTTCCCCCCCACACAGCATGTGTGGCAGGGGGCGTGGTTGGCTTCTCCTGCTGCAGCTGACGAGGCACATCTGTTTGTTTTCATAAACAACAGTTAAAGTGTGCAGCACTTTAAATGTTGCTCTCGCAAAGAATTGTGGGTCGGCGTAATCTCCTTTCCTTTCATATAGGAAGGTCTGTTGTATCCTATGCTTAAGGAGATCTGAAAGGAAGCATTGGAGCTCCTTTCCTTTGCATTTAGAGAATTTAACAGCTCTTATCATGGCGGGCACTTCCTAAGCAAAAAAGACTATCCGACCGCAGCCCTGGTCTTCACTCCACCACTCTGCCAGATAATTCCAACTTGTTCGCTCATGTGGTGGTGGCCAGGGATGGTGTGAAGCTTGTGGTGAAACCTGCCTCGCACAAGCCAGCCCCAGCCTCTCAACCTGCTCTGCGTTAAATAAACTCTTTTTGCATCATCCACCTGTGTCAGTCTCTGCTTTGGGCTCCAGTTGTAATCGCAGGACATTGCCTCCTTTATTTTGTAGTTTCTGTCTGCTGTGTCTTAACTTTACTTCCTGTTTTAGTTTTTCCCTCCCTCTTTCTGTGCATCACCCATGTTACCCGTCCGCATGTTACTCGTCTCGTCAGCCTGCCCTCATATCTGCCCACCTGTGTCTTGTTTCCTTAATAGTCCCTTGTATAGTGTTTGTCGGTTAGTCCTGGTGACTCGCTTTATGATCTTCCAGCCTGTTTCCTTGTGCCCATGTGTTGTTCGGTTAGTGTTCCAGCCGGTTTACATGATTCCCTGTTTCATGATTTCCCTGTGTTTCTGACTGTTCTCACAGCTTCCTCCTGCTGCCTGCCTTTGTTTGGACCCTCTTTTTCCCCAGTAAGGTAATTTTGATTAAACCACTCTAGTACCACTTTGTCTCAGTGGCAAGAAAAAACGGCCTTAATAGGCTTTTAGGCAGAAATCTCATGCAGCCCAGGCCCTTTGGGTCCAACTGCATTTGGTGAGCTGGTTCAGGGCAAACCTGAGCCAGCCTTATACAACTATAAGCGTTGTCAAAGAGAAAGGTTTTAAGCCTACTCTTAAATGTGGGAACAGTGTCTGCCTCCCGAACCAGAACCGGAACACGGTTCCACAGAAGAGGAGCTTGATGGCTGAAAGCTCTGGCCCCTGTTCTAATTTTGGAGACTTTAGGAACTACAAGTAACCCTTTATTCTGAGAGCGTAGTGCTCTAGCAGGACAGTAGGGTTTAATGAGCTCTTTAAGATATGATGGTGTTTGACCATTAAGAGCCTTGTAAGTGAGGAGAAGGATTTTAAATTCTATTCTGGATTTTACTGGGAGCCAATGCAGAGAAGCTAATACAGGAGAAATGTGATCCCTTTTTCTAGTTTTAGTCAGAACGTGCTGCAGCATTCTGGACCAGCTGGAGAGATTTAAGAGATTTATTAGAACAGCCTAATAATAGGGAATAACAATAGTCCAGCCTTGAGGTAACAATGGACGAGTTTTCCTGTTTTTTTTTGAGACAGCATTGGGCTAATTTTAGTAATGATATGCAGGTGAAAGTAGGCTGTCCTTGTCGTTTAACATGTGAGTCAAAGGACAGGTCCTGATCACAGATAACTCCAAGGTTTCTTACGGTAGTAGGTGAGGTGATGGCAATCCCATCAGGCTGCACGGTGCTGTAGTGGGTTCGATTCCCGGTTCAGGTTCCTTCTGTGTGGAGTTTGCATGTTCTTTCAGTGTAAGCGTGGGTTCTCTGGCTTCCTCCCACAGTCCAAAGACATGCAGGATGGGGATAGGTTCATTGATGACTCAATTGCCCATAGGTGTGAATGTGAGCATGGATGGTTGTCTGTCTCTATATGTTGGCCCTGTGATAGACTGGCGTCCTGTCCAGGGTGTACCCTGCCTTCGCCCAATGTCAGCTGGGATCGGCTCCAGCCCCCCCGTGACCCTGAATACAGGATAAAGCGATGGATGGATGGAAATCCTAGAGGAGTAGTTTAGGCCCAAGTACAATAACTTCAGTTTGATCTGAATTTAACATCAGAAAATTGCAGGTCATCCAGGATTTTATGTCATCAACACATGCCTTGAGTTTGACTAGCTGATTGGTTTCTTCAGGCGTGATTGATAGATATAATTGAGTATCATCTGCATAACAATGGAAGTTTCTAGAGTGTCTACTAATGATATTGCCTAAAGGAAGCATATATAAGTTGAAAAGCATTGGTCCGAGCACAGAACCTTGAGGAACACCGTATTTAAATTCAGTGTACCCGGAGGATTTTTCATTGACATGCACAAACTGAGATTGATTGGATAAATAGTACTTAAACCAGCTTAATGTGGTTCCTTTGATGCCAATTCATTTTTCCAGTCTACATATTAGGATCTCATGGTGTCGAACGCAGCACTAAGATCGAGCAGGACAAGTACAGAAACCAGTCCTTTGTCAGAAGCAATAAGAAGGAAATTTGTAATTTTCACCAGAGCTGTCTCTGTACTATGATGTATTCTAAATCCTGACTGGGAATTCTCAAGTAGACTGTTGTTATTTAGAAAGTCACACAGCTGATTGGCGACTACTTTCTCAAGGATCTTAGAGAGAAAAGGAAGATTTGATATTGGTCTGTAGTTTGCTAAAACCCCTGGATATAATCATATAATCAATAAAGGTGTAGGCTTCTTTTTTTTTTTTTGTAATATATTTTATTGATTTTCCAAAATAAAACGACAAACAACGAACCATACAGCACAGATACAGCCAGCCTGCAAAGCAAAAATACACTAATTCACATACATGAATTGCACATCGTACAACGTACAAAATAAGTTTTCATGGGAATACACTGAAAAAAGTAAAACAGGTGAGAAAATAAAAGCATTCTATGACTTATTGGTGAAGGCAAAATATGATCGCCCTTTCTGCAGCAGATCAACAAGATCACCAGGAAGGTAGTTCATGAAAGGTTGCCAGACAATATAAAACAAATTGTCATTGCCCTTTAACGTAGCACTAAGGCGTTCCATAGGAAAAACCTTGAATATTTCCCTGTACCACTGTGTGACTGAAGGGGTTTTTTCTTTTATCCATTGAAACAGAACACATCTCCTCGCCAAAAGGAAAAGCTTACTCATTAATGTCCGCTGTCCTGCAGATAATACAAGCGGCCCCACAGGTATATTGGCTTTACTGTTTTGAAGAAGATTGAGCTGAGCTCCTTAGTGATATTTTTCCAGTATCTGGTTATCAAGGGACACTGCCAAACACAGTGATAGTATGTCCCTATATCTTTTTTACACTTTACACATAGGGGGGAAATCTGGGGATTTATTTTGTTTAGAAAGTGAGGGGTATATTGTAGTCTGGCATCGAGGTCAATCTCCAAGTCCCTTCCCCATGACTCCATATACCTGCTGGCAATGACAGGAGTACAAGAATGTAATTTTGCATAAAACAGGGAAATACATTTTTTACTGTTCATGGCAGTTAAATTAAAATTAAGAAGGAAGCTATCAACCGGGCTGACTGTTGGTTGGTCTGTAGGGAGTATAAGATTAGTTTTTACATAGTGTATCACCTGGAGAAAACCAAAAAAGTGATTATGTGGTATTCTGTATTTAGTCTGAAGCTGTACGAATGATAAAAAGTTACCATTTTCAAATAGGTCAGCTACAAATCTCAGGTCCCTTGAATACCAGTCACCGAAAATACTTTTCCCTACACCAGGAGGAAAGGCTTTATTATGAGTTAGAGGTTGTAAAGCTGATGAGAGAGCTCCCCTGCCAATATGCTTAGCGACATCACACCAGATCTTAAGCATACTAAGCATGATGACATTGTCTTTGACCTCAGCAGGAAGTTTACTGATTTCAGTTAAAATAAAGCAGAGGGGGGAGAAAGGGGCACAACACCAAGCATCCATGTGTATCTCCTGATGAATAAAATGTTTGAGGCAGCCTGAAATTATCCTAGCATGACAAGCCCAGTTATAGTAAAGAAAGTTGGGAAGCGCCTGACCCCCCTTATCTATTGGTAATTGCAGAGTCTTCATTTTTAATCTAGGTTTTTTCCCATGCCAAATAAAATTTGAAAGAGATCTTTTGATATCTAAGTTAGTTCTCCTAGTAATCCTTAGTGGCAACATTTGCATTGGATACAATATTCTGGGGAGCACATTCATCTTAATCAGGCTAATCCTACCCATCCATGACAGAGGGAGATCGAACCATCTGTTAAGGTCATTTGTAATTGCTGCCAAGGTTGGCGCCAAGTTAAGTTTATACAGCTTTTTAACATTTGCTGATACTCTGATGCCCAGGTAAGTGAAGCCCGAAAGTGACACCTGAAAGGGAAGTTAACCAGGGTTGCCCGGTCCCCAAAGTCTCCCAATGGCATGGCTTCCGACTTGCTGTAATTAATTTTGTACCCTGAAATCTGACTAAACTGATCAATGATTGATAACAAGATAGGGATAGAACTCTCTGGGTCAGTAATAAACAGCAAAACATCATCAGCATAGAGAGAAATTCTATATTCATTGTCTGCCAATGAAACCCCAGACATACCATGGTGGCTCCTAATAGTTTCAGCCAGTGGCTCCAGAGCAAGTGCAAATAATAGTGGTGAGAGGGGGCAGCCCTGTCGTGTGCCTCTACTCAGGGCGAAAATATCAGAGATGGAGCCATTCACATGAATTCTAGCAGTAGGAGATCTATATAGGAGTTTAATCCACCCAATAAAACTTGAGCCCAATCCAAACCTATTGAGAACATCAAAAAGATACTCCCACTCTACGCGATCGAAGGCTTTTTCAGCGTCTAATGAGATGGCGAGGACCTTTTTCTTTGTACTATGTGAAAATTGTATTACGTTCAGGAGCCTGCGAACATTGGAATAAGAATATTTATTTTTAACAAACCCCGTCTGGTTTGGCTTGACTAAAACAGGTAGCACCTCCTCTAATCTTCTAGCCAGGAGTTTTGATAGTAACTTGCAGTCAACCCCGAGTAAGCTTATCAGTCTGTAAGAAGCACATTGATCAGGGGGCTTATCTTTCTTTAAAATCAGAGAGATATGGGCTAGGTTTAGAGTTGGTGGGAGCGTGCCTCTTTCAAATGATTCGATAGACATGTTACGCCTGGTTCACACTGGACGCGGAAGCGCCGCGAATAGACGCGTAGCGGAGCCCGCTTCCATTCGGCGCCCCTGTTAAGCTATGGTGTCGTTCACACTGGACGCGGAGCGCCGCGAATACGCGCGGCCCTCCCGCGCCGTGAAGCGATCGTTTCGGTGTCTGCTCTATTTTTTGCGCATGCCGCGAGTGAACGCGTCAATTCTGGCAGGAAATCACACAGAGAAACACGAAACAATCCGGTCAATTTTCAAAATAAAAGCAATTTTCAAAATAAAATACCGCGATTGACAAACGCGATCATATTTGTGTATCTCAACTCGCACTGGGAAACAGGAAGAGACAATACATTTAATAAATGTGAAGAGTAGATTAAAAAAAATGTGTATTTCAACGGTATATCTGCACTACTACTGTCTACTACCATACACTCTCTCTGTCTGTGTGTGTGTGTCCCCCTCTCTCTCTCTCTCTCTCTCTCTCTCTCTCTCTCAAGAAGTGAGAGAGAGAGAGAGAGAGATAAACACAAGAACGGATAAATACAAGAAGTGTACAAACTTCTTGGTTACAGAAACATGGCATATTAATTGTACGGGGTTTAATGGAAAAAAATAGCTCTGAATGAACAACAGCTGAGCAGAAGCCCTTGTTGACCGCCGCGGAGAAATACGCGTCTGGTCTGAACGGGGGGTGCGCGGATCGCTCGCGATTTTCGGTGGCGCGCTGCGCCGCGGCGCTTCCGCGTCCAGTGTGAACCAGGTGTTAGTCAAAGGTCCCACCACCGACTTTGCCATCTTCTTATAAAATTCGGGGCCGAATCCATCGGGGCCAGGAGCTTTCCCACTCTGTAAAGATTTGATGGTCTCCAGGACTTCCTGTGCTGTAATTGGTCTACACAGATCATTTTTACATTCTTCGGAAAATGTGGGAAGATTAATTCTGTCAAAAAACTGTTTCCTTTGCTCTGAAGTGTTTTCGCACTCTGAAGAGTATAGTTCCTCATAAAAATCCTTCATTATTGTACGTATAGTTTTAGTTTCAAAGTGTTCTGTGCCAGTTCTGTCCCTAAGTGATGGTATTGCATAAAGCCCTGTATGGCCCCTGGCCAAACGAGCAAGGAGCCTACCAGGTTTATTACCAGATTCAAATAATCTGTGTTTAGCAAAGAATATTGCTGATTCTGCTTTGTGAGTTAGCAGTTGATCAAGAGCAGAACGTGCCGCTTCTAATCTTTTAAAAACAGATATTGAGGAGGAAGCTTTAAACTCTCTATCTAGTGATGTAATTTGCTGCTCGAGTTCCATTTGTTTTGCTAATGCACTTTTTTTCTTTGCAGCTGTGTACGATATTATGGCACCCCTCAGGAAGGCTTTACCTGTTTCCCATAAGGTTGAAGCAGAGACATCAGGAGTATCATTTGTAGAAATAAAAAGATCCCACTGTGATTCTAAATATGTCAAAAATGTAGGATTACTAAGGAGACATGGATTTAGACGCCAGTGTCTGGATGTGGGGTCATAATAAGGTGATAGAAGATCAATAGTGACTGATGAGTGGTCTGCTAGGGTACATGTGTTAATAGAGCAAGTGTTGTTCCTGTCTAGAGCTGATCTTGAAACAAATATATAATCAATTCTTGAGAAGGAATGATGAGGACGGGAGAAAAAAGTAAAATCTTTCTCTTGTGGGTTATTAGTCCTCCATGCATCAAACAGGCCGAGATCAGAACAGAGCTCCCTTGTGGCTCTAGCCATCTTGGAGAGAGGAAGGGTACTAGGTGGGTTATGATCCATCGCTGGGGCCAAAACACAATTAAAATCCCCTCCAATTATAACTAGTGAAGGACAAATAGAAGAGATATTGGCCAATAACTGAGAGTAAAAAGAGCTGTCAAAGGTGTTGGGGGCATAGATGCTTCCTATAAGAATATGTTCACCATACAGACACCCAGTAATGACAACAAACCTTCCCTCTGTATCGCATATGACTTTATCTAGTTTAAATGCCACATGTTTATTGATAAGTATAGCTACCCCCCTACTCTTAGAGTTAAAAGAAGAATAGTATATTTGGCCAACCCAATCTCGTTTCAATTTTAAATGTTCAAGATCAGTGAGGTGGGTCTCTTGTAATAATGCCACTTGTACCTTATCTTTTTTGAGCATAGAAAGTATTTTACGTCTCTTCACCACATGATTGATACCTTTGACGTTCAGTGTAACAATTTTTATGTTACTCATAATATAGACTACTTGTCTTGTGACAAAGGAAAATGATCTGATTCAAACAGGTATAGCCCATGACAAAAACTATGCAATTCACAACTGTTTGGCAAATAAACTGTGCTGATGTAAACATCTCCTACACACGGAGGAACAAGAACCTTCCCCATGCTCACAAAAAAAATAAAATACAAATATGAAAGTAGCATAAGAGCATGGGAATTCAGGAAAAAACAGACAAAACAAAAACAAAGAGCTACCCAATGAGTAGTATTACAGGAGTACGTGCTGCTAAAAGGAGTATTCACTTCGGGAGAATAAAACCAAAACATCTCCCATACCTCACTACCGCCCCCACAACATAAATCCATTGACAAGCATTTATTCTAATGAGTTTAACATTATCCTTCCTCTGCGAACACATCAACGTAATATATCAGAAATGACAGTAACATGCAACATGGAGTTTAAGACACTTAACTGAGCCATTTCAACCATGAAACTTTTGACAGTATTAAACAGACTGAACGTGCTGTTTCTTTTTTATATCACCCTGATGTTCTGTTAAACAGAATAGGCAACTTCAGTATGAGTATAATGAAACTTACTCAGTCCCTGACGGTGTGTGGTCATGCCATCCCACAGTAGGCAAGTCACAGTCCAGAGCCATCCTTCAAATCATTCCAGTTTATTAAGAAAGTTCTCTGCATCTCTCCGCGTTTCAAACCTGTGCTCCGTGCCGTTGTGGTTGATGGTGAGTGTAGCCCGGTAGCGCATGTTGAAGCGGACTCCCTTAACTATTAAGGCTTGACACACTCCATTGAAAGCGCGACGCTTCTCTCGGACCGCAGGAGACAGGTCCTGATGAATGAAGATCCGCTGTCCTTCGTATTCCAAGTTAGTTTCCCCCCTTACTGCTGCCATTATCCTTGGTTTGCCCTCTTCCAGATTAAGGACACAAATATTGTCCCGTCTGCTTCGGTTTTCCATATCATCCATGCCGTCAGCCATTTGCTTCATTTTCTTTTCTGCCGCGGCGAGCCTGATCTCCAAGCCGGCCACCACGTCCTCCACAACCGAGACTCGCTGTTCCATGGCAGTGATGCGTTTGGACTGGCTCTCTAAAGTTGCGGAAATCTTTTCCAGCGTCACAAAAAATTTCGAAAGTTTCTCCTCCATAACGTCGCTGAAACTTTGAGTTACCTCGTGAATCAGAGCTGTGGTTTCCGTAGTCGGTGAAGCCTTGTCAACTCGCGGTGGAGAGTTTGCTGTTTGGCTAGCATCCGCAGCTGCAGCATTAGCCCATTTCCGTGACTGAATTTTCGTTTGTTTTGACATTGTAAATTATTGAAACGTCGCTTTTCTTCCTGTCACTAGATCTTTCTGCACTGTATTGATGTGATGTCCGGAAAGGAGCGCTAACTTACAGATAACTTAAATAAAATCATGTGGGAGCGGGAGCTCAGTGAAAACACGTCTTCAGTCAGCCATGATCACGTGACTCCTAGAGTAGGCTTCTTAAGAAGAGGTTTAATTACAGCTACTTCCCTTCCTTAAACTTAGCTATAGCTCTATCAGATAGACACATTACATTACATTTACATTTAGGTCATTTAGCAGACGCTTTTGTCGAAAGCGACTTACAATAAGTACATTTGTCAAAAGAAGGAAACAAGGAAACCACAAAGTGTTAGGTCCTCATCTGAGTAAACTAGTACTTCAAGAGCAACAGTGCTACGATCAGAGTGCTATAGGTAAGGTTTTTTTTTTTTTTGGGGGGGGGGGGGGGGGGGTGTTAGTGGGTCATGCTAGTCGAGGTGAAGTCTGAACAGGTGAGTCTTGAGCCTTTTTCGGAAAATGGCAAATGAAAATGACTCAGCTGTCCTGACATTAGTCGGGAGTTCGTTCCACCACTGAGGCGCCAGAACAGAGAAGAGTCTGGACTTTGCTGAGCGACACCGAGAGTAGTATCTTTTTCCTAGAGGAGTGTAGTCCAGTAGTCATAATAATAAATAAGTAATGATCAAATAAAGAAGAATTTTGAGGCAAGATTATTAAGCATTCAATTTCAATGCCATAAGATAAGACGAGGTCGAGAGTGTGGCTATGACAGTGAGTTGGTTTATGTACACTGTGTAAAGCTAATAGAATCTATTAATGAAGTAAATGCTACACTAAGGCTGTCATTACAACATCTGCATGGACATTTTTCCATGGTAAATACATTTTGAATCAGTTCTGCAACTTAATTTTTTGAATACATAATTGAATTGCATATTTTACTTTTGATATCGGTGGTCTTATATTTTTCAGTTGCAGTTGTTTTCAGATTTTTTTTACAGTTTCAGATCTTTTTTTCCACTTCTGCCTTAGGGGGTGTGGTGTCAGGAGTGACAGCATAACAAAGAATGACTGATGACCGTCCTCAGTCACACTGTGTATACAACATTTTACAATTACAATAGCGTATTACTGCTTCCTAGACAGAGCATATTTTATTTGCAGCATTAAATGTCTATTTTAGTTGAGCAGTAGAGACTAAATGTTTGTTTTGGTAGTTTGGAGCATTTTCAATGAGGAACACAAGAAGTTGGTGTATGTGTTCAGTAAGGACAGCTGGTTAAGTCAACAATGGGGTTTTATCACCCACTTCCACTCCTGACTAATTGGTTTGGGATGGCACTTAATATGGCGGCTCGTCCACTCTGAGGTGGGTAGGGGGATGATAGGGCCATAGTTTTAGATTCTCTCATTATTTTTCTCTTCGTCTACTTCATCCCATTAAACTTTATTACTTCCTCGTCTCCTCTTTCTTTCAGTCCATCTCAGTTTCTTAACCCCTTCTTCTCACTCTCTTTTTCAGCCTCAATTAAGATAGAAGGATTCCTCCGAAGGCTTATATGGTCCGCTAAGTTTGGCCAGCCTAAGTAAGCACTCTGAAATTAGTGTTCGAGTCAGTCACACACACACAAAGGCTTGACTTCCATTTAGCTGACGCTGAATAAGTAGTAGCTGAGTATGTGCTCTGTGATACTGAGCTCCTTAATAGGAGTCAATGAACCCAAAGCTCGTTGAGAAACGTCCTATTCAGACATGTTCATCACTTCTACCAACTGCTAGCATGCCAACATACCAGCAGTTCTATTAGGATACTGATAAAACATCAGTGACTTAATATTTTCTCGTTCCTCAGCACTCACATTTTATGACAGCAGAACTTGAAACGGAACTCAACCGATTTCATTACAAATCAGCGTGTGATTTGTAAAGGCATGCTGGCCTTTGAAGAAATGTGGTTCCATCTGATTTGATATGACTCTGTTTCTCTCCTGGAGGATAAATTGCTCCACAGTAAACATATGAGTGGGGGGAACCACCACAGGTCACTTTTTCACAATACAATAGTATAAACAGTTGTCACTTTTCCCTATGACTACATTTGTTTCTCTCGTCTGACATGCTGTTAATGGTCTGTTTTGTGAGATGTTATTGTAAGGAAACCCCACAATGTTTTACTTTTACATTCAAATTTGAATTCGACAGATGTCTAATTATGTTTCTGCTACTGCCTTCTACTTGTTTTTAGGGCTTTGACGTATTTGTTCTAATGAAGTTTAAGTACTTGAACAAAGAAACACACTGAGGATGGGAGCGTGCCTATGTTCCCACAGCCCTATGTTCCCACATTTCTGAGAGTTTTTTTTTCAAAATAAGGCCCTATGTTCCCACATTTCTAAGATTTTTTTCAAAATTAGGCCCTATGTTCCCACAGTCCCAACATTTCTACCCCTGCCTGGCCCCGCCGCCGGCGATTTGAAGGAGTGAGCTAGCTTCCAAACTCTCTTGAACTCAAAACCACTACTCCAACATGGGGTTTCTGTGGAGTGACAAACCAGATATGGGGGACTCGAGTCAGACTTAAGTCGCCAGATTGAGGACTTGTGACAGTGAGAACAGTGAGAAAAGACTTGACTTGACTTGGACTTGCTATCCATGACTTGAGACTTGACTTAGTTAATTGGTGAATAATAATTAAAAAAATATTTTCGATTTGATGTTTCCTGTTGCATGTGGGTGAACCTGGCAACCGGTAATCTATCTACTACGTGATGCGCCCGCCCATCTAACAGTAGAGCAGCTGGGGAGGCACTGCTACCAGTTCTGCTGCTGTCACAGCAGGCGCGCCGGAAGCACCGGTGCCACTTTTCACAGGAATCCGGCCCGCGAAGGAATATTTACTGGCCCTTTTATTTGAGAAAACATTAAAACATGCTGGCCGTATAGTGGCCGATATGAGCGGCCCTCTCTCATCTCCGCGCAGCAGAGTAGACTTGCTCCGCAAGACGCGCGGCCACAACAATCCTCACCGCGCGCCCCCGCTACGTTCTTCTTCATGTACTTTACACGCTTGATGATGTTCTGATGGGGCGCATGGCGTCTGTCCGACTTTCCATTTGTCCGACTTCCCATTTGTCCGACTTCCCATTTCTCCGACCATACATTTCTTAATTTTTGCGTCCATTAGTCCGACTCTCTATTTCTCCGACTACCCAAAATTTCGACTTCCCATTTCTCCGACCATACATTTCTATATTTTTTTGTCCATTAGTCCGAACTCCCATTTCCCCGACCTAACTATGCCCGGTGTTACGACTCCCAGTAATTACGACAGTGTATTAGACCGACTAATCCGGCCCAGAAGCAGGATAGACTGAGATATCAACTTAATCTCCTGTATTTTGACGGCGCCACAGTGTAGTCAAAAGTGCGTGGGTCCTGCTCCTGTTCCTTTTATTTTTTAAGACATGTGCACAGATGTGATACAGTCAGTGAAAGCTTAATTAATAAACACAAAGTCTCGGCATCCGAAGGAGGAGATGCCTTGAACGGGAAGCAGACCGTGGTGGATTTCAATCACACACTGTTGCAACTTTAGAAAATTTTATCCAGGAAAAAAAAGACTTACAAACACGGACCAAAACGGCTCCATAATACGCACAAAAATCCAAAAGAAACTAAAGTTAAAAAAGGTAAATAATAATCTCTGCATGACATTTATACACTGCACTGACCATCCACAGTGTATTTGATAAATTTCAGTCCGGCTTTCGTGAGAAACACTCCACTGAAACTGCTCTCCTCAGAGTCATTAACGACATCATGATGTCTTCTGATGCTGGAAAGTGCTCCGTTCTTCTACTTTTAGACCTCAGCGCAGCTTTTGATACAGTTGACCATAGTATCCTCATCAATAGACTTAGAGATTATGTGGGTATCTCCGGGCGAGCCCTTGACTGGTTCATCTCATACCTGTCGGGAAGAACCTTCTCTGTGTCCGTAGGCCCTTTTAGATCGGAGTCTACCCCCCTATCTTGTGGGGTGCCTCAGGGATCGGTTCTGGGTCCATCCCTCTTTGCCCTCTACCTGCTCCCACTAGGCAAAATTATTTCTAAGTATAAAGGGATATCATACCACTGTTACGCCGATGATATTCAGTTATATCTCTCTCTTGACCCCAGCAGTAATAATAATTTTAATGTTCTATGTGATTGCCTGGCTGAAATCCAAAGCTGGATGGCCAGCAACTTTTTACAGCTTAACACCGACAAATCGGAACTCCTTATCGTTGGTACTGACAGTGTCGTCTCTAAAGTGAACAATGTTATTGGTTCTCTAAAACCATTGTTACGCCCCAACCTCAAGAATCTTGGTGTCATCTTTGACCAGCATATGAATTTCGACAAACACATCAATCATCTATCCCGGACCTGCTTTTTTCACCTCCGTAACATCGCTAAACTCAGAACTATGGTTTCTACATCTGAACTAGAAATGATCATCCACGCCTTTATCACATCTCGCCTTGATTATTGTAATTCACTCTTCTCCTGTCTTAGTAAATCTTCCATTGACCGTCTACAATTAATTCAGAATGCTGCCGCCAGGCTTCTCACCAGGTCCCGTAAATCGCAACACATCACTCCCATTCTGTTCTCTCTACACTGGCTCCCGGTATACTTTAGGATTCATTTTAAATTACTTGTTATAACTTATCAGGCCATTCACGGACTAGCCCCCACCTACATTTCTGATTTACTGAACCCACACACCACATCTAGACCACTCCGCTCCTCAAACCAAGGCCTACTCGCCGTCCCCCGCTCGAGGCTTATAACCAAGGGTGACAGGGCTTTTCAATCTGTAGCCCCAAAGCTCTGGAATGGCCTGCCTCCCCAGCTGAGAGCAGCCTCCTCCATTTCTTTATTTAAAAAACAGCTAAAAACGCACCTGTTTACACTGGCGTTTTATTAACTGTATTTAATCTCTTGTAATTATAATTGTTTTTATTGCCTGTTGAATTGTGATTTGTGTCTGTCAATGTGTCACTGAAATTTGCCCATTGCACTCTGCTTTGTAAAGCACTTTGTGACTGTCGTCTGTGAAAGGTGCTATATAAATAAACTTCTATTCTATTCTATTCTATTTTGTTCAGTGAAATCCACAGACAAGACGGCTGCAGAAGTGGGGCGTCAGTTTATTTTGAAAAGTGCTGGGGACAATAACCATATACTGGAGTTTGTTTTGAGGGGTGCTGGGTAGGCTGTTCCGTTAGTTTGGACTTTTGTTAACACTAGAGGTGACCCCGAATAGTCGTTGATTGGATTCGGAGGAGTCTCATTCACTGTTCATCAAATCATCGCAAAATGTGGTTATGAAAAAAAAGACCGTACCATTCTGACTCCATAGGGGTACTCACTGCTGCTACATATAATGGCCGCGTTTCCCAGATTCAATCGTTCTTAAGGACTTAAGAAGGCTCTTAAGAAGGGTTCGGCTAAGAAGGAGCGCTAAGATACGGCTGTTTCCCAGACGCGTTCTTAACTGCCTTCTTAGGAGAACCTTAAGATCAAGCCAAAGATCTTCTTAAGAAGCTCTTAGTGGGAGCTGTCCAACGCGGTGGTGCTGAAACTGAATCAATGGAAATCAATCACCCACCTCTTTATCAGCGCATAAGTCACACACAGCGCCCCGTAGTCCCCCCACACAGGTGCAATTAGGCTACGCATGTATTGTGTGTGTGTGTGTGTGTGTGTTTGTACCAACAGCTGTATCCAAGTAGTAATCAAGCCCATTAGCGCATATATACCCCCGTGGATATAGGCACACACATGTGAGAATGGAAGAAAGCAGCAGCAAGCGAACCAAGCGGGCACCGGCGTTCACCGCGGAGGAGATGGGCGTAGTGCTTCCTACCGATCCAGCATGGATCCACCAGGGAGGGATTGTGGATTGGAACAAGGGTGCCATCCACCACACCGATCACCCGGGGATCCCAGCCACTGCGTGGAACCCTTGGTGGACCTGGCGGACCTCGTCTCGTGTGGTGGGCATCTTTATGTGGGTCCGGGCATGACGCAGGAGAATCGGTGACACCGATGCCTTGCTGAGGCCGGTGCCGTCCCCCACCACCTCCAGGAAGCTCCCCACTGCGTAAAAATGCAGCGCAGCCAGGAGCTGCACCTCAGGGCTGAGGGCAAAGTTGCAGCGGGTTGCTCTCTGGATGTGTGGAGACAACAGAGTGATCAGCCGTTGGATCTCCGCACGGGGCAGCCGGTACTTTGCTTGGACAGCCCGGTCTGACAGCACGTCCAGTGGGGAGAAGTGCTGACGCACGTAAGCATTTATATAAACTGTCTGGCTTTGCGCACGGCGACGCTGTTGGTTCGCAGCGAGAATGTGCTGTATTGCAGCCATGGACTTTGGCTTTTTCTTTACTTTGTTTTTTTTATGTGTAGTACTATAAACTCATATATGCAGATGTGTGTGGAAAACTTAAACCTGTAATTCAATAAAAAGTTGTTTTTTCTTCTCTACTATGAGCCTATGTTTCTTGGATCGTCCTAATACATGTTAAGTACACAAAAAGTGGTATTTTAGTACCGGAAAAGAACGTGGCACTTTTGAGTTTACCAAATCCAACACTTTTAAAGTAGACTTCGTATACTTGGTAAGAAAGTACTCTGTATTTATAGGGAAATATGCATGGCTTTATTTTACAGTCCTAGTACATGTTAAGTACACAAAAAGTGGTATTTTAGTACCAGGAAAGAATGTGGCACTTTGACAGTTCATTAAGCACCCATGACACATCATCAAGCCAGAACGGGATACTTTCAGATTGGCAGTAAATGCTATTTAAACATAAGTAGCTGGAACTCACCAATTTAGTGTAGGTACTTACTAGGTAATAACTTAGTATTTACTATCCTTTACATGGTACTTTCTTAATATGTATATTGTATTACCATCTAATTTCCTAGTACGTTTCTATTTTCTTACTTGGTAATAACTGTACTTTAATCTTTCCTTCTGGTACTTTGTTAATACATATGTTGTAATACCATCTATTTTTCCTAGTATTTACTAGGTTATCACTTAGTACTTACATATGTTCCGTATGGGTACTTTCTCAGTACGTAGATTGTATTTCCCATCTAGTTTCCTGGTAGATTTTTATGTACTTACTAAATAATAATGTAGTACTTACTATGCTTTCCCGTATGGGTACTTTCTCTGTACTTAGATTGTATTTCCATCTAGTTTCCTGGTAGGTTTTCATACACTAACTAAGTAATAACATAGTACTTACGATGCTTTCCGTATGGGTACTTTCTTAGTACATAGATTGTATTACCATCTACTTTCCTAGTATGTTTTCTTGTACTTACTAGGTAACAACTAAGTAATTACTCATTTTGGAACTTTCCTAGTAACTATATTTTGTTACCATCTAGTTTCTTAGTAAATACCAGGTAATTAGCGGACTGTAAAATAAAGGGTTACCAATGTCTCTTAGAGCGTTTTCTCGTTCTCTTACTGTGATGACTCCTGTCGAAGAGATCGCCTCCCACTTTGGATTACTTTGCCTCCCACTTTGGAGGGCTTTGTTCTTTCCAAGAAACCTCTTCGCTGCTCTCCAAATCCATGCTACTGTCTTGACCAGTCGAGTCAGAACGCTGAACCGCTTGACATCAACAAGGTTCTTAATAGCTAACCATGCAGGTGGTCTCCTTGGGTTTGTTGGTCCTGGTTCTTGTTTCCCTATTTTGGCTCTTGATAGTGCTGCAACAAAAGCTTTCTTCTGTAACTTGTCGATGTTCTCTCTGGCAGTGGCAGCCAGTTCCTTTGCTGATTTTATTGGCCACTCACTCACAGGCAACACCAGGAACTTCGGTCCATTTTGCCATTCTGAGCCCTGATCGAGGTCTTGAGGGGTGGCACCTCTGGTGATTATGTCAGCGATATTTTGTGGACCAGGAATCCACTGCCAGTCCTGAATGTCCGTGCTGGTGTGAATCTCTCCAATCCGATTGGCGAAGAATGTCTGAAAGCCATAACTTTCTCGCACCAAGGATTGTTTGACTATCCACGAGATGATACCACTTCTCTACTTGAATTCGACTGTGCAGCTCGAAATACTCGGCCGCCCTATTTTTGAAGAAAAGGCTGAAAACGACATACCCAAAGTAAAATGTTTACTCTTTTTGAACCCCTATGACTACAGGCACACAGCTTTCTTTGAAAGATAACCCTTTGAATTTCTGTGTTACTGACACTGAGTTACTGCAGCTCAAACATAGTGGAAATTGCAAATTTTTTGCCTCGCCTACATTTTTTTTTCTTTTTGAATGAAACGAGTTAGCTGTGGCTCTTATATTTAGGCCTAAAAACTGGATAAAGCCACAGCCACAAGCCTGACCAACAACTGGTAGAAAGTAGATAAAGAAACACTGTTTGGCAGTGGTTTTTGTAGGGCAATGTCCAGGCGGAGTTGCATTTTGCACAAAGTGTGCCAAAATGTGCCAAATGAGATTATGGGTATTTTTAGGTATATAATTCTACTTTTTTTTTGTTTATTTCACCAATGCTATCACAACTACTAATCAAAATAAAAAACCTGGTATTTCTCAGGTTACTCAAAACCTCTCCAAAAGTGGCCGAATGAGCTTATCATTATCCAAATGAATGTTATGTGACTGAAAAACATACCAAACATAACCATTTAGGTAGAAGAACAGTCAAACCAAATAACTTCTTTGAAATGCTGTATTTGGTAAAAAGAGCACAGGTGAACAAGTAACACATTTCAATTTACACTATAACTTGTACAATATAATAAAAAAGTATTGCACCAAAAATATGTGTGTAATAACTAAAGGTGTAAGAACAGTGCAAAAGAAGTAAACAAAAATACTTTTCAATAATTGCCAAAAAAGTAACAAAAAGTATTGCACCAAGTAACAATATTTATCTAAAAGTGCAGTAAGAGAATATTTTTTGTACATCACACATACATAACTATTTACATACAACTGTTTACAGTTGTTTCACAGGTCATTGCTTCACAGGTTATTCAAATCGTACCAGGCATTGAAGCAATCATGCCTCGGCAACAGGCATAATGGTGCATCACAGGTCGCACATTTCAGGGGCGTCTTCTGATGGCAGTGCTTGCACTTGCGCCTTCCAGCTGTTGTCTGAAATGTACATCGGTCTGTGCGAAGCACCAGGAGGAGCAGGGGGAGGTGGTGGAGGGACAGCGGTGGTTGCTGATCCACTCTCAAAGAGCTCCAACACAAGTGTCTCCCGGAATGCTTTCTGGGTAAGAGCTTGTTCTCCTTTTGCCTTGGCCAACTCCTTGTGCATGATGTAAGCATTCACAACAGAAATGTCAATGAAGTGGTAAAAAAAAGTCCTGTACCATTTTTTTGTCTTGTGGATGACATTGTAGTACCCAATAAGGGTATCCGAGAGATCCACTCCCCCCATGTTTGTATTATACTCCTTGACTGCTGCTGGAACAGGGATATTCATGAGTGTCCACTGTCCATCATGTCCCTTCACCTTCCTTTGGACAGTGTCTCCTGCAAAGGCTCTGTGCATGGTAGTGCACATGGACACTTCCCGCGTGTCCTTCCATTGTACGAACAGCAGGTCACCATCCCTGATCCAGCGCAGACTTCCTCTGGGAGCTTTTTTGGACAAAGCGTTCACCGTTGTTCTTGGGAAGCCAATCCTGTTATTCCGGATGGTGTCACAAGCCTGTATCTTTTTTTGGAGGAGGTTCCTAAAAAGTGTGGGGCTTGTGTAAAAGTTATCCACAAATAGCCTGTAGCCTGTGCCCAATAACTTCTCTCCAAGAAGGATCATAACAGAGTCATGGCTAAGACCCATGCCCTGCTGGTAAGGGAATTTTCCTTCATAGATGAAGAAGTTCCAGGTGTAACCACTCAGGGAGTCAGCCAGGACAAACAGTTTGTATCCCCATTTAGTCGGTTTGTCCTTCATGTACTGTTTGATTCCAATTCTGGCCTTTGATGACACCATTCTCTTCTCTCATCTATTGAGATGTTCTGAAATGGCTGAAAATTACTCAAGCAGGCTTCCCTAATGCTGTCGTAAATTGGCTTGATTTTACATAACCGGTCAAAGGCTGCTGTTCCTCTCTTCTTGTCATTCTCAGCATCCACCTTTTGATCACTGAGATGGAGAGCGTAAGTGATGGCCATGAATCTCCTGCATGACATGACGTTGAAAGGAAATGGCAGGCTGTACAGCTTGGACCTCCTCCAGTAGTCAGTAAATGAGTGACATGTGGTAATACCCATGTAAATCACCAGTGCCAGAAAGGAGTACATGTCTTGTAATGTGATCGAATGCCATGGCCTTGCTTTCCCCTCCTGTTTCTTCGAACCATAGGCATTGGAGTGGGTCACAATTGTTTGCAGTATTGTGGAAGACATGAAAAGATGAAACAACTGCATAGCACTGTAGGATGCAGTGGAAGACCCCTATGGTCCTGGTGCTCTGGCAGGCCTGAAGACTGGCTGTGGTGGCTCAATATCTTCCTCACTGGCATCATGCCATCTGTCCTGCTGGTGGAAGCAATGTGTTGTCTGCTCCCTCTTCTCCTGCCCCCCCTTCCTCTCTTTGATCTTCCCTTCACACCTCTGGCAGCAGTTGGGGAGGCCTTGGAGACAGCAGCAGCAGCGGGGGTTGGTGGTGTTGTGGAGGTGGAGGGCTCTTCAGCGGGGGAGGTGGTGGCCCTTGAAGAACGGCTACGCTTCCTCAGTGGTGTGGTGGTCTCTGGCTCCCAGTCCTCGTCGGATGACTCATCTGATGAAGGGCTGATCCACGGCACATGTAAAAGATCATAGTAAACAATCATTAGCTATATTATTATTATATTACTGACCCTCTGATTGAGGTATATATTGGCTGGCTGGAAAATCGATAGTTTATAGTAATATATAAATCATATTACTGAATTTTATAAATCCACATCATGAAAGTAAGTACCAAGCTATGATAATTGAATAACATCACCTTTGTATTCATCACATATACTGTACATATGCTACATATCCCACAAATTCACATGACACTTTTATTTTGGAAAATCGAGCCTACTTCTTATTCATAAACACATTGAATAATAATATAATAACATTTTGAAAACGTTTTTAGATACTCACCGATCTAGCAAAGCATCAAGTCCCTGGTCAAACATGTCCTCCTCTGTTGAATCAATGCTGCAGACGCTCCCGGCAGATTCATCTTCTGATATTTCTTTATCACTCTCGCGGGTGACAAACTGTAAGGTGTCTTCAAGGGAATACCGAGTCTTTCCTTTGGCTTTAGGCATTGTAAAATGCTCAAAACAATCAAAAAGAATAGTAAATAGCAGCATTCTTTAATGCGCGCGCTAGACTCTGTGCGTAACTCTCAAAGACCGCAAATCGAAGTTACTGTATACGCAGTAGCCGTGAGTCCCACCCTCAAGCCGCCTCCTCCCTTGTAATATATCGTTGGAATTGTAAGCTCATTGGCTATAAGACCTGTCAGTCAAAAATTTACTCCTATGCCACTGGCTCATTGTAGATGACAATGACGCAGGGTTGGTCAGTGTCACTTTCCGAGAGCCAGTGAAGCACTGGCTCACTTGATGGACAGATTGTTCAGCCAATTCGGATCGCAGAATCACGGAAGAGGGCTTGTTTTGTCTGGAAGCGTCTAACGAACACAGAAAAACACAACATCGATAGGTGCCACTCCGTCGTAAAGCGGTACAAAGTGGTGACCTAGGCGCATTTTTCCCTTTCTCTTGGAGAAATTGACTCCCACCATAACGTGGAGCATGTCCTCTTCAACAACATAGCCCAGACCAAGTGCCTTGTTCTCATCCTCATGCATTTGGTTTGGTAGGATCATGGTTTTTGTCTTGTCTTTTGTCCCTTGATTTATCACTGTCCTCCTTCCTCCCACTTTGGCCAGACAGGACCCAAGGCTTGAATTCAAAACCACCAGCTTTCAGGATTCGTTCCACATTTGCAGTGATGGTTTTCAACTGGTCAAGGCTGTTGTGAGATGTGAGAATATCATCCACATAGCTGTCTTTCTGGAGCACTTGCTGCTCTTCCTTGAGGTGGGTAAAAGAAGGAAGATTAGCAGTCTCACGCATTGCCAACTGTGCAATGCACCCCGCAGGTTTGTCTCCAATATTCACTCTTGTGATGGCATACTCTCCCAGCTCCTCGTCCTGGGAGTCTCGCCAGAGGAATCTGTGTAAATGTACTTCACGGTCCTCCAACCAGACTGAGTTGTACATTTTTTTAATGTCTCCCAAAGCAGCATAGCTCCCACCTCTAATTCTGAGGAGGACGGCGCAAATTTGGTTGAGGACATCTGGACCTTTCATCAGCAAATCATTTAAACTGACACCATTGCACCTTTGGCTGCTGTTCCACACTAATCTCACCAGGGTTGTGACCGAGTGGGGGTTTGGTGCAATCAGGTGGCTCACGTACCACACTGGTCCCTTCCAGTTTACAATGTCGTCTTCGGACAGTTTGATTGCAGCCTTTCGGTCCACCATGTCGTGCACCTGAGCTGCATAGGCACTTTTCCATTCAGGTTCTCTGGATAGCTGCCTCTCCGTCCTGAGAAATGTGGCTTCCACTGTCCTTTTATTATTCGGTAAAGAAGCTGGATCTTCCAGCCAAGGATAGCTAGAATGCCAATGTGGGTCCTTGCTGTGACGGTCCTGTTACATAGGTGAGGCCTTCCCTTACCACTTCAAGCTCTCTCTCCTCAGCAAGCGTCATCTCTTTCCCGCCTGGCTGGCAGTTTCCACAGCGGCAACCCCCGCACTTTGGCTCGCATGCTATACCGATGCTATCCCACTTCCACCAATCCAAGAAGTCCCGATTAGTGGTTGTTGTACGTGACTCTTGGGCCTTGACAGCAGCCTGTTTGTTTGGTGAAGGTTCCTCAGGTAATGTGGCAGTGAGCTCCTCATACTTTAAAGCAGCTGCTCTCATTGATCTTGCGAAGTGCATTTTGGACATGTGGGCTGCCATGGTAAGCTTCTCAAACAGCTCAGGATGACAACCTCCAACAGTCTTTCCCAGTGGTCCATCCCACAGTATGAGATCTCCAACTATTCTGATCCTCTGAGGCGCTAGCTGACCTTCTCTATGGCTTATGAGCAAATGCAAGGTTCAGTCTGCTCACAGTCTTGTGAGTTATGTAATTGGTATCCGAAGCCAAGTCGATTAATGTTCCAACCTTTTGTCCAGCATTTGCTACAACATCCAGAAGCATCATAATCACTGGGTGCTCTTGAAGTCCACCTTCCTTTAGGAGGCTTGGCTGATGCTTTGCGGTGTTGAAGGCTCTTGATGCAGTGTTAGAGAACACATGTCTGCATTGTTTTTCCAACTCTGGTGGAAGTTTGCTGAAAAACTCCTCTTGATCCACAGTATATTTCCTGCCGCCTTTATCTTCCCTTGGACCGAAGTTTCTCCTTCTCTGATCCACACTGCTCCTCCTCATTTCATAATTGGGGCACAGATAGAAATGATGCTCGGGTGTCTGTTCATCCTTGCAGATTTGATTTTTGCACAGATACGCGGGTTTGCAGTATGAAACATCGTCATCAACCTCAAGACACTTCTTGCATGCTCCCAACTTCTTCACCGCAGCTCTTTTCTCTGTCAGCTTTAGCCCTTGAAACTGCTTGCAGAAGTACATATTTCGTTTATGCTTTACATCACCACAGACTACACAACCTGTGTGGTCATTTCCTGACTTGGTAGACTTGGTTCTGGCATGTCTTGGTTCAGACCGGGTTTCCTTTCTACTCGGCTCTTCGTCCCTGAGTTGCTCGAGCTGTTCGTATAGGCTTTCCTGCCCTTTGAGAAATGACAATAGACCGCTTCTCTGGTGCCACAGAATTCTTCTTGTCAGCTACATAAACCAGCCATTCCTTTTTGAGGGTTTCTGGAAGCTTGGTTTCAATTGACTTTATCATCAGTGGATTTTTAATAGCGCCCGTGTCTCCGAGATCACTCAAGTCCTGAAGTGCCTTTTACACAGCTTGAATTAATTCCACAATTTTCCGTGGCTGATGTCCTTTGACAGGTGGGATTCTCTGGAGCTCCTCCACTATTTCAATGGCAATAGCCGTTTGATTTCCGAATAGGTTCTCTAGAACATGGAAGATATCCTCTGCAGTGTTATAACTTGTCAGACAGAGGTCTCGTGTAATTTTGTCCTCCATTCTGTCCAGCAATTGAAACTTCTTCACCTCACTTGACCCAGTAGGTTCACCTTGCTTTTGCAGTGCTTCCCAATCCTTCTTCCATCTGTAGAAGTCACGCTATTGCCAGTAAACTTCAGAAGGGATGTAGGTCTCAGTCTGATGGCTGGTGAAGGGTAATTGAAACTGTCCCCCGTCTGTGTTAATCTTTCAGTGTCCTTCTTTATCCTTTCCTGTATGAAGTCAGCCTTCCTGGAAACCAGTTTGGGGACGAGAAGCTCGAGTCAACATTTGTCAGAACTGGCTCAGTTCTCTGACAAACACACCGCAAGAGGGAAGAGATGCCGGCAATCATATTTATTTAACACCAAAGTATAATAACCAAAATACAACCTATATCTGTAATGAGAGCGATCAGTGGTGTGTGTGGGTGCATGGCTGTGTGTAAATGTTGGATGTAAACTAAAACGACGAAGACAGCAACAGGTAAGCCGCAGGGTGCCAGGCTGGGAATGGAGAGAGAGCCAGCTGGTGTTCTCCACATGGCTCTTAAGGACGTGGCCCCGCCCCCTCGGGACGCACACCGGAGGCCCATGTAACAATCAACCTGCGTGGAACAGGAGGGAGAAAGAGAGCGAGAGCGGCACCACACACACACAAACAGCCACACAAAACAACCACTTGGGGTTGTCACCCCCCCCTTAAGACCCCCAAAGGGGTAACGTCTCAACAAACCCACAAGCTACCTAAAAAGAATGGCTGGGCCAGTTACACGTTAACTGTTTACAGATGTAACCAAACACTAAAATCACATGAATCACATGAACAATTCCTACTGCTAAACAACCTAACTTACCGTGTCCTCCCAGAACTCTGCAACCTGGTACCGAGGAAGCATATTTAAGACGCTGAGAGGAAGATGGAAGAGCAGGAGCGTAAAAGCAGGGATAAAGCTACATGTCATCACACAGAATTAAACAATGCACAACTGACCCAAACCCCCCATCACTTTAAGGCAAAGGCGCCCGAGACAGAGCATCTGCCAAGATATTATCTTGCCCTTTAATGTAGCGTATCTCTAAATCATACCCCTACAGAAAGAGAGACCACCTGACCAGCCTCTGATTCGGAGTCTTGAGGGAACCCAAGAATGTTAAATGGTTGTGATCTGTATAAACAATTAAAGGTGCCGTCCCACCTACGGACACCTCAAACTGCTGTAAGGCCAAAATGAGCGCCAAAGCTTCCTTTTCGATGACTGAATAGTTGGCCTGATGTCGATTGAACTTCCTTGAGAAAAAACTAACTGGTCTCAACAACCCCTCGTCCCCTCCCTGAAGCAGGACGGCACCGGCCCCGACCTGGCTGGCATCTACCTGCAAGACAAACTGTCTGTCAAACTGGGGAGCAGCCAACACAGGAGAGGAACACAGTAAAGACTTCACATTATCACTGGCCTGCTGGCACTCACTAGACCACACAAACTTAGCTCCAGCCTTCAATAATTCAGTCAGAGGAAACACCACAGTAGAAAAGTTTCTGCAGAAACTCCTATAGTACCCTACTAGACCCAAAAACCGCTGGAATTCTTTCTTCGTAGTCGGCTGTGGAAACTCAGAGACAGCTTGCACCTTGGCCTGCACAGGAACAACATTACCCTGACCAACCACACGCCCCAAGTAAGTAACAGTAGCTCTAGCAAACTCGCACTTGGCCAGGTTTACTGTCAACTGTGCCTCAGCCAACCTCTCAAACAAATTTCTCACTCTCTCTAAATGTGAATGCCACGTGTCACTATACACAACCAGATCATCCAAATACACTGAACAGCCCTCTAACCCCTGCACAACCCGGTTCATAAGCTGCTGAAAAGTGGCCGGAGCGTTCTTTAACCCAAAGGGCATAACGGTGTAGGAGTAGAGGCCTGCAGGAGTGACGAAAGCAGCAATCTCTCTCGCACGCTCTGACAAGGGCACCTGCCAATAGCCCTTGAGCAGGTCAAACTTGGACACAAACTTTGCTGACCCCACCCTGTCTATGCAATCGTCCATCCGCGGCAATGGAAATGAGTCAGACTTGGTGACAGAATTAACCTTCCTCATATCCATGCAAAATCGCAGAGTCTTATCGGACTTAGGCACCAACACACAAGGAGACGCCCAACTGGACGCAGATGGAACAGCGATGTCATTTCTCAGCATGTAATCAATCTCAGTGTTCAAATGACCAAGCTTCTCCGGACCCATACGGTAAAACCGCTGTCTGATCGGCTGCGCTTCCCCCACATCAATATCATGCACAATCCAGGAGGTGCGAGAAGGAACGTCACCAAAAAGCTGCGAAAACTTACTGATCAGCTCCACCAACTCTACACGCTGCTCTTCGGGCAGATGTGCCAACAGGGAATGCAGATTACACAGAGACTCAGAATTCTTCAATCTACCACTCAACAAACTGTCATCAGGCTCGGGAACGCCGTCTGTCTCCTGCGCCACACTACCGCTGTCCACGGCGAGCGCTGGACCAACGTCCCCTTTTACGCCCTCCCCATGCCCCGAGCGCGGATAATATGGCTTCAGCAGGTTCGCATGATATAGCTGAGACGACTTCCTTCGACCTGGTGCAGCAACAAGATAGTTAACCTCAGACACTTTTTGAGACACAGTATACGGGCCAACAAATTTAGCTTGAAATGGCGACGTGACCAGCGGCGTCAGCGCGAGGACCTGGTCCCCAGAACTATACTCATGGCGCACCGTACCCCGGTCATACTGGGCTTTCATTTTCACCTGAGCCTGTCCCAGTTTTCCTTTCGCCAACAGACCCGCCCTAAACAATCTGTGCCGAAAACCATTTACAAAATCGATCAGGTTTCGGGGCGCCTCGGCAGGAACCAATCCACCTCTCAGTGCTGCCAACGGCCCGCGCACCGAGTGCCCAAAAACCAATTCGTTCGGACTGAAGCCCGTACTCTCCTGTACGGCCTCCCGCGCCGCCAGCATCAACCAGTTTTTAGGTGCTTCTGGAAGCTCTCTTGCGCATCCAGAGGAACCCAACGTTTCCACCGACTGTACGTCTCCTTTGCAGTCTCTACCAGTTTTTGCAGGTGGTTGAGCATGAATTCATATGCTTCTTGATTGCTAGTGGATGGCGCGGTGGCAGCAGCAAGTTTGCATGCATCCTCTGCTGTCTGCAGTGAGGTGGATAATTTAGCATTTCCAAAGTTTCCCCATAGAGTGTCCTGGATGAGCCCTTTGACTTCTTTTAGTTTCCACTCGCACTCCTTTGCAGTCTTTGCCAGGTCGGCTTTTTGCTGTTCAGTTAACACAGCTTCCTCATCCGCGTCCAGCTCCGCCTCCAGCTCTGCAATGAGTCCAGCCTCCACATCGTCATTGGCTTCCATGACCTTTTCCGCTTCCTGCATGAGTTTGTTGAAATTGCTTCTAAGCTCCTCTTCAAACATTTCTTTATGGTTCCGGATGATGCTGTTAGCAAGACGAGAGAATGCTCGCTTTGCTGTTGTCCTCTCCACCTTGAGCTGCTCAGCTGGTTTTCCAATGACTTCGTCATCAGCCATGATTTAATTTGACTTCACCGTCGCTCTTTTCCAGGTTTCCAGATCTCCTGGTTCGCAGGCGGTTTTTCACTGTCAAGTCTTTAATGTCTTGTGCAGGTTCCTCGCTTGAAAGGGTCCTGACTTGTCTACCCTGAAATGATGAACTGGATTCCACTCAAAGACCAACACTTCCTTTCCGTTTTTTCCTCCTTTTATTTTGGCATATTCAGCAATTAAATTAAATTTCCACTTGATTTTTTTGCTTCAGCCATTTCTTTGAAGGATTGTTTTTTTGTAGGTCTCAAGGTTCTTAACAGTTTTAGTCCTTTAGCAGGTGAAAAACCTTTGAACCGCAAAAGAAAAAAAGAAAAAAATACAAATTACTGCAACCAAATACAACAACAGAAAATGACACATCTGTACAGCTCATAGTAACCATTTTGTGTTTTTTAAATAATTTCCACATTTCATGAAAACCACTGGCTATGCCCACCACTGTTACCACTTTTTAAGCTCAATATCATATGAATCTTTAACTGTTTTTTAACACAATTTATCATATTTATTAAACAATTTTTAAACCCAGTTTTTAACATTTTTATAGTACATTTTACCAATATCTAAAAATACTAAACATTTTCTATCAAATTTTAAAGTGTAATTATTTAAACATTTCATCATCTATACCATCAAAGCATTAGAAATTAACCTTAACCTCACCATGACGTCTACCACACCAATGCATTCGCACTTTACACTAATCACAAACACTAATATCACCCTTTTTTCTTTGTTAGCGAACAACAACAATATTTCGCACTCATTCCCACCGGACATCACATCCAGGCATTAACGGGTTAAACGGATTCTCTTGCTGCTGACTATGTGGCTAAAGCTACGCTAATATTTACTGCAGCAGCAGCAGACTTTGGCTCTCTCGCTCCTTCAGAGATCAGTTTCTTACCGGCTGCCAATCGGGTGCTGTAGAACGTCAGTCCTGCATGCCTTTGCTGGCGATCGCGGCAGTTTTGAGAAAGTTTACCGGGTTATAGCGTTTGTTTTTAGCCGCAAGTTGACTTCCGTCGTTCCTCGCTTCCGCTGCTGTGTGCCCTTTTTAAAGCCCCGGGTGGAGCTCGGCAGGTGCATCGGTTCCGCCCACTTCGATTGTTGTGTGCTTGTTATTTTACCTGGGCCTTAATCCATTTATTGCAGTTTGACTCGACAGAGTCTCTCTTGACCAATCTGTCTCTGGGGAGGAAATTGCAGCTATCTTATCTCAAATTGCAAAAAGGCTTACGCTTTTATATTGTTACACTTGTTTTTTTTATTTTTTTATATTATGGTTAAAAAACTTTTAGTTGCTTTATTAATCCAGTGCCACTTTGACTATGTCTGCTCTGCATGGAATAGTGGACTATCACAAAGCTTAAAAACAAAATGCAGGGGACAGAAACTACAAAATAAAACCAATGAAAAATACAAATCATGACAAAAACATAATTTGATTCTCGGTGACCCAGCGGTGAAGCCTCTCACTGGACTAATTATAAAGACCAACAATGTGCTAGTTGTTTGTAGCTCTTGTAAAAAATGACTAAACCAATATCACTGAAGCTCGTGTTAAGTGGAACGGATCGGTGTGACGGTCAAGTCAATGTCACTGGCACATGCCGCTGCCAGAGTTGCTAGCTCTGAGGTTGCTGCTGTTGTTTCCTGATTCGATGCGAGTTTGAGAACGGAAACAGAGAAAGTGGAAGGGGAGGAGTAAAGTCTGACTTCCTTCCTCCAGGTGTTGATCCTGAGCCTTCATTTCCAGTTATCTAGACTAACGTTACTTGAGTGACTAATGACTCATGTGACTAGCAAAAGATGAACAAGCCACCTGACTAGCAAGAGACTAACGACTAATTTGAATAGCAATGAAACTCATGACCCACACGACAAGCAAGAGACTAACGACCAACATGACAACTAAGAGACTAATCACTCACTTGACTAGCAAAAGACTAACATGAGTAGCGAGAGACTAACAGCTCACATGACTAGCATGACTAGAGGGGCACAGTGATTGACTGGCTCATATACAACCTCAAGGGAAGAAGTTTCTTTGTCACTATTGGCAATTACACTTCCTCATCTATCCTCTTAAACTGTGGTGTTCCCCAAGGATCGATCCTAGGGCCCCTATTGTTCAATTTGCATATGCTCCCACTTGGACAAATAATCAAAAAACATCAGATCTCATACCATAGCTACGCTGACGACACCCAATTATACCGAGCAATCTCTCCCAATGACCTTAGCCCCCTAAAACCTCTCACTCTGTGTATAGATCAGGGGCCCGTTTCACAAAGCAGGTTCAACAAACTCTGAACCTAACACTGAACTCTGAGTTGACCAACTCTGAGATGGGCAACTCTGAGTTTTCAGTTTCAGAACAGTGGTTTTGAATTAGTTCAGTCAACTCTGAGTATGTAAACTCTGAGTTACGCGCGTGCCTGCCGACTCTATAAAGCCATCATCAATGGAGCTCCGATACTACGATTCACCATGGCAACGGGGAGAGCGTTATTAGATATTACTGAGTGTTTATGTAGAAAACGAGCTCATCCTGAGAGAGCGGAGCAACGTAACTGCAGCAAAGTAGCGATAGTTGGCGTGGCAGACAATTACTGCCCGATCTAATATGTATAACTGAATGAAACAGTCTATTGATCTAAAGGTAATTTTCAGCCTTGAACAGCGACACTGTGACACTGTGGTGTAATGGTTAGCAACGCCGCCCACGGCGCAGGCGACAGAGGTTCAACTCACGTAGTTCACAAAGTAGCGCATCAAATTAAGCATAATAATATTGCGCAAATACGTTGACTAAGGTATATGATTTTAATCATATTTCACATATTAAACAGTAAATATAAGCAGGTATTTCAACACAGAAAATTTCATAAATCTCCCGTTCGCAAAAACACTACCTCCGCAAAGAATCTGGTTGCGGATTATGTCCGCGATATGAAATGTTGAAAATGTCGGAGAATATTGTTTAGATAATATCTAATGTGATTGGAAGGAAAGGTAATCAAAATTGTCTCCCAACGCAAAGCTGCTAGAATCACTTTTATTTCCATATCGATTAGGTTGACGATGAAAGGACGGCACATTTTTTTCAGAGTTGGTTCAGATTCCGGAAAAAGGTGGAGACATGTAGGGAGAAACTCACGGTTTGTTAGGTTAGGTTCACGGAGTATGTTACCTGGGTAACTGACTCAGATTTATGCTGAACTGGCTTTGTGAAACCGAAAAACCAGAGTTTCCCTCATCTCAGGGTTAACTAACTCAAGGTTTTCACTAAACCTGCTTTGTGAAACGGACCCCAGGTCAACAACTTAACAGTGATAAAACAGAAGTTATTGTCTTTGGAAGAGTAAACGACAGGCACCAGGTCAGTGAATTTCTTAATACAAAAGGACTAAAACCAAAGGCCACTGTTAGAAACCTAGGTGTCATTCTGGATAGTGACCTGTCATTTAGTCAATATCTATCATCATCTGTAAATCAGCATTTTATCACATAAAAACATTGCAAAATTGAGAGGTTTTATGTCACAGGCAGACCTTGACAAACTTGTCCATGCATTCATTTCCAGCAGAATTAACTATTGTAATAGTGTTTTCACAGGACTCCCCAAAAAACATATAAAAAAGCTTAAAGCTGGGGTATGTAATGTTGGAAAGCTAGCAAGAGAGCTAGCAAGATTTGAAAATAGCACCTCCCCCTGCCTCCTCTAAGTTCCCCCTCCCCCCCCTCCCATCAGTGAGTCCGTCCAAGCTGATTCTTCCGGCATTAGCGAGACGTGAAGGCTGTGCACTCGCGCTTAGGCGGGGAGGGCAGGTGCAGAACTAGACATGAAGGCATCTGATTGTTTTTTTACTCCGACCAATCCGCGCCCTTCGGTGCGAGGGGCGCAGATTGGTTGTTTGTTTTCTCAGTCCCACGGCGGCCACAGAGCTCTGTTTAATTCCGTTCCTTTTCCTGATGACATAATGTACTGATCCCTCTGAAATTAGACGGGCCATTTCACCCCGTATAACAAGAAGTGCTTTTGAACAGGATTACATACCCCATCTTTAAGCTAATACAAAATGCAGCAGCTAGAGTTCTTACCAGAACCAAGAGAACAAAACATATAACTCAAGTACTAAAATCCCTTTACTGGCTTCCATTAAACTACATAATTGATTTTAAAGTGCTGCTACTTGTTTTTAAGTCAATGAATAGTTTTGGATCTGGATATTTTAAGGACATGCTTCAGTCTTATGTACCTCCCAGACCCCTCCAATGCCAGGATAGACTCTTGTTGGTGGCCCCTACTGTAAAAACTAAACAAGGTCAAGCAGCCTTCAGTTACTATGCAGTACAACTTTGGAAGGCCCTACCAGACCACATCAAAAGTGCCCCCACCATTGACAGTTTCAAGACCAAACATATTCTCTTTAACCTTTCACTGAAATCCTTTATTTTATCATGATATACTTCGTTTTACTCATAATTCATTCTTCGTAACTTCGTCTCTTTTACCTACTACTTATTAATTTTGATGATTTAATTATTCTTGCATTTTGCCCTGTATTTTAATAAGTGAATGTATTTTTACTATATCTTAAATGCTATTTTATTATTTGTTTTTGTTTCCTAACTGTTTTCTATATTTTGTGACTGTGTTCTGTTTCTGTAAAGCACATTGAATTGCATACTGTATAAAATGGGCTTTAGAAATAAATTTGCCTTGCCTGGCAAGAGGTTGATTAAGTACAAACATCTAACAACTCATGTCACAAACAAGTCACTGATTCACTAAGGAGTCATTTATTTAATTTTACTAATGACACCAATGACTCACATTACTAATGAGCAACTGAACGATCGATGTGACTAAATACTGAAAATGAATAATTTTACAACACCAATGAATGAGCGAGTCACGTCACTTACGACGGTGATAAAATGTCAAAGTTTAGCGAACAGTGTTCTCCTGGACTTAAAGCTGTAGTCTATGATGAAAGGTTTGAAAAAAGCATCCCCCCCCCCACACACACACCCCTCCCCTCTGTGCTCCTCCGAGCTCTATCGTTCTCCCCTTGCAGCCTCCCACCTCCCTCTTATTTTACGAATATAGTTCACCGAAATGTGTTTCTGAAAACATTTTATGCGAGAAATAAGCTATGCAGTTGCTGAATCTGTCTTTATTTTAGATCGACAACGGTCAGTTTGATTGATTTTCGAGAGCTTGCGGGCGGCGGCGCCGTGTCTCGAAACTCGCCGCTCCGCGACGGCATGCACGGCTTCTTACATAGACAATGAATGGGAACATTCCCTCCACTTATGAACTCAGGCAGGACTTCGTTTAGTTTCCCGGTATGTCCGGGACTTCCACAACATGTACACAGCAGGTGGGCGCCTTGGATGATATAGCTTGAAGGGTTAGGAGTGAGACCAGGTTCTTCTCCTTTGTCTTTTACTTTCCTCTACTCCCCCATCCCCCTCTCCTCCTGCTTTCCTGACCTCTTTTCTCTTTTTAACATCCTTTGGTGATTTTTAAAGACTAGTCAGCAAAAAGACTCAAAGAGCTCCCCACTTTAGTTTGATTACATCCAATTAGGTGACTTGTCCTTCAGCAGAGTTCAGAGTGGTGCATACAGTAGGTGTATGGACTCGGCAGCTGAACAGAGCTCGGAAGCTACTTTGAAGTAGATGTATATCTTGCTTTATTATAGGACTCACAATGTTGCATTTTATGCTGCCAATTACACAGTCCATGGGATATCTATTAGACAATAGTCCATAATCTCTTCACATGTTCCCCATGTCTTGACTATAACTGTACCAAAATGTTGTTATGCCCGTCCATCTAACGGTAGAGCGGCCAGGGTCTGAAGGATGGAAGGTGGCGGTGCTACCAGTTCTGCTGCTGTCACAGCCAGTGTTTCAGCAAAAGAAACAATTAGCCTTGTGCAAGGTGTATCGCAAAAATATCCGACACATCTAACACCACGTCAAATTTCATCTGCCATTTCCGACTACACAAAGAAAAGTAAGTAATGTCTCTAGCTAATGTCACCATTCTCTTTAATCTAACATTAGCTAGCAGCTGACATCCATATTCCATAAGTCAAAAGTGACAAGAGCCTACTGTTTGCATCACATCAAGTTTTAATCTGTGAATTTAAGCTGTGAATGATCCAGTTTATCAAATAACAGACAATTTAACTGAAATACGGTAGCCTATCTGCCAGATTGATTCACTTGGCAGATCAGGTCTACAGGGCTCTCAAGTTTTTAACTTCAGTGTGAGATTTTGGCTGAAGGTACGTGTCCACAGGCAGCGTTATTTCCACGCTTCCCATTCATTGTCTAAGAAGCCGCGCAACGCCTTTGCGTTGCAACAAGTTTGGAGAGACGGGGCACCGCAAGCTCTCGAAAATCTTTTAAACTGACAGTTGTCGATCTAAAATAAAGACAGATTCAGGAACTGCATAGCTTAAAAATGTTTTCAGAAACACATTTCGGTGAACTATTTTCGTAAAATAAGAGAAAGTTTTTTTAATTATCCCGGTAATTTGTCTGCGTGAGAAATACTAGATGTGGCGTTTGACCAGGTTGAAATGCGTGTGTCTCACGTACTCTGGTAATTATTGCTTGGTACACCTGGCCATGTAGTCGTTTCTTGTAATTCTGATCCTGCTGGTCCTAGTGAGTATTTATAATTATTCTTTATTCTTGTTATATCTGCATGCTCCCACTAGAACAAATCATGCAAAATAATAACATTAACCACCATTGCTATGCCGATGACACCCAAATATATGTAGTGCTATCACCCAACGACTATTGCCCCAAAGATCTTCTGTGCCAGTGCATTGAGCAAGTCAAAGACTGGATGTGCCAAAACTTCCTACAACTAAATGAGGACAAAACTGAGATAATTGTTTTTGGTGCTAAAAAAGAAAGGTTTAAAGTAATTCAACACCTTCACTCTCTGTCCCTGAAAACCTCAAATAAAGCCAGAAATCTTGGGGTTATTATTGATTCCGATTTACATTTCGACGGTCACATCAAATCAGTAACAAAATCGGCCTACTATCACCTCAAAAATGTAGCGAGACTTAGAGGGCTCATGTCAGCTCAAGACTTAGAAAAACTTGTACATGCCTTTATTACTAGTAGGCTAGACTGCTGTAATGGTCTCCTTGCAGGTCTTCCGAAAAAAAAACTGTCAGGCAGCTACAGCTTGTTCAGAACGCTGCTGCTAGAGTTCTTACAAAGACCAAAAAATGTGAGCACATTACACCAATTCTTAAATCCTTACATTGGCTCCCTGTATGTCAGAGAATTGATTTCAAAATCCTCCTGCTCACATATAAATCACTACATGGTCTGAGCACGCCTCCTCAACTAATGTAGTAAGTCTCTTCCTGTTAGCAGTTCTTGAGGTGGGCTGGAGCAGACTTTCCTGAACAGGTTTGAGGCGGCACACATGGAATGTGGGATGTTCTCTCATAGAACGATGGAGGCGGAGGCGGACTGCTGCAGGGTTGATGACCTGTGTGACAGGAAAGGGACCCACAAACTGTGGAGCCAGCCTCTAACCAGATACGGCGGCATCTGTGAATGAAGTCCTTGACAGACGGAACCATGGCCTCTCGCTCTTGTGCTGAACAAAGGCGGTTGCTATCCCAGACAGCACTGGAAGGGGAAGAGCCCAGTGGCAGAGCTGGTAGGGTGTAGTGGGCATATTCAATCCACAATAGCTGTTTGGAGCAGGATGAGAGGCTGCGGGATGAGAGGCAACACAGGGCCGTCTCCATCTCTTGATTCATCCTCTCCTTTTGACCGTTTGACTGTGGATGGAACCCAGATGAAAGGCTGACAGAGGCACCCAGTAGACTGCAAAACTCCCGCCAGAAACAAGAGGTGAATTGGGGCCCCTGGTCAGAGATAATATCTCTGGTAAGGCTGTGCAGACGGAAAACATGTAGCATGTGTTCAGCAGTTTGTTTGGCAGATGGTAACTTGGGCAGAGGAATGAAGTGAGCAGTCTTAGAGAAACGATCAACAGTCAGTATGACATTGTTACCATATGAGGGAGGAAGTCCGGTGACGAAATCCAAGGAGACGTGGCACCAGGGTTGCTGAGGTATTGGCAGAGGTTGTAGCAGGCCTGCTGGGGCTTGGCGAGGACTCTGGGAGAACACCTCACAGGCAGCGACAAACAGCCTGGTATCCTTCTCCATTGTGGCCCACTAGAACCGCTGCCTGAGCAGTGCCAGGATAGGGGAGAGGAATGCCCCCACTGAAGTACCTGGGAGCGGAGGTTGGCTGGGACGAAGAGACAATTATCAGGGCAAGCATTCGGGACAGGACACTGTGAATGAGCCTCTTTAACCTTGTCTTCTAATGGTCATATGATGGCTCCGATCACACAGGTGCATGGAAGAATCCCTTTTGGGTCGGCCTGGGAGGTCACCACTTGGAACTTCTCTGCATGGGCAGGGCTTCCTGTCCAATCCCCAGCTGGGTCGCCAGAGTCTTGTCCATGAAGTTGGCGTCCAACCCGAATCAATAAAAATGGGTGTGATGCGAGTCTGGCCCGCCACTATGAACTTCCCCTGGGGCAAGGGAAGGGAGGGTGTTTCCAGTTCAACTGTTCGGTGTTATGTCTCGTCAAGTATGTTGAAGTTAGTCATGTTCATGTTCAGTGTTTTGTGTTCAAGCACTTTCTGTTTTATTTTTGTACTCACCTTTTCCCTCTCGTTTCAGACCCAGACTTCCTCCCTTTGTGTTATTTTCCCGCCTTGGTAATTGTCTGCCCCGCCCCTGATTGGCTTCGCCTGTGTTCACTCCCCTCATGTATAAATAGTCCTCATCTCCCTTTGTCCTTGTCAGTTCGTCTTGTTCATGTCATGGATGCGTTCGCCCAGTTTAGGTGTACTCCTGTTCAGTATCTGGTGTAGGCCGTTATAGTTGATCCTCTTTGTGAGCGCCTTTTGTTTGTTTTTTTGAAAGAAAAGGAAATAAATACTTTTTGTTGAACACCAAGACCGGAGTCGTGCATTTTACTCCCTCAGTCTGTCTCAGGTCATGACAGAACGAACTGACCAAAATATGGACTCAGCTGACTCGAAGAGACTCCAAACCGCCCTCTCTGCACAGGGCACCAAGATATCACAGCATGAGGTACAGCTGAGCACAATCGGTCATGGGGTGAAAGACCTCACAGAGCGTCAGGAGGGGTTTCAAGCCTCCCAAATCAACCACCTGGCGGAGCAACTACACCAAGTCCTCACTCACCTGGGGATGGCACCTCCAGCAACACCACCTGTGGAGAACCTTGTAGCCGCACCGCTCATTAGCCAGACGGCTCCCATGTCTCTGCGTTTGGCCTCCCCGGAGAAGTTTTCAGGGGACTCAGGGGACTATAGAACTTTCTTAGTTCAGTGTGATCTGCACTTCAAGCACAACCCAGCCGCTTTTGTGTCGGACCGAGCTAAAGTTGCATTTATGGTGTCTCATTTAACTGGCAGAGCTGCTGCTTGGGCTACAGCAGAATGGTCCAGAGACTCTCACATCTGCCAGTCACTCACCGTGTTTCAAGATACCATGAGCAAAATATTCGATCACAACTCACCTCCTAGAGAAGCCTCTCGGGCTCTTATGCAGATCAAGCAGCGCCATGGCCAAGTAGTCGATTATGCAATTGCGTTCCTCACAGTAGCCGCAGATAGCGGGTGGAACACACCAGCTCTAATAGACGCTTTTATGAATGGACTCTCAGAGCCCATAAAAGATAATTTGGCTCCCTTGGAGTTACCCCAGGATTTAGAAGCCATCATAGCCATGTCAATTTGTGTGGATAACAGGCTCAGAGAGAGAGGAAGAGAACGACAACGGACTACAGTTCCTCCGGGTATCCAACCTTCAAGGACCTCTTCCTTCCCCACGGCGACGGGTTCCGAGAGACCAGCATCATCACAAGGATCCGAGGAGCCGATGCAGCTGGGGAGGACCAAGATCTCATCAAAGGAGAGACAGCGTCGTCTTCTGGAGGGCTGTTGCTTCTACTGTGGACAGCTGGGCCATCAACTCGCCACCTGCCCGGGAAAAGATCAAGCTCACCAGCCAGGAGGAGGGCGCTGGTGAGCAGGGTTGCTTCTGCCTTTCCTCCTCAATCCTTGACTCAGGTAAAACTCTCCATAAAGAACCAGACTGTAACTCAGGGGGTGTTAATCGACTCCGGGGCAGACGAGAGACTCATAGATTGGAATTTAGCCCGACAGAACCAGGTAAAGACAATTCCTCTGCCGAATCCTGTTAATGCAAGTGCCTTAGATGGACGTCTATTGTTCAGAGTCACTCATTGTACTGAACCCATACAGGTGACGATAGGAGACAACCACACAGAGTTTATGCAGTTTCACTTATTCAACTCAGCGCAGCATCCGCTGATTTTGGGTTTCCCATGGCTTAAAAAGCATAATCCACACATTGATTGGCGCTCTGGCAAAATTAAGGGGTGGGGAGAGGGCTGTGAACACTCATGTCAAGGGACTTGTGGGACCAGGAATAACACTTCAGAGGTGCTGAGGACTGAACTAAGCACCGACAACGACTCAGACTACCCGGACTTATTAAAAGTACCGGAATGTTATCACGACTTAAAAGAAGTTTTTAACAAGACAAAAGCCATGTCACTGCCCCATCATCGACCTTTCGACTGCGCCATAGACTTGCTACCTGGTGCGCCCATCCCCAAGGGGCGTCTTTACTCCATTTCTGGGCCGGAGAGAATGGCCATGGACGAATACATCACCTCCTCGCTCAAGGCTGGAATAATTTGTCCGTCCTCCTCTCCCGCTGGTGCAGGCTTCTTCTTTGTAAGTAAGAAGGATGGTTCTCTAAGACCATGTATTGACTATAGCCCCCTTAATGCCATAACAGTCAAGAATCGTTACCCTCTCCCACTGATCGCATCTGCCTTTGAACTGCTCCAAACAGCCAAGGTATTCACCAAACTAGATCTCCGGAATGCTTATCATCTCATCAGAATCAGAGAAGGAGATGAATGGAAGACTGGTTTTAACACCCCTAGTGGACATTACGAGTATCTGGTCATGCCTTTCGGTCTATGCAATGCCCCAGCAGTATTTCAGACATTTGTTAATGACACTTTGCGAGAGTTTTTGAATGTGTTTGTGTTTGTCTACCTCGACCACATTCTGATTTTTTCCCCAAACGAGGATACTCATGAAATTCATGTTCGTCAAGTTCTGCAGAGGCTGTTGGAAAATCAACTTTACATCAAGGCGGAGAAGTGTGAGTTTCATGCAGCCACTGTCAGCTTTCTGGGCTACATTGCCACAGCCAACAAAATACAGATGGACCCAACTAAGGTCAGTGCAGTGGCCAATTGGCCAACTCTGGACAGCCGCAAGAAGGTACAGCAGTTCCTCGGCTTTGCCAACTTCTACAGAAAATTCATTTGCAATTTCAGTTCAGTTGCTGCCCCCCTGCATGCTCTCACCTCCTCTAAGGTACCTTTTCGATGGACCCCGGAGGCCGAGAAAGCCTCAAAGAGAGGTTCACCACCGCACCTGTACTCACCGTTCCTGACCCCCAACGACAGTTTGTGGTGGAGGTGGACGCTTCCAACGAGGGCATTGGGATGGTGTTGTCCCAATGCCCTCGGTGGAGGTGGACGCTTCCAACGAGGGCATTGGGATGGTGTTGTCCCAGAGGTCTGCCAAAGACAACAGGATGCATCCCTGCGCTTATCTGTCACGTAAGTTGACTCCAGCAGAACGAAACTATGATGTGGGTAACAAGGAACTGTTAGCGGTCAAAGAAGCGCTGGAAGAATGGAGGCACTGGTTAGAGGGGGCAGACCAACCTTTTTTAGTCTAGACAGACCACAAAAACCTGGAGTACATCAGAAAAGCTAAACGAATAAATTCACGCCAGGCCAGATGGAACCTGTTCTTTAGCAGGTTCAATTTCACACTGTCTTTTCGACCAGGTTCCCAAAATGCCAAACCAGATGCTCTGTCTCGCCTTTATGACCCTGAACCTGTTGCCAAAGAACCCGAAACTATCCTTCCACTGAACTGTGTGGTTGGAGCGGTGTCATGGCAGATAGTATCTGATGTGAAGCAGGCGAATGTCGTGAGCCCAGCACCTAGTGGGTGTCCAAGTAACCGTTTGTTTGTTCCAGTGTCATTACGCTCTAAGGTAATCCACTGGGCTCACACGTGCATGCTCACGTGTCATCCAGGTGTCAAACGAACGATGTATGTCATCAAGCAGCGGTTCTGGTGGCCAGCCATGGAAAAGGAAGTGTCGGTGTATGTGGTGGCCTGTCCAGTGTGTGCCCGGAATAAGACCTCGCCTCGGGCCCTTATGGGCATGCTTCACCCGCTGCCGGTTCCTAAACGGCCATGGTCCCACATCTCCATGGACTTTGTGACCGGATTACCACCGTCTAAAGGTAACACCACCATCCTGACAGTGGTCGACCGATTTTCTAAAATGGCAATTTTTATTCCCCTCTGCTAAGGAAACAGCAGAAGTCATGATGACTCAGGTCTTCAGGATCCATGGTTTTCCCAGTGACATTGTTTCGGACAGAGGACCACAGTTTGTTTCCGGTTTTTGGAAGGAGTTTTGCCAACTCATCGGCGCCACCGTCAGCCTGTCCTCCGGGTACCACCCGCAGTCCAATGGTCAGACTGAACGCCTTAACCAGGAGCTCGAGACGTGCCTTCGGTGCCTTGTCTCCCAAGACCAAGCCACCTGGAGTGACCACCTCACCTGGGTGGAATACGCCCACAACACCCTCCCCTCATCCGCCACAGGCCTCTCACCCTTCCAGTGTGCCAACGGCTACCAGCCTCCACTGTTCCCTGAGAATGAGAAGGAGATTACGGTTCCCTCAGCTCATGCCATGGTCAGACGCTGTCGCCGGATTTGGGCTGGTGCTCGGCGGGTACTCCTGCGGAGTTCAGCCCGGGTGAAAGTGGCAGCAGACCGGCACAGACGACCGGCCCCTCTCTACAGGCCAGGCCAGAGGGTGTGGCTGGCAACCAAAGACTTACCTCTTCAGGTGCACTCCAAGAAGCTGGCTCCCAGGTTTGTGGGGCCATTTCCCATATCAAAAGTCATTAATCCTGTTTCTGTGCGTCTGCGTCTACCCAGGTCACTAAAGGTACACCCCACGTTTCATGTCGGCAAGATCAAGCCCATCAAGGAAAGCCCTCTGATGCCCGCCTCCGCTCCTCCTCCGCCCCCCCGGATGGTTGACATGGTGTACATGATCAAGAAGCTTCTGGCAGTCTGCAACCGGGGCCGCGGGAAACAGTTCTTGGTGGATTGGGAGGGTTACGGTCCAGAAGAGCGTTCCTGGATCCCTTCACGTTTCATTGTCGACAAAGACTTGATTGCTGACTTTGAGGCCTGTCACCCAGAGGCTCCTAGGCCGTCAGGAGTTGGCCATAGAGGGGGGGGGGGGGGGGGGGGTACTGTTATGTCTCATCAAGTATGTTGAAGTTAGTCATGTTCATGTTCAGTGTTTTGTGTTCAAGCACTTCCTGTTTTATTTTTGTACTCACCTTTTCCCTCTCGTTTCAGACCCAGACTTCCTCCCTTTGTGTTATTTTCCCGCCTTGGTAATTGTCTGCCCCGCCCCTGATTGGCTTCGCCTGTGTTCACTCCCCTCATGTATAAATAGTCCTCATCTCCCTTTGTCCTTGTCAGTTCGTCTTGTTCATGTCATGGATGCGTTCGCCCAGTTTAGGTGTACTCCTGTTCAGTATCTGGTGTAGGCCGTTATAGTTGATCCTCTTTGTGAGCGCCTTTTGTTTGTTTTTTTGAAAGAAAAGGAAATAAATACTTTTTGTTGAACACCAAGACCGGAGTCGTGCATTTTACTCCCTCAGTCTGTCTCAGGTCGTGACATTCGGCTCACCAGGACCCCCGAATCACTGGTGAACCTATCCTTTTACCGGACATGAAACCTCAAAATGGCCGACCTGCCCACCAGCAGCAATGTTAAATGTTGCTGCTGCCTCATTAATAAGCGGTTGGATGATCACTTCTTTAGTCTCCATTCCTTTCAGGATGTGGAGCTTTTTGATGAGGATTCTAATTAAAGTCAAAACTGTTTTCTGTCACTAGACAAATCTTTTCACTCGGCCTCCCCAGTTCTTTCAGTAACCAAAACGTAATACAAACTAGCTATGCTGAGGTGAAAACAACAAAAGCTTTTGTGCCGGAACAGATGCTCCGTGGCAACCTGAGAACTCGTCCATTCTGTTCAGCGGCGTAGCAGAGATTTCCCATATGTCTTCATTTTGTGGGGAGCTCTGCAGAAACCCGGCTGAAGTGAATGGGAGTGGAGCTGATGGATTGCACCCTGAGTCATGCATGACTTAGCATCTCGTTTGCCTCCCCCGCTGGCGGCGATAGGGGAACAACGGTTGGATTTACAGACATGCACGAAGGTAAATGAGTTGACTGTTTCTGTTGAGGCCACGGTTTTTATATCTTCACTAGTAACGCTCGGTGTCAGATGGTCATTTTGAACGAGTACACTGAACATAAATATAAAAGGCAACTCTTTTTTTTGCTCCAATGTTTCATGAGCTGAAGTCAAAGATCTCAGACGTTTTCTAAGTACACAAAAGGCCTTTTTCTCTCAAATTGTGTTCTTCTTTGCCAAGATAATGCCTCCACCTGACCTGACGTGTGTCAAGATGCTGATTAGACACCATGATTATTGCACAGGTGTGATAACTGATACAATATAAGTAATGCTATTGTTGATTTATAAAGGACACAGAAAAGTATTCTTTCCCCACTTCTACTTTTTTTATGCCTTTGTAAATTTGGATTTACCAACAAAACCTGATCCTACTGCGATTATGCACAAACACAAAGATTCACTATCGTTTAATCCAGGTTAGTTGTGAAGCTGTGCATACACATTGTTCTGTTATATAACCCTACATTTAAGGTTATATCTACACTGATTCTACATTATACATAGTTAAACTGATACTCTCTGTAGTTTGAGATGCTCAGCCAATGTGGATCAGCTTGTCACTTCTGGTTGGGGTTCAAGAAGCTCCTTGACAGGGTGTTTTTGATTCACCTTCCCCAACGTTGGTTTTGTTGAATAAACCTAATGTTGGTTTTGTTTAGTCCTAATGTTGGTTTTGTTTTCTAAACCTAAAGTTGGATTTGTTGTCTAAACCTAACATTAGATTTGATTATTAGGACCTTTAACTGTTTTCAAAGTGGCCAATCATAGTCCATCAGCGGAAGATGTATCTGCATATAATGCAATAATAAAAGACCAATGTTAAAACTTTAGACAATATACCTTGTATTGCGCAAATGGTTGTTAAACTACTCTTTGAATTAGTTACATTTTTCGAAACTTTGCTCAGAAAAGGTTTATTGGTGTCATCTCACGATACGAATAGTAGATTCAGAGAGCTCCTCATGGACCAAAGAAGGAAGAAAACGTTGGTTTTACATGAGCTAAATGTATGTTTAAATGAACTGTCACCTGTTACAGAGTAAAGCATTTCAAACAGAACTGCAGCTCGCGAAAGATAATTCAGGTCGAAAAGCTCGAAGGCTGAAACAGAGTTTCTGAATTAGTGTAAATGCAGAATACTGAGATGATGGGAGCTGCTGCAGACGCAGAATAACCTTGTTACATGTTCTCTGGGAGAAAGTATATTAATAACCCTGTTAAAAGTGGAGCAAAACTATATTAGATTGCACCTCATTGTTCCCCCCAGACATTTTTTGAGAGAGCAAATGAAATTGGCCAATTTTCAAACTCATTACAAACGAAAAAGGGAAAGAAAAAATGAAGAAACATTAAAGTACATGAATATAATGGTAAACAATGATGTTGACTTTGTATCTGTGTTTTGTAAGTGCATGTGCTGTGTGTGTGTGTGTGTGTGTGTGTGTGTGTGTGTGTGTGTATAGAACCATGTTATCTGCAGACATGTGTGTGTATTTTATGTATGTGCTGAGCGTACCTTTTTTTTTTATGTGTGTTTGCGTCAACTGAGCCTAAAGCCGAGTTGACAGACAGCTTCCCTCCGAGGAGCCCCTCAGTGTTTCTGATTGATCGTCATAATGCCGAGGTACAGCCTCTGTCCTTGGTGTCTATGCTAATCACGGGCTCATGTATATTAATGAGCTCCTTGGGAATCGAGCAGCTAAATAAAGGATGAGGCCGTTGGCTCGGAGCCGCGCTCATCACTGACTCTGATTGATTGGAAACAGTGTTGTTATGTTTTCTGTTCCTCAACTCAGGGATCATAATAAGAGCTTGTGACGGAGAGAGAGAGAACTGAAAGTCTGAATGCTTAAATGGAATAAAGTTGATGGCATCTTAGCATTTTTTCAGACCAAGTACAAATACTTAAAATCAGTACTTGCCGATATAGAGTACTGATATGAGTACTTAATAATACAGTAATTTGCAGTAGGGATATATTAGTAATTAACTGTTTAACCTGCTGCCAGTTACACAGTTAAAAGAAATACTGAAGACAAAACGCTAAGAGACTCAGAGGAGCTGTTATAGTGCTGGTCCACCTTATAGATCAGCCCACCTTAAGTGTGCTTGAGCAACCAGAGTTGTTGCTAACTTCTAATCAATTCAATTGTCAGCTGGCTGACAACAAGACACAGGGGGCCCTAGTTTCGTAGACCAGGCGCAGTCAGCTTAAGGGGGCTTGCGGACCCCTTACGTCCTTGCGGACCCCCCTTGCGTCCTACGCAAGGGCCTGACGTGTACCTCCCAAAAATCCTCGACGCGCGTCGAGGCGACGCAACGCCAACGCAACGCCAACGCAGCGGTTTTGGCTGTGATTGGTCCGCTAACTACATCCGCTGGAGACCGCTATCCGGTTTCCACTCATAAACACCGCCATTTAAACTTTTAAAAGGCTACTTTTATTGTTTTCACCTCGTTTTATTGTTTGCACCTTCTCGCTTTTGCACAAAGAAATAAAACACCAAGTTCTGAAAAAATGTGGATGTTTAAAGCCGGAAAGTAAACAAATACGCTATAACGAGGCTACGACGATATACGTCAAGAGTCTCGGGCGGTCGGTCAGTCTTTACAAAAAACATAGCGCCCTTTACCGGTGTGGCATTGAATTGCATTTCGACACGTAAACCCAACGCAGAACCATCACGGTCTCCAAGCAACTGCGTGGCCGTTGCGTTGCCGTTGCGTGATCACTACGCGGAAGCATAATCAGCCCTTGACGGTGCGCAAGGCTGCACGGGTCGAAACTTGCATTGCGCCGGCTCCGCCACCCTGCGCCGCCCTGCGCTGTGCCACGAAACTAGGGCCCAGGGACTTAAAGTGATGGTTCGGAGTAAAATGCACCCTATGTCATTTTCACCATGACATCCAGCCAAATACCCCCTCAGAAGCATTTTTAGATCAACATTGGTCAAGATAGGGCTATCAGCCGAATGGTTTAGTACTAGAGCGAACAGTACATTTTGCATAACTTGTAAATTACCCCACTAATAATGCATGGAATGTTACCAAACTTCTGCAGTAGTACACATAGGGTCCGTACTCACAAAATGAGGCATTTGAAAGTTTGGAAGTTCACCAGGAGTTTATTTAAAAGAACACTTGCCTGATAGCTTCTATCCTCGGCTGCTATGCTACCGCAGCGTAGACGCCACTTCCGTGTTTACCCAGCCTATGCCGTCACGCGAGTTTCACACGAGAGTATGAAAAAGTTTCACAGAATTTTTATAAATGCTTGTATTATCAGGTCAACACATTTAAGTGTTGACCTGATAATACAAGCATTTATAAATGATAAATATCTAGTACTAAGTCATTCGGCTGATTAGCCCTATCTTGACCAATGCTGACCATCGCTAAAAATGCTTCTGAGGGAGTATTTGGCTGGATGTCATGGTGGAAATGACCCAGGGTGCATTTTACTCCGAACCATCACTTTAAAGGCAGAGTAGGTGATTTGGAAAAACCACAGAGACTTTGGGCCCTAGTTTCGTAGACCAGCGCAGGGTGGCGCAGCCGGCGCAGTGCAAGTTTCGACCCGCGCAGCCTTGCGCACCGTCAGTTTGGCAGTTTGGTAGATCGCCTGCGCCAAGATGGGTGTGGCGGCGCAGCAGGGGGAGGCGTCACAGATTCAGCTTGGCGTAGCGGAAGTTTCGTGGCAAAAAGCCTCGCCGAGACTGCGCTGAAAGCTCGCCAGCTCCGACCTGGTCTACTTTCGGCGCAAGGCGCAAGGCGTAAATAAAGTCCATTCATTCAATGCGAATCACAGCTGGCGGATCGGAAGTTTGGCTGACGGCGCGCAGTGCGCACACGTCACCGAGACCTCACAGGCAGGTTTCCACAGTTCCAGGCACATTTAAATGCAATAAATAATCACCACAAACACTATTTAATGCAACTCATTGAATCAACACATGAATTTATATCTATATAGATTGTCCCGTCACATCTGACGTCAGATCAAAGGCGGATGGCACGCGTAACGGAAACTCAGCCTCTCGGACCAAAACATCTCCCTCTCTCTCTCCTGTTTTTTATAATATGGGCATTGTTATTATTATGATACGCGCGCACAGCGCGTGATGAGCGTGGTGGGAGCAGCGGCGCTGCTTCTGTCATCGGGTTGTCAAGTGACGGAACTTACACTGAACCTCCCCTAACGCATTAAAGGAGAGGAGAGGAGCTCATTTGATTGGTGAAGATCTGAATCGGCTGTGTTAATCCCAGTCCACGCCTCGTCTCCTCCTCGTCTCCCACTCACGCCTTCTTCTCCTCCCTCTTTCCCACTTGCGCCGGTGGGCGAGACGGGAGGTGTGCCTGCGCGAGCCTGCGCGGTGCACGAAACTTGCAAAGTCCAGGCGGACACACCCCGTCGGCGCGGCGCAGGTGCGCTGAAAGCTGACTGCGCCTGGTCTACGAAACTAGGGCCCTATGATTTAAGTATCAACAAGAACAACACTTGAGGTTCACGCAGATATTTTCACATGTGCTGTGACACTTTGCAGTCGATAATTACACTCAAGTCTGAAAAGAGAGAGATGAGATCACATTCAACATTTTGGTCCCTTTATTTCATGTTAACCACATTTCAAACAACAAAACAACCAATGGCAATGGCATCACCAGATCTAAACAACACTTTGCTAGACAAATAATCAGCAGATAATTATTACACAAAAGAAATGTACAAAAAAATCCCCAAACAAAACAAATAAAAATATATAATACAGATGAACCAGGTCAATAAAATAAAATGCTCAACATTTGTGGCGTTCAACACTCTTAGGTCCATTAAAGAGTCTGACTGGACTCAAATTAAGCGTAAGTGCAACCACAACAGTTGGCCACCAGGACGTCTGGAAACCTACGAGCAAACTTCATTCTGCCATGAAATCAACCACATTATGAGTTACAGTTGGGTTTTTATCTCAAGATATCAGATGAACAACACTGCTTTCATCATTCGTTTGGATGATTCTTGTGAAACAGAACTGTGGTGTTTGAAATTAATAATTTCATCTCATCTTTTAAACGGACAACAGACAGAGAAATGTTTAAAGACGAACGTGTGATTAGAAGAGGAGATGATGGGAAGCTGATGTCACATCCTGTTTGTGTTAGTCTGCTGTCCTACAAACAACCTTCCCACACAACTAAACTACAATGTGAATTATACGGGTCAAAAACACAGGACTTTCATCTGGAGACTCATGTTAGTGGCCCGTTTTTTTTTTTTTTTTACTAAACTTAACCAAGTAGTTGTGTTGTCTCAACCTAACTATGTAGTTTTGGAGCGGGTTTAGCTTGATTTACTTTGTTAACCACATTCTGCAAACTGTTTCAAACTGAGCCTGTTTATTGACAGTATAGTTGAACTGTAAGGGGAAGTTTTTTGTAGGAGACAGAGTTGTTGATTTTCATTCACTCATTACTTTAACATTCAGTGCATTTTTGCAGATGCTTTTATCTAAAGCGACTTACAATAAGTAAATTTGTTGGAAGAAAGTGCTCCCACTATGTTGAGGCCAATCATCAACTGAAATAATTTCTCATTCCTATACGACCAGGAAGTGAGTTTGTCTAATTCATTTTGAAGCAAAAATGTAATAAACGAAAAGATGTTAAGGGCTTCAGGCGGATGATTAAAAGAAATCTAGATTTAGGCAAGGTACGGAAACAATGGTCTGATGGAAAATCAATATGACATACAGTTTTCAGAGACCAGTTAAAGAGCAAATCATGAAAACCAAGAAAATGCAGCAGTAACTTTATGAAGCTAACAACAGTTGAGGGGCGACGAAGGTAAACCTGGTTGAGTAATTTATCCGTGCTGTTTCTTTGTCAGCTGTTTGAAGTCAAAGAAAGACTTTAAAACCACGTAACCAACTGGACAAAAATGGTAGTAGTTAAAATGTGTCTCATTTTTCTTCTGGTATGACTGAATACATTTTTGTCATTAATTTAATACATTTATGAGTTCAGTCTGGAGCACAACTTGTTTAAAGAGTCCTGAACCCAGAGCATCCCACCGAACAACAAAGTCTTCTTAAGGAAAAACTTCTTTGAAAAGTCTTTGTAGATGTCAGAAAAGTGCAAAAATATAACGTTTCAGACGAGGTGTCTGAATGGATGGTTTTTAAGTAACAGAAGATTTGGTGGCTGACAATGACACTGATGGTGTTTGGAAATGATAACTGTATTTGTCGTGAGTCTGGTGTTTGTTGGTTTGACTGTGGTTGTCTTATCTTATGTACAGTCAGGCTGGATGCACAGCAGAAGATTAGAAGCCATCCAAAAACATTTAGGATGAAGCCTTTTTTTTTCTTGCAGCCCAAAAAGACAAAACGTGGAGCAGTATAACAACGACAACGACGACGGCAGCAACGACGACGACAACAACAACAGTTGATCTTAAAGGTGGTGTGCGTGGCTTCTCTTCTCTTTTGTCTGTTTAATGTTGCTGTTACTCTTCACCATGCACTCCACTCCACTTAAACAGCCTCGAACATGCTGCTGCTTCCTGTTTAACGGCATTTCTCACCATTTTTCACCAGTAAAACAAAGTCAGACTGCCTCGATGTCGAAAGGAGGAAAATTAAGCAACGTTTTATAACCAATTACTGGATAACAATAATCATGTAACATCGAGGTCCAAAGCCACAAGCACATTTATCAGCTCGTGATTTCAAAGAAGAAAGTCTGTTGGTTTTCACTTCCTTACATTAAACGGAATCACCGTCTCAGCTGAACACAGCTTTCCTTCTCAGAAACTCTCGGGGATGAAAAAGTGAAAAATCTTCCAGCATGCATCCAGCCTTCACAGGGAGACGACATTTAAGGCGTAGAATCAATCTAAAAAGGAAATACTGTACAAGAGTCACATGACGGCCCAGCAGAGGACGAAGAGATAAAGAAGGAAAATCTGGAGCTTTTTCTTAAACATTTCGCTTTGTTTTTTCAACATATCACTTCTTCTTTTTTTCTTTGTACAAGTGTGTAAAGTTCACAGTCTGACTGAAGCAAACACACACATGAAAATCACCAGTGTGTGTTTGTCGCTTTGTTTTCTCTTCTGTACAGGTTGTGTGTGTCGTCACAACACACACACACACAAACTCACACCCACACCCACACCCACACACACAGGCACACACACAGGTTGGGTTTAGGTCATGTATGTTGCGTTGAGATTTTCAGCCAATCAGAAGGAGCTGAGCGCCTCCAGAGCCACTTCATAGCAGAACTTGTACTGCTCCTGTGGAGGAAACAAGGAAAAGCAAAGATTAATAACTCACTTTATTTACATTTAACTTGATCCGAGTATCGGCTGATGTTGCAAAACAGTTATTCTGCTGTAATTCATTGTCAACATATTCATCCTTGTAGGAGCAGCAGCTGATTAAGAAATAATAAAATGACACAAATGTCACTGGGAAACATGTCACCATACCAACATAGAGATTCTGGAGATGAGTAAGACTGATTACATTAGCTTAACCTTAACCCTAGTTCTATAAGCACAGGTGGAGATTTCTACTCTCCTCCAACCACGAGGAAGCCTAGCTGACCACCGCCTTGTCAGTGAACGCCTTCGGAGCCTCCAGCTGTGCTCATAGAATTAGAGTTACAATATTGTAACTATCAATCTAACTCACACAGGCTCTGCCCTCTACTGGACTCCATGGGTACAGAGGGTGGAGCCCAATGAATGCACGCCCTGCTTCAACACAACATGGACCCAACCACACTGACCCCGACCAACTACAGGTGTGGAGTTGCTGCAGCTCCCCTCATTCTGTAGGATCTAGACTGCCTCAGTGGAGATTGAGATGGCTGGGATTCGAACCGGGGTCGGCTGCGTACGTGCGTACATGGCATGCGCTCCAACCACTCCACCACCTGCACTGATATTTCCAATTTTTGACCGATTTCTTTTTGAATTAAATCAAAATCTGGAGACTGTCCATCATTTTGACACACTGGAGACCTTCGTCCATTCTCCAGTTTGGCAGCAGAGTGTTGGTTCTTCATTCATTGTTTTACAGAACACATTCAGGACAGTCTGCGCTGCACAATTCACAACATGTTTCGTTCTAATGAAATATCCTGCTTCAATTCTTATTGTTGACGTTTAACCTTTAGACAACAACGGTTTGCCTTCGGCTACAAACTGTTAGCTGCCTCAGACACAAAGGGAGGCTGCACCTTTGTTCACACTCACTGGAAGCTTCATTCAAAAACATCAAAAGAAACTTTTAATGTAAAAAACAGTGACAGTGCAGCCCTGGTGGCTCAGACCACACCACTTTGTTTGACAAAAAGTGTATTGAATTACAATATGCCAAGGCTGTCTAATTAAAAATATATATAATTAAAATGATAGATTATGACAGAATTTTTAAAACCAGTCTCTGGACAGAACCCCACATTAGCTGGGTCATTAAGGAGCACGGGGACATGTAGGAGTATCAAGGCCAGAGGGGGGATCAGTTCCAACAAGACCCTGAAAATGAGTCCATACATCTATATAACCATATGATACTATGTATAGGCTGTGAGGTTTGCACATATCCGGGTAGACACGTCCTGATTGGTTGGTTACATTTATGCACATTTTCAGTGTTGAGTCCAGTAGAGGGCGGAGCTCTGGTATTTTAAACAACAACCTTAAAGCCAACGAGGCTGTGCAAAAGAACAACAAACATTCTGCCATCCTTTGGTTTCCAGATGTGACAGTCCACACATACCTACATCTACATCCCTTTATGACTGACTAGTGAATATGAAGACAAGGCTGGCACATGAACATTTATGTATTTAATACAATCTACTTTAGCTAATACAGTTGTATATTATATTTCCTTCTTTCTAGATTAATCACACTGGACATTTAGAGATTGTCTGGGTAGATGACACTTTTTGTCAGTCTATGTTTTTTTATTGATGTATTATTTTTTTGGTAACAGGAAAGAGAGCTTCACCAGTCAGTAATGTGATGGATGTGTTAGTAACGTAAGAAGGCTGATGAAACTTAATAGTGTGAAATGAAATCATCAGAGCCCTCCATGGTTTCTCTTCATTATCAAAACCACCACTATAGTTTGATCGTCCTCCCCTGATACACGTGTGTCTGTGTGTGTGTGTGTGTGTGTGTGTGTGTGTGTGTTATGATCCTAACCATTGTCTCCACCATGTTTGTCTTGTTGTTCCTCAAAGTTTTCACGGTGTGGAACACATCCACGATGTTCTGCTGCTGGATCATCTCATTGATGCTGCAGATGGCACAGAATGTTCCAGATCGTCCTCCGCCAGTACTGAAGAGGAGGGGGAGGACACAGGATCTTCATCATCAATCAACAACATTGTCATCCTGAATCCCAACGCAATCTCGCAGGAGTTCATCAAACTCAAACAAATGAGGTTTAGACAACAAAACCAACGTTGGGTTTAGACGACAAAACCAACGTTAGTTTTAGACAACAAAACCAACGTTAGTTTTAGACAACAAAACCAACGTTAGGTTTAGACAACAAAACCAACGTTAGGTTTAGACAACAAAACCAACGTTAGGTTTAGACAACAAAACCAACGTTAGGTTTAGACAACAAAACCAACGTTAGGTTTAGACAACAAAACCAATGTTAGGTTTAGACGACACAACCTACGTTACTTCAAGATATGTTTGGAACCTTATTAACCTCAGTGATTGAGTTCCAATCAAAACAAGTAGAAGCTCATTATTAGCCTTAGCCAGCATGTTTGCCAGCTCAACATCGACATTAATAATAATTCATTGATCACCTCATGTGGACCAAAGAAAGTTCCATGCTGTGGATAATTAATTGATATTTTTGTCATTCTCGTCTATATAAAACACCTTAATATATACAGCAGACTGGTCTCTATACTAAGTGTTTTCTCTAAAAGCTTCTTTCAGTGTGATTTGCGGAAAATGAGACATGTGCTCAGCATTAAAGAGCCATCAGACTCAAAGCTCCAAGACAAGAGAAAAATCAATTTCCAGCAGCAGCTGATTGAACCATCATGTTTCCCCTTATCTCTGGTATTAACCAGTCTGTGAAATCAATAGCTGGGTCTGATTAGCCGGCACAGCAGCAGAGAAAGCTCCGTCCCCTTCACTCATTTATGGTAGTTGAATAGAAGATTCAGAGGAGCAGGTCAGGCTTATACTATCCAAATATGTATTTATTCACCGCTACACATCGTTTTTATCATTATTATCTATCATTTTAAAATGCCTTTTAATTTGAAATGATGACACCAAATTGTATACAATACTTAAAGCAGTGAAGCCCATTAAATCAATAGCTGTGGGTATTGATTTGATTTATATTCCCAGAAGACACCAGAGGTTTAACCAATGATTCTGTACAGCATTATCTGCTGCTCAATTGATTGTTGTTTGACATATTTTATTAAGCCACAGTAAAACGCTTTAAACTTAAAGACATAAACTGTTGATTTGTTTGCCATTATTCTGTTCTGAGGTTTCATTAGAAAGGAGCAGGATAGAACAGGTTGTATTTTAAATAGAGACAGAAAAAAACTCACATCAATGCCAGCTGTGAATTAACAATGAGCTGTTATAGAGGAGGCAGCTCGGATGACCTCCATTGAGTTTGTGTTGTTAGTGAAGTTCACTGCAATCTGTCCTCCATAGATTTGACGGCCTTGGTTTTCTTTGGTGTTTAACATTTATTTCACAAGATAAAATATTTAGATACAAATGTCCTTTTCAATATGGAGATCTGCATTCAAATTCACAAAACGTTTGTTTTAACCTGGCTAAGGAGATTATTTAAATAATAAAAGTCTCAGCTGGCTCCTTAAATCCTGGATAATTATTGGACCTAGGATTGTAGGTAGTTTGTTTATATCTATATGTTAACCTGCAAACAATGGCCTTGTAGGCTACTTTAAAAATACACCAATGTTGCAGTCTATACACGTAAGTGAAGACCAACTGACCCGACTGACAATATGCAGTGAAGGGTGTTTATATCAACGTACCATGATGAAGGGCTCAGGTAAGGTCAAAGTAGAGACAGAAGCTAAAATAATGATATATAATCAATGATAATATAACCAGACGATGACATGACTTACGTTGGTTTTGTTGTCTAAACCTAATGTTGGTTTTGTTGTTTAAACCTAACGTTGGTTTTGTTGTCTAAACCTAACGTTGGTTTTGTTGTCTAAACCTAACTTTGGTTTTATCTAAACCTAACGTGGGTTTTGTTGTCTAAACCTAACGTTGGTTTTGTTGTCTAAATGTAACATTGGTTTTATCTAAACCTAACGTGGGTTTTGTTGTCTAAACCTAACATTGGTTTTGTTGTTTAAACCCAACGTTGGTTTTGTTGTTTAAACCTAACGTTGGTTTTGTTGTCTAAGCCTAACGTTGGTTTTGTTGTCTAAACCTAACGTTGGTTTTGTTGTCTAAACCTAATGTTGGTTTTGTTGTCTAAAGCTAACGTTGGTTTTGTTGTTTAAACCTAACGTTGGTTTTGTTGTCTAAGCCTAACGTTGGTTTTGTTGTCTAAACCTAACGTTGGTTTTGTTGTTTAAACCTAACGTTGGTTTTGTTGTCTAAACCTAACGTTGGTTTTGTTGTTCAAACCTAATGTTGGTTTTGTTCTCTAAACCTGAAATTGGTTTTGTTGCCTAAACCTAGTTAAACATATATAAAACAGATAAACAGTAACATGTGTACGATACAGTATGCACTCTCTTGTTACCAAAAACCATCACATTGTTGTACTTTACTTTAATCGTCATTATGTAAAATTATTAGAATAGTGATATTGCTGTGTTTGCTTGAAATGAAGACATTAGCCAACACGGTTTCGGTATGAAATTTGTATAAAATTAAAAATTGCTCAACGACATCTAATTTGAATCTGAAAGTAATTAAATTGTTGGCTATTTACTGTATGTACGTATATAAAAAATGCTCTCAAGTTTTTAAACCAAGTCTGTGTAAATCTTACTTCACAAGTGCCAGAAGTTAAATGGTGAGTTAAGGTTATCTGTTTTTTTTTTTTTCTTGACACATCAGTGGGGAAAATTACGCACGAAAGCGTAAGCGTGTTCTAGTCTCTATCTGTTTACTTACAGACAATGTACGACCGTCCTCCCGTCACCGCCGTCATATTGCTCCTGCCACTTCGCCAACCTCCTGACCAGCTGGAGGATGGAGCGTTTAGAGAGTGGCGTGTCTCTGTAGGCCGGCCAGCCGATGAACTGGAAGTGCTGCACCAGACGGTAACCGTCCTGAGGCTGAGGAGAGATACATGTGGACATCAGGATCTTTATCTCCACAGTCAACAATGTGTGTGGGGGTGTTTTCACACTTTGTGCTTTTCAGGCCTATAAACCAACTCAGAGTGATTAGTCAGCATTTATTTTTCATATGAGAACTCTCCTCAAGACCTCAGACCCTCTGAAAGGAACTGCTTACTACTTTGATGTCCTCCAGAGGTGGTCGGAGTACAGTTCACTTCAGGTCCAAGTTCAAGTTCTTTTAACCTGTTCATTGTGAAACTTTTAATGCTTCATCCACTTTCCTTCATTGGGCCTAAATCTTTTAAATCTTTGTCTCAGTCTAAAAGCTGCTTTGTTGTGGTTTAGTCCAGCAATCGGCAAACTGTTTTTATATGAACCACCACTTTTAATTGTACTTGTAAAGCAACGTGACAGATCAACATTTAGGTTAACATTATGCTTATTTATGACAGCGAATCAACATTTAAATCTCAAACAGACCTGTGATTTTATTCCATGCTGGCAAAATGTATAGTATATAAACTGGGACTTTGTAGTTAAGTATGAGAGCTCTGTACAAGAAGGCTGCCATCTTCATGAAAACATCCACATCTGAGCTGAAATCATTAACCTACTAACCCCCCACCAATCTGGTTCATCTTCTTCTTCAATCAGGGAAGAGTGGGAGGGGGAAAAAGCAATCCAACTGTGGTAAACAGGCCACACAACAGCCGATGGTTGTGAAAGAGATAATTCATCATGGGGAGAAGACTGTAACTATTTGGTCTACAGAGAGACCTGAGATAGACTGACGTCCTGTCTAGGGTGTACTCTACCTTCACCCAATGTCAGCTGACACCCTACCCCCCCCCGGCGCGACCTGGCCTTGAATATAGGATAAGCGGTAGACGATGGATGGATGGATCAAAAGTTGCTTGTCTAAAAAGTCCTTCCTTCCTATTTGTAAGACATCAAACACAGTGGAGTTGTAGGCAGACACGGTCTCATTTAGGACTCCTACTCCAAACTGACAAATAGAGGACTGTTTGTGTATTAACACACTGATCTGCTGAAATTGGTTCTTGTTGCCTTTTTCTCAACAAAGACGACGTCTCATAATGTGTAATTCAATTTCATGGCAGTGACGTTTTCAGTTATGTGGCCCGAGGCGGCTGGCAACCGCCTCCTGAAACACCAAAACACACCACCGCCGCCACACTGATTTACTGCTGGACCTAAAACACACCACCAGATACAGCTGCATCTGTTTCCTCCGTCACTTCTCACTGCTCATTTATCCTCTCTCCTCCCCTAATCGATTTCCTCCATTTCACCTTCTAATCAACTCCTCGTGTAGACGTTTTACTCCTCTTCCTTCGATCCATCACTCACTCTACTTTTAGTTCCCCTCTTCTTTGTATATTTCTCTCTCCCTCGTAGTGGTTGGTGGTTCAGACTCAGTCTCTCAGTGTGAGATGCTGTTGTGGTGATGACATGAGCCATTTCACGCTACACTGGTGATGGGTTTGAGAGGCAGAGAGAGGATATAGAGAGGAGGTGGGGGGTTCACTAACTGCCACAGGAGCATGAAGGCGATAGCGAGTTGTAGCATCATGGATGGCTGAGAAAATGAGATGAAGAGGAAGCAACAAGAGGAGGTGAGGAAGTCGAGGGAAGGAGAGGCGAAGGAGGAACCAGGGGACGACTTCTCTACAACGTCCTCTTCTTATTGCACCACTCTCATTTTCTCTGTGGAGCCCCGACTAAACCAGGACTCAGGTAGTCCAACAGATACAGTGTGTTAGTGGTGTCGTCAGTTAGCGTATCTCCAGCTGCTCAGGCGGAAGTAAAGGTCACAATAAATGAAGAATGCATTTTATGTGTTGGTATATTGTGTTCCTCTGTGTATCGTTCCACTATCTGTTGTTATATGTCAAATATAGGTCAGTGAATGCATCTTTCTGAGTGTTTTATCTGTCTGCAGTCTGAGACAGAGAGTTTGTGGCAGTTATGGACCTGAGGCTCAAGTCATGGTACAGGATCAGGTTGTGGGCCTCTTAAAACAAGAATAGGAATCAGTAAATTCTGTTTTTCATTAACCTTAGGTCCTAGCCTTATCCCTCAGTGAAAACACCTAAAACAATGCACTTAAAATAAATCAGGTATAGCTCCCCAGCCATAAAGCTCACATTTACATTTCATATTAGGGCATTTAGCAGATGCATTTATCCAGTGACTTACAGTAAGTAAAGCTGTAAGGCTTGCATGCATCTGGTATCATTTGAAAAGGAAGAAGGTAAGGAATATGATTCCATTGTAAGGAAAAAATATTTTCCAAAAACAAATAGTAAAATATAAATAAATAGTAATAATTCTACTTTGAGTAGTGATGGATATTCATATCACTGTAAAGTTCCATGGCATGCAGGCAGACAAATGGCAAACGCAAAGGCCCACTGAGCTGGAACAGATTTCATTAAATTCCTCTGTCTCAGTGGATGACAATGATAATCAGATAGTCAGTGCTCTCTGTCCCCCTCGGGTGGCCATATTGAAGCACTACAAGCCATAACTCAACTGAAACTTATATTTACAAAGATATAAATGTCTGAAACTTCATTGTTAAAATACTTCTTAATAAGAATAGGAAGAACAACAGTTGGTGTAAGTATTGTAAATGCTGAAAACCTGTTTTCAGAAACATAAAAATACTTCAGATATGAGGTTTTGTATGCTGGAGGTGCAATTGGTTTCATTTTACGGGTATCCTGCAGTTCTTTTTGTTTGTTTGTTTTGTTTTTAATTGGGGGGCTATTAAGTTAAGCTGTCAATCTGGTCTTCCAACACAGACTGTGGACTGAGGAGTATTAGTGGAGAGTAGTTCTGACCCTTTTAATTAGCCTGTGAATCACTGCTGGTCTCACTGCTAATGTTTAATAGCACACACATGCATATCCCAGCCTTGCATTTAAACTCCAATTCACAGTTTATAAGATTTTCAACTGTATTTTATTGCTAAAACAGACTTTTACAGCAATTACCATACTCATAACAGCCAGCATACTAGCGATAGCATTCGTGATTAGCATTTGCGATAAGTATTCCCGATTATCGAAAGTGAATGTAAAGGTCCTTCATGATATTAAAAAAATCAGTGAAGTCAATCTATATTAAAGTCATGAAGGCCAAGGTCAGCAGTTCATGTGTTGCTTTTTATGTTCTGTACCTGTAGCATGGAATTAGCAAGCTAGCTTCCTAACTAGAAGCCCCTAAATGAGGGAAGCTGATGATGAACTGAGTTAATAACACTGACTCACCAGCTTTTATAATGTTCTGATTGTTTAATTTCCAGTACACAGAAAAGAGAGAAAAGGCCTATGATTGAAATTATACACTGGTTATAATTAAAAGGAGAGAATGACAGACATGACTGGGTGTGTCTCTACAACTGCACATGATGATATGTGTTGTAGGCTTGAGACACTTCAGCTAGAACTCTGGGGTTCAGATCCTCTTATAACACAGACCTATACCAGAAGAGAAGAACCATGGACATCAAACTGGGTCCAAAGAGAATGATGTCAGCACTCCGTGTCAGTGTTTGAACCTTGAACTAGTCCTGTATGAGACGGCTCTGAGTGTGTAAGTACCCTGGCCATGTTGCAGATCCTGAAGATCCGATTGATGATGTCTTCATCAATGTCTGCCGATATGAATTCGACTTGGATGGGACCGTAGCAACACGAACTCTTCTCTGGCCAGTACTGCATACACAGCTGGAAGGAAACAGACAGACAGGGAAACAACATTTACATGGATTTATTTTGGCTCTTGCATGTTCAAGTTTGCTCATACCAGTAGGGCAGCACCATATAGCCTATTAGTTCAGCATGGACATAGTGATGTAATAGTCACATCCCAGCATCTGTGCTGTTCTCAAATTAAGTCTTACACGTCACTCTAGCTGCTTGATACAAAGGAAAACTTTCAATCCCATGTGATTAATTAGCTACCGTCTAGATCGCAAGGTTTGTATAAGTTATGTAGCTACATTCATGAATTGCTGAGTAACTACTTAAAATATTAATTTGTTTTCTGGTAGAAAACGTTAATTAAAAGCTTCTCAGCTGCCACATTGATAAAAGTGATTTGAGGAAGTACTGATTAGTGTAAAGTCTGTGTGTTTGTACCTGCGTTGCGTCCATCTCATTCAGCATCACGATGGATGAACAGTTGTAGTCGAACACCAGCCTCCAGAAATCGCCCATCGTGTTTGGCAAAGGATGCTGGGTAACAATAAAGGCCGCTGGCTGTTTGTGACTCTGGAAGGTTGAGACCACAAATTAATAACAGCAGCAGTGGAGCAAGAAGACATTTCATCAGACATGAACATCCCATAATGTCCACTCACGTCCATCAATGCAGCGTTGATGTAATTGGAGCTCTCTCCATCCACAGATATGAGGAAAGGCAGACATCTGTCCGCTGATAGGACGTCCATACTGCGGTTTTTGTCGTGGTTCCTGGGTAGCAGACCCACGCTGCAGTCCTCTGGGCGGACTCTAGGGGTCACTATGTTTAGAGTCTGGTTGACAGAGAAGAACTTTATTCATCCTACATTTACTTAATCTAATCTTACAAAAACACAACACATTTATTGGATGAAATAGGAGAGCAAAGAACTAATTAGAAAGTTGAGTCTTTTTATTTATTTAATTGTTTATTTGTAGAGGGCAATGCATATTAATGAACACTTGGTGCAAATACATCACTGTGTAAATATGCCGGATTTAGCTAGAAGCTAATTTCCATCCACAGTCCTCAAACAGAGCGACATAAAACATTGGGACATTACATTGTGAAACTCGCCGTTGAGTTTTGTTTACTCATCATAAAAGTAACTGGTTCATTTAACCGTGAAAAAGGTTTCTGTCGACCGTAGCCTCACAAGTTAGCCAATACAAATGCGTACTGAAAAAAGTCCTCAACTCAACACAAGTGAAGAGAACAAGGAAGAGTTAGAGAGGCATTATAGCACTCTGTAGTTCTTCCTGGTTTCCAACAACGTCGCTAAGAGCATGAAGAATAACACATTTTAAAAGCTGCAGAGAACTGCATCATCATCTCCAGTGTTTCTGTCTTCCGTATGGTGATGTGTGTCCCAGTGAAACAGAATGGACAGGAAGGACATAAACTTGATTTGATGGTTGAAAAGATGAGCTCACCACCTTCTCTCATGCATAGTCCTAATGAATTTAGACCTGAACCCTCAGGGACTATGATGACATCATCTGGTATATGAAATTGCTTGAAAAGGTATAAATATGAATGGCACAGAGATTTATCAAGTAGTCTTGATGACACCAAACTAGAGGTGTAACGATTAATTCGATTAATCGATAAATCGATCGTCAGTCCTATAGATTCTACTAAATTGATCTGCTAAAATAAATAAATAGAATGAACCGTTTTGGCTTCACCAATAATAGATATAAATGCATTTAATCGGATTAATCGTGATTTTAACGTATGATTAATGTTTTAATACCTTTAAGACACTCTCTCCCCTGCCAGCATGTAGTCTATTGAATAATGTTCAAAATAAATGAGCAATGTTTAATTACATTTTTGTATTCAGCATAAAATATTATACAGGACTATGTATTATGTTATTAAATATGTTATTTTTCACATTTCAGAAGAATACACATAGTCTCACTTGCATTATTGCATGTTTATTTCATGGATATAGAATTTTGGTTACAAGTTACTGAATCGAATCGTGGTTTACAGAATCGAATCGAATCGAATCGTTAAAAAAAAAAAAGATCGTCCTTGAATCGAATCGCCAACTACTGTATCGTTAATCGAATCGAATCGCTGTAAAGCCAAAGATTCACACCCCTACACCAAACACTTCAATCAGATCTACAACTGTAGGTTTTTTTTAATGTTTTTTTTATGCCTGATTGGAACGTCTTCCAGCCTCTGTTCTTATGATCCGAGAGGTTTAGTCAAATAATCTATATACTTGTTTTAGTCAAAACTTGACTTGTGGGTAATTGCCTCAGGTAAAGTCTGCAGAAATTCAGACTTACATAAAGTGTTCATGAAGAGCCTCAATGTCAGAGAATGGGGAAGTTGGGTTTGGACCTAGCTCTGCGATGCTAAAAGTTTCAGATTGATTGATGGATAGATGTCATGATATTATTGGTTTGTATTAGTCGTCATATTTTATTTTCCAGGAAGGAAAAAATATTGGATTTTTTTATAGATTTTTTTTCCATAAAAATGTTGCATATATTGTTAAATAGGTGAAGAATATGAGCAGGATGTGATTCATTTCAGCCCAAACAAGGAATGAATGTAAGTCCAGTTAGTGTTTGAGGGCCCTAGTTTCGTGGCGCAGCGCAGGGTGGCGGAGCCGGCGCAATGCAAGTTTCGACCCGCGCAGCCTTGCGCACCGTCAGTTTGGCAGTTTGGTGGATCGCCTGCGCCAAGATGGGTGTGGCGGCGCAGCAGGGGGAGGCGTCACAGATTCAGCTTGGCGTAGCGGAAGTTTCGTGGCAAAAAGCCTCGCCGAGACTGCGCTGAAAGCTCGCCAGCTCCGACCTGGTCTACTTTCGGCGCAAGGCGTAAATAAAGTCCATTCATTCAAGGCGAATCACAGCTGGCGAGTGGAAGTTTGGCTGACGGCGCGCAGTGCGCACACGTCACCGAGATCTCACAGGCAGGTTTCCACAGTTCCAGGCACATTTAAATGCAATAAATAATCACAACAAACACTATTTAATGCAACTAATTGAATCAACACATGAATTTATATCTATATAGATTGTCCCGTCACATCTGACGTCAGATCAAAGGCGGATGGCACGCATAACGGAAACTCAGCCTCTCGGACCAAAACATCTCCCTCTCTCTCTCCTGTTTTTTATAATATCGGCATTGTTATTATTATGATACGCACGCACAGCGCGTGATGAGCGTGGTGGGAGCGGCGGCGCTGCTTCTGTCATCGGGTTGTCAAGTGACGGAACTTGCACTGAACCTCCCCTAACGCATTAAAGGAGAGGAGAGGAGCTCATTTGATTGGTGAAGATCTGAATCGGCTGTATTAATCCCAGTCCACGCCTCGTCTCCTCCTCGTCTCCAGTGTTGGGAACGTTACTTTAAAAAAGTAATTAGTTATAGTTACTCACTACTTGTTCCAAAAAGTAACTGAGTTAGTAACTGAATTACTTTATAATAAAAGTAACTAGTTACCAGGGAAAGTAACTATTTGCGTTACTGTAAAAAAAAAAAGTTGCTTTATGTCAAAGAATTTGGATTTTTCTTGTAATGAGATGGCAAACTGTAGTCTTGTAGTCTAGCCTACTCCTATAGTCGCGTAGCGTGTAGTCTTGTGTATAATAATTGAGATCGCATTCTCCGCACCTTGCATGCGGGAATAATTAAAACTTGAGGAGAAATTATACAGTGGGAGACGCTGTCTGTCATATATCACAAAACAGGGTCAGAGCGCACAGCAGTAGACATAATGACGGCGAGACCCCGGTGCCTCCACGAGCCGCCGCGCCGTTCATCATCATCATCACCACCGTCTTCACCATCCGCGCTCCACAGCTGCACCGGATTCCCGTCCAACACCAGAACGGCGGGACACCGGGGCCCGCGTGGCCCTCCGCGTGGCCCTCTGCATGGCCCTCGAGCCTGCGCGGTGCATGAAACTTGCAAAGTCCAGGCGGACACACCCCGTCGGCGTGGCGCAGGTGCGCTGAGAGCTGACTGCGCCTGGTCTACGAAACGTGTTTGCTCACCTGGAACTCGTCTTTGATCTGACTGGAGTTGGTCTGCGGGTCCAGTCTGCTGATGTTGTAGTAGATGGCTCTGAACTCACACACTGGTATGGCTGTATTCCCACATAGACATGCCTCCAAGATGGCGTCATGGACAAACACATACTGCTCCTGCAACAAAGAGTCACACTGTGTTTTAATACAAACCGATCATCATTCTGTGGCTGATGATGATCACAGACATTTCTCAGTGAATCCTGGGACGGCGGGATGATACAGGAATATATGATCATGGGGATAAAGTCACTCAAAATAAGTTGATCATGGTGGATTTCAATTATCAGGATGATCGTGATTATCGTGACGTGAAATAAAAATACAGGAATTATCAGAACAGCCTCACATAATGATGTTATTTATTTATTTATTCTTTATTTATACAGGGCTATTTTATGACTCATCATTATCTAATTGAAGCTTGTTTGACTAAAAAATAGATGTGTCCTATCTGAGATTTAATAAAAAAAATATTTGATTCATGTGGGATAACATATCTTTTAGTGTCATTTTAAGAATATTTTTATTATTTTGGTAGGATAATCCTTTCTTTCCATATCTTCGCATGCATCTAATGTGATGGACAGATGATGTTGTATTTTGTACATATTGTTAAGTTTATTTGGCTTTATGAAAAAAAAAACAGAATCTGCTGCCTCTTCAAGTCTCCAAAGAAGCGTTCCTTCTCTTTGTGTGTGAATTAATTCATGTGTGCAGCCTGATGGTGAATTAAAGGGAGTTGTGTCCTCCAGTGTTTCTGTAAAAACACCAGCAGCTACTGTACATGTTCATTTTCCTCTCACGTCATCTTTGCAATTTATCTACACTTGTTTAATTTTTTTATTTCTCCGTTTCCTCTCACCCTTCTGTTTTTCAATTTGCCTTGCACTTTCTGCATTAGCCTGTCTGTCTGTTGAATGTTAATTGTTGCCCTTGTAGCAGGGAGGAGAGTTTTAAAAGCATCAGTGAAATGTCCTCTGTTGGCCATTACCTAGACACACACACACACATGCGTGCGCGCACACACCCACACACAATTGCTCTCCCTGGTGCCTTTTAAAAGATTAATTGCTTTGTGTTGTGCAGAGCAGGATTATAACAGCGTCAAGCAGCTTCAACACTGACACAAATTGCTCCCACACATATTCAAAATGCAGGATGCATTTAGCTTGGTTTCAAGTGTGCACGCACACACACACCCGCACACACTAACACACACACAAACGCACACATAAACGCACACACACGCCTCTCTTTCATACTGTCATATGAAAACACTCAAAGTGAAGCCCTGGTAACTTTCTAAAGCCCTTTCACAAGTCAATTTCAGTCTCCAGGTTCAGCTGTCAGGTTGAGAACGAGGCTGTCTGTCTTTATTCCTGCTACTGTTCATCAGATGTACAAATGGAAGGCAGGATGGATGAGGTCAGGTTGAGGAAGTTTAAAGGAGAAATGAATGCCAACACCCAACGTTTGAAGGCTCTTTAGAAAACGATTGATAGAAACTAGAACAAACAGTGAAAATGGCCAAAAACCAACATGAGTGTTCAGCTGACAATAAGGAAGAACTTTTCAGGAATGAGATTCTTAATGATTTACTAAAGAGAAAACAAACCAACTCTGTCTCACATCATATTGATGAGCGTAATAGCTACGTTGGTCCACAGTAGTAAAGCATATTCATTGTTCAACCCAAACATGATGCAATTGCACACAAGTCAATGCAAAGACAAATTTGAGCCTTTTGAGTCCTACATCATTAGATCAGTTGGGGTAAGTTAATCTGTGGACTTTGGTGTGATTGTTTTTGTATAAACTAAAAATAAAAAGCCTTTGACCCTAAAAAAAACAAAATCAATTTCCAACTGGCATGGAGTTTTGGTTTCTCACTATTTGGAAAACTTCAAAAGCAATGCAATGTCAAACTTACAGTGTGAAAGTGTGTGTGTGTGTGTGTGTGTGTGTGTGTGTGTGTGTGTTTGAACTAGTGTCATCTATTATTCAGGTAATGTTTAATATTGATAGGCTGATTGGGATGGATGATATCAGACTGCTTGAAGAACTGAGATGCTTTTTTATGCTGCTGCTGCTCAAACCTGAACTAGAGAAGGACAGATACGTCTGAACGCATCAGAGATGTAGATGTTAGTCATGTTTTTGTAGAGCTTCTCGTCAGGTCTACAGACTGCTGTATTTCTCATTAGTGCCTAAGGATTTCTTCCTACTTGGATTCAAAGTCTCTGTACATAATGTTTCATCCTACGGTCGTCCAACTAAACAGAGTGTCTCTTGTCGATGGACATACTAACCTCTGTCTGGACCATATTGACTCGTTGTGATCTCAGCTCTCTGATGCAGTTGAAAATGTCCACCACACCTTCATTCTCTGCCATGTCCAACATGATGTCCACTGCTATGAAGCAGCCCGTCCTCCCTGCACCGGCACTGAGGAGACACATACACAACCAATGTAGATCTGAGGACTAGATGTAAAACATGTTGTTTTCAGTGCTTGATAACGTTGTGATATGAGGATTCATCAAAACATTGACATAGTAAACAAGTTGTGTGTCCACCATCGGACCTGATCTATCTATCTAGCTGATTAGATACATAGCTACATAGCAAACTGGATACCTAGTTAATTTTATAACTAGATACCTAGCTAACTATCTCAATACTTAGTTACATAGCTAACACCTAGAAAACTAGCCAGACATCCATCTCCAGAGCTGTGCCTTCTCTCTTCCTAGTGAGCTGTGACAAAACATCCCAGCCTCACTGACAACAATCTCCATTTAGTTTTTTCCTCGTCACATGACCACTGAAAACTGTTCAATGTCTCATCTACTTCAATTCTATTTCTATGAGGCAAACAGGACAAAGAAAAGATGGATGAATTGAATGCAAAGGAGGGAGAGAGGGGGGATGTTGGGGAGACGTTATAGAAGTGGTTGTGATAGAAGTGGCCATCACAGGGAGAGATGAAGGGAGGAGAGGGTGCTGAGAGGGTGAGGTATGGAAGGATGGGAGAGGGGGGAGAAAGCTTATCTTTCACTTGACAATCCTCTGATGGTTTTCAGGGACAGAAAGAGAAGAAGGAGAAGAAGAGGAGGAGGAGGAGGTAACTCCTCAGCAGATTACCTGTCAACCTCTGTGATTAATGTCGAGACCAGAATACTGCTGCTCCTCTGTGTGTGTGAGTGTGAAGGCCTCATGATACAGTCCAACAGCATCACACTGGCCCCGGATATTGGAAGCGACTACCATAACTTCCTGTCTGTCTGTCATCTACTACAGCTGTCTGTTGAATGTCTCCTTGACTCGTTTCCTTCCCTCTCTGCCTGTGTGCACTTCTTGTTTCATCTTATAGCATGTCTGTCTTTTGTCCCTGTGTGTCTCTGTGTGTCTCTGTCCCATCAGTGGAATCAGAGTATTATAATGAAATCTCTCTAACAAACAAGCTGACCCCTCTCGATTCCTTTGCCCTGTTTGTTGATCGGGTGGTTTGGCTAAGCTAGCGGTCATAGAGGAAGTAATCACGTAGCTTGACCCGGATGTTTGCCGTTGCTATGACAACAAGTGAAAGCTACCGCTAGCTTAGGCAAACTACCTGCTCAATAAACACAAATAAGATGACAATTTGGCCCATATAAAATTAACCAACAATAACCATCAACAGCCATTACCTTATTTTTTCGTGTTTTATCCTACGAATATCAAAATGACGGCAGTGCGCATATGCACCCCTGCAGTGAAAAATGGCTTCCATTCCTTTCATTCATAATGGAAAATGCAGCATAATGCAGCATTTTAAAGCTGTTCCGGCATTAAAGTACGTTTTGATGACATTCCTAGCGAAAAATATGCATTTTGTTCTCATATTAATCCTTCAGTGAATGTATATGATCTTTCGTTTGTTGGTTAGGGTTAGGGTAAAAGTTAAGGTTAGAATTGGAGGAGCCTGGGATCGAACCAACAATTTTGCGGTCGCCGGCTAACCCCCTCTACCTCCTGAGCTAAACCCCGCGAAGGCTATGGTCAGGTTTAGGTCTGATGGTCTCTAACTACCAGCATAAAGCTCATTGTTTACTTAACTACGGCTCTATGTAATATGTAGGAAATCATACGAAAATATCGTACTTTACTTTTCGTACTTTTTAGTACGAAAGCTGAGTGAGAGCAGCCTGTATTATTGGTTGGTACTATCTGATATAAGCATGCGCCACGTTTTGTTTTACAGGAGGAAAAAAATATTGCATTTTGATACAAAACCATGAAGAGAAATATTTTTTGTCTTTTTTTTTTTTTGGCTTATATTGTTAAATGAACAATGTGGCCGATGTGATTTTTTTTTTTCATTTCAGCTCGACTAAGTCTACCTCTATGACAGCTGTGTGGTCTCACCTGCAGTGTGCCACGATGGGCCCAGCATCAGGCGGGTTGAGGAACTTGACCTGTCGGATGAAGCCCAGCAGTCCAGTGGCATAGCAGGGGACACCATGGTCGGGCCAGCTGGTGAAGTGAAACTGACGGAGTTCACGGATCTCATGATGACCCTTCTGAAAAAAGGAGAGACGTTCACTCAGTAGTATATCTTATTGTGGTAACTGCAGAAAACAGACTGTCTGACATTCTGTCTGTTGATGATGACGAATGCTTTGAAGCCATGAGTGTTATCATGTTTCTTCTGGGGGACTGACAGGAAGACACATTTACAGCAGGGACTTGAGAGGCCTCTCTGGCTTCAGATGGAAAATAAATCGATGTGGTGGATGTCGAGGAGGCACTTTGGGCCACTTCTGGGAACCAGAGACTGGGAGAATTATCGTGCCTCATTTGCCTAATTTACAGGGGAGATTTGAGGAAACTGATGGCCATTTTGGCTCTAGAAAAAAGATTAATTGATTTGACAAATCTCACGATGGCCCTTTAGGGAGCGACTTACAGGAGAAATGATGCCATGGTTCAGTTAAGCTGCCAGACGTTTTAGATTACTCACAGTCATCCCAGCTCGTTTCTGTACAAGACATCTGAAAGCTTTAAAATACCGTTTTATTACAACTCAAACAACATGGAAAATGGAATGTGCTTTCATTTAAAAATTTAATTTTGAGGAAAGTATAATTTTGTGGCTTGCCAAAAGACACTCAGGAGGAAAGTGTTAGCTGACAGAAAAACATAATTAATTTGACAGTACAGCACTGATTGGATGTCTTCTTCGGAAGAGAAGACAGACGTTGCTGAGATTATCAGAGGGAAGAAAACATCCACCAGATAGTAACGTTGGAAAAACATAGGGACAGTTTCCTGTCTGACAATGGGGACATTATTAAGGTCAACTTTACAGCTTAGAGTTAAAGTAATCTGAGTAGCTTAATAGCATTGGTAGCGTGGTAGCAACCTGCCAATCACAAGGTAGCCCTGCCTTGTATTGTCTTGTATCCCCTGCTTCCTGGTCAATTTGACTCTAAATGGGCCATAATTCACTATATAAATATAGAGATAATAAATCAAGTGAGAAATCTTTTTCATGACTGTGAATCAGTGCAGCTGTGTCCTTCGTTGAGCAGCTCGCAATTTGGTCGGGGTGTTTTTCAGTGTTGAGAAAGCCTTGAAGTCCTTGAGGTTTTGTTTGGAGGCTCAGGATTGTCAGAATACTTACTTTAGGACAGGACTAGATGTCAAATCTGACTGATTTTTACACACCAGTTTAAACTTGTTTATGTTGTTTCTTGTTTGCTTTTCATATTACTAGGCTCAGTTACTGAGGTCTTTGTTTGTATTTGTTTTCTTTCAGATGGTTAATAGCTGTTAAAGAGACACTTTTGGTTATATGGATTTATATGATTTTGATTGCATCCACTGGTCCTTTCTGTATTTGTTTTGCCTCCTGGCTGTGTTTTGCAATAAACTAAATCCAGTTGCAATTAAATAAAATTGCTTTCTTTCACCAATTCCACCTGATATAACGTTGCGTCTCCTTTCCCTTGCGAGCTGGATCATAAAAGTATGAAGGAAGCAGTGGACACGGATGTGACTCTTATCCAACAGTAAGTAATTAAACATGTCCTTAACCACAGAGCTGCTGCATAGCTATAAACTAGCCTTTTATTTAGGTATCAGAGCAGCGACACCAACTTGAACCTGTCACCAGAAACGTATATAGAAATATCCCAGCTGTTTGACAACTTCAGAATGCATCATAAGCTGTGCATCTTTCCTTCAGCCTCACTAAACATTTCTGCTTTAATATTTCAAACCAATCTTTTCCCTTATTCGGTTGTAAAAGAAACAGGGTTTAAACGTAAAGACATGGCCTCCTCATTTGACTTTACTCTCCACGAATGTAAGTGTAAGGCTCTCATTCAGGCTCAAGGTCTGAATCTTTTGTTTTGGTGTATGCTTAAGGATGAGGAGGTGAAAGACAGGAAATAGACTGGGTGGGAAGGAACAGAGGTCAGTTCAAGTGGGACAAAGAAACATGAGGAAAGGAAAGGAAAGGAAAGGACAAATGACAGAGAAGGAAATACACATCTGAGAAAGCCATTGGATGACAACTGGACTCCTTATTGCTGTAGAATTACTTCTGGAGTTCGATGGCCGTTGTATGGGGCTTTGAATCGATGATATCAATGCTGTTGTTAATATTGTCATTTCTCACTGGTTTTATAAAAAAATCTGCATTTCATGGCTGAACGGGCTGAAAATGCCATCTACTGTTTTAAATCAGTTCTGAGATGGACTCAATATTACACATCATGAAATTGGAAAAGGTTACAACATCTAATCCGACTCTCCTCCACATAGCGTTTATCATTTTACTGTGTAACATTACAATCACATCAAAAGTCTGTTCTCTCCTTTATATTTACTGGTTATTAATCTGTCATCACATTACAACATCTGGTGATACGGTGTTAATAACCGATTATCTGCTGATAGGCAACAAATCCAACGTTAGGTTTAGACAGCAAAACCAATGTTAGGTTTAAACAACAAATCCAACGTTAGGTTTAGACAGCAAAACCAATGTTAGGTTTAAACAACAAAACCAACGTTAGGTTTAGACAACAAAACCAACGTTAGGTTTAGACAACAACACCAACGTTAGGTTTAGACAAAACCAACGTTAGGTTTAGACAAAACCAAGGTTAGGTTGAGACAACAAAACCAACGTTAGGTTTAAACAACAAAACCAACGTTAGGTTTAGACAACAAAACCAATGTTAGGTTTAGACAACAAAACCAACATTAGGTTTAGACAACAAAACCAACGTTAGGTTTAGACAAAACCAAGGTTAGGTTGAGACAACAAAACCAACGTTAGGTTTAAACAACAAAACCAAGACAGAGGTTGCTTTCATATGAGCAATTCTAGAGTTATACACACATATTTGTATTGAGTTTGAATAAGTTTTATTGATTTTCTCTTGAACAGCTTCTCTTTGAATTGTGTGTTGAATCCGTGTTCTCTTTGTGCATCTCTGTTTCCATCCATCCATCTGACAGCTTATGTATTTCAAGAAAGAACGATTTCAAGCCTTGCAGGAGAGGAAGAATGCATTAAGTTTCCTTAACAACCTCAAAGAGTGAAGAATGAATGTGATCATGACATTCAGGAGCTGAAGAGTGGGAAATAATTGCTAAGACTTAAAACTGAGTTGTTTCTGTTTTTTGTGGCTGCTCCTCACTCTCCTGTCTGGAAGTGTCTGTGAAGCTTCAGATCAATTAAAATCACTGGACTAGAGATTTGATTGAAGGTGTTGTTACAGATATTAACCTACCCAGTAGTATGGTGGGTCCACTCCAGTCAACTGAAGACAGGTTGTCTCTGTTTTCAGTTACACTGTATGGGTCTGACAGAATTTCAGGCCTTGTAAACAGACCCACTTCAAGGGGGGGTTCCTCCAGTCCATCTGTCCTATCAGTGCTGATCCACCTAGCCGTGTTTGTTGTCCTGTAGCTTTGTGTACACTGCTGAGTCCGCAGTCTGATTGTTTGTTTGGTTTCTTCAGATCTGAGTGCCATAGACTGGATTCATGTTTTGGATGAAGTCCATGGTGTAAAATAAGTCCAGTAAATACTGAGAAACTGTGTTTAGTAAAATCTTTCAAACGTCTCAAACGAGATTTAAAGTTCTCGGTTAAACTGGTTTCAGATTGAGGAAAGAATTGAACAGGATCTGAATAAAATCAGTTCAAGAAAATAATTTGATTTACTTTGGTTTTGTTGTCTAAACCTAACGTTGGTTTTGTTGTCTAAACCTAACGTTGGTTTTGTTGTCTAAACCTAACGTCGGTTTTGTTGTCTAATCCTAACGGTTTTGTTGTCTAAACCTAACGTCGGTTGTGTTGTCTAGACCTAACGTTGGTTTTGTTGTCTAAATCTAACGTTGGTTTTGTTGTCTAAACCTAACGTCGGTTGTGTTGTCTAGACCTAACGTTGGTTTTGTTGTCTAAATCTAACGTTGGTTTTGTTGTCTAAACCTAACGTTGGTTTTGTTGTCTAAACTTACGTCGGTTTTGTTGTCTAAACCTAACATTGTTTATTGTTCTCTAAACCTAACGTTGGTTTTGTTGTCTAAACCTAACGTTGGTTTTGTTGTCTAAACCCAACGTTGGTTTTGTTGTCTAAACCTAACGTTGGTTTTGTTGTCTAAACTTAACATTGGTTTTGTTGTCTAAACTTAACGTTGGTTTTGTTGTTTAAACCTAATGTTGGTTTTGTTGTCTAATCCTAACGTTGAATTTTGTTGTCTAGACCTAACGTTGGTTTTGTTGTTTGAACCTAATGTTGGTTTTGTTGTCTAGACCTAACGTTGGTTTTGTTGTCTAAACCTAACGTTGGTTTTGTTGTCTAAACTTACATCGGTTTTGTTGTCTAATCCTAACGTTGAATTTTGTTGTCTAAACCAAACGTTGGTTTTGTTGTTTAAACCTAATGTTGGTTTTGTTGTCTAATCCTAACGTTGAATTTTGTTGTCTAAACCTAACGTCGGTTGTGTTGTCTAGACCTAACGTTGGTTTTGTTGTCTAAACCTAACGTCGGTTATGTGGTCTAATCCTAATGGTTTTGTTGTCTAAACCTAACGTCGGTTGTGTTGTCTAGACCTAACGTTGGTTTTGTTATCTAAACCTAACGTTGGTTTTGTTGTCTAAACCTAACGTCGGTTTTGTTGTCTAGACCTAACGTTGGTTTTGTTGTCTAAACCTAACGTTGGTTTTGTTGTTTAAACCTAATGTTGGTTTTGTTGTCTAGACCTAACGTTGGTTTTGTTGTCTAAACCTAACGTCGGTTTTGTTGTCTAGACCTAACGTTGGTTTTGTTGTCTAAACCTAACGTTGGTTTTGTTGTTTAAACCTAATGTTGGTTTTGTTGTCTAGACCTAACGTTGGTTTTGTTGTCTAAACCTAACGTTGGTTGTGTTGTCTAGACCTAACGTTGGTTTGGTTGTCTAAACCTAACGTTGGTTTTGTTGTCTAAACCTAACGTTGGTTTTGTTGTCTAAACCTAACGTCGGTTTTGTTGTCTAATCCTAACGGTTTTGTTGTCTAAACCTAACGTCGGTTGTGTTGTCTAGACCTAACGTTGGTTTTGTTGTCTAAATCTAACGTTGGTTTTGTTGTCTAAACCTAACGTTGGTTTTGTTGTCTAAACTTACGTCGGTTTTGTTGTCTAAACCTAACATTGTTTATTGTTCTCTAAACCTAACGTCGGTTTTGTTGTCTAGACCTAACGTTGGTTTTGTTGTCTAAACCTAACGTTGGTTTTGTTGTCTAAACCTAACGTCGGTTGTGTTGTCTAGACCTAACGTTGGTTTTTATGTCTAAACCTAACATTGGTTTTGTTGTTTAAACCTAATGTAGGTTTTGTTGTCTAGACCTAACGTTGGTTTTTGTTCTCTAAACCTAACGTTGGTTTTGTTGTCTAAACCTAACGTTGGTTTTGTTGTCTAAACCCAACGTTGGTTTTGTTGTCTAAACCTAACGTTGGTTTTGTTGTCTAAACCTAACGTTGGTTTTGTTGTCTAAACTTAACATTGGTTTTGTTGTTTAAACCTAACGTTGGTTTTGTTGTCTAAACCTAACGTTGGTTTTGTTGTCTAAACTAAAGATTTATTTGTCCCAAGGGAGATTTGTCTTGGACAAAATGCTGCCACCCCATACCTTAAATGAATAAATTGCCTTGCCTTATGGCCTGTGTTTAGGAGATTTAGGGGATGAATGAGTTGGGATTGTTCCTGAAACCTAATGTCGACAGAAAGTGACAATAAAAATGGTCAGTTCCTGTCTCTCAGTATGAAACCAACAGACTAAATTATGTGACTGATGATCTACCATGAAACTGTGAAGGTTTCCAGAATATTTAACAAATAAACACCTTTTGGATTTACTTCCATAGTTTGACTGATTCTGACACTCATACATGATTGTTTCTTGTGATCTGTCTCTTTTCATCTTTGTCTTTGAGTCTCACTGTGTCCTCGTCTTTTACTTAGCATTGAGTTAATCTCCTTGGACGTGACATTAATAAACCTTTTCATTAAGAAGCTGTTCTCAGTATTTCCTGCAATTAAAGCTCTGTAGGTGCAGAACCTGTCTTCTCTCTCTCTCTCTCTCTCTCTCTCTCTCTCTCTCTCTCTCTCTCTCTCTCTCTCTCTGTTGTCCTCTTCCTTTGCTCTTCACTCACTGAACTACTGTAGTTTAAAGATGGAGGATTTGGTACCGTGTGTGTATTAGAACGTTTTAATGCACACTGAAAAATGACAGGCATTTCAAAGTCAGCTTTCCTTTGAATTTTAGAGGAGCTGCACACACACACACGCACACACACACACACACAGAGGTGGTGGATTAATGGCTTGCTAAACGAGCTGACAGCGATGACTTGAAACCTCGTTTTCATAAGCTGCTTTTTCACAAGGGGAAGGAGGAAATAAATAGAGAGAGACAGATGGAGGTAAAGAAGGAGAGAAAACACAGGGCAACAGGAAGGAGAAACACTTTAGTTATGTGTATGTATTTTACATGATTTGAATAATTATTTTGCATCACTGTTAACTTTGATGCATTTTTAATGAAGGTCATGAACGTAATACGTAAAGTAGAGTTAAGTAGAAAGTAAAATGGGTAAATACAGAGAAAAATGGATACAACACAGAGAATAAAACAACACAATGTCAACTAAGTAGTCTGTAAAATCAGAGATTTGGATCAGAGCCTTTTTGTCTTATTGTTAAGTGCGTTTCAACCATTTCTCCATTTACTGAGAGAACATCATCACAACAATGATGGAACATTATTCCACTTGTTCTCATTTGTTCTCCTCTCTAATCCCTCCTGACTGATAACGCTGCTTTCAAGCCTCGTCTTAGACAGAGAGACAAGCGAGCAACGCTTCAAATCCCCAGTACACTTGCTGTGATGGTGAAACAGGTTTTATTGGTAGAAAACATAGAGGCCATCAGTAACATCACAGCATTCATATTCTGTGTGGTGGTACGACATCATATAAATGACAAAGAAAATCAAAAGCTGCATCATTTTGTGGAAATCACTTCAATCCTAATGCCTTATTAAACTGTTTGTAGAAGTGGCATCTTGCTGGGCCATTTTTATATGTATTTACTATTTTTACAGGCTTTTTCTGTTTGTATTTGTGGATAATCACCATAGAATATTCATAATCTAAAGGAGTGTTCACATCAAACGGGAAGGGAATTTTTACCTTGTGTTACTTGCTAGTTTGAACACAGGATCATTTTTGTTAATTGGTGTCATTGGCAACTGTAGAGGAGGCGGGGCTTACCACCATGTTTCATCCATCATGGCTGAAATCACCACTATTGCTGCTTTCTACATAAACAAACCAAACACCGTCCTATCTGAGTTCATAACATCATCCAGAGGTGCTCGGTTGAATTTCAGCAACAAGACAATCATCAGCTGGTTTACTACAGCTGGATGAACCCAAAATAAACTATTTAGCTGTGATTTAATAAGAATAAACAAATAACATGAATGCTGAAATAACTACATAATCAGTAAAGAGTCTGAAGTCATGCTTCGTGAGGTCTGTCTGCAAGACGACAAGCTAACTACTTTTAAAATGCTTGTTTTCTGAATGGAGTCTGGATTGATGAGTGCTAGCCTATGTTAACATTGTAGCTTCTCCATCAACACTCCAAATGGGGTCATCTAGACATAAATACGACAGCGACCTTGTTGTTTGGACCACAGACAGTGTTTGATTTCTCCACATAGTCTGGTATGAGCTACTATTCTAGAGCTCTGCTGGACCACAGACACACATTTCCTCTGTATGTTATAAAAGAGCCATTTGCTTCATGTTTGGTGTAAACACATCATAAGTCTTATGTTGTTTGATGTCGATGATTTTCTAGTTTACCTTCTGGACGGTGAATGTCCTGATGACGTATTCAGCCAGTGGTTCAGTTTCTATCAGGGTCACCTTGATGTCTCCGTAAACCTCCATCTCATCCGGCCAGTAACGCACACACTTCACCTGGAAAACAAAATGTACATCCATATAAGGAAGTTAAATACCTGTAGTACATCACTATGAGATGATGAGCAAAAGCAGAGTGGGATGAAGCAACAACATGTTCGCCATCAAAACATGAATCAGACATTAAATGGCTACTTAAGAGACGTAAATTAAAATTCATGGAACAGCTTTCACTAAAGGAAACACAACGCCGCAGGATGTGATTTTATAAGACAACATCTGGTTTGGAGTTGTGGAAAGCATCGCCAGGCTTTTGTTACTGTTATGTTGCAATTTATAGTTTAGTTAACCGACGGCGATGGACTGGTGTAAACATGTGGTTCAAAGCTTCATTATTGTTCAAATGTTTTGTGTGTTTTTGTGAGATTTCCACAACAACATCACATTTTCAGAAATGTTCCTCGCCGTGTGACTTATATCAGCACAGAGACTTCAGGATCTTCATCCCCTCCACCACCAACACTCACTGATTCCTTCTCCACACGGTGTTCACTAACTGGGTTACGGTCGGCTTCCACTAGGAAGCTGATTCCTCAAAAGGAGTGTAAATGACACACACTTTCCATAATCAGGGTAGAGGATTAGAGAATCCTCAGATAGATGTTTTTGGCCGTGTGCTGCATACCAAGAACCAGGTTTCTAATCAGCTTTACAGAAGTACATAGAGGACCCACACAGCATCTTGTATCACTAATAAGAGTTTTTAAAAGTGAAAAGGTTAGACTCAGACCTGCTGCACGAATACACAGATTAACACCAACAGTAAAATGCTGTACCATTACCTGCAGAACGGTCTTCTTAAACTAAGCTGGTTATTTACGTGCATGTAGTTTTCATTTAGAAATATTTCACAACAGTTTCGGTTACATAGAACTTAGATGGTATTCTATGGACGGAATTGTCATTTAGTATCTCTGAATGCATGTGAAGGAGATACGGTCAGCAGTCTTTTTGTTCTATATTGTCACACCTACATTCAGATTTAGGGCATTTAGCAGATGCTTTTGTCCAAAGCGACTTACAATAAGTACACCTGTCATCCTACAGGTGTGGAAAAAGCTTGCTCTTTCAGTAAATGTGTAAATGAAAACATATTTCAGTGTCTCAGTAAAAGGTCAAAGTTTTGCTCTCTCCAAAGATGCATGAACATGAGTAGAACAGACTGTTCTTTGATTGAACTGTTTTCACTGGTCATGTGACTAGTAAAAAAGAAATGGTGATCGTTGTTAGTTGTTATGTAGACGTATTTCTGGCTAGTTAGCTAAGAAGCTAGTTAGCTAGGTAAATTGTTAGCTAGTTAGCCAAGTATCTTGTCCTTTTCCAGAGACAAATGTCTGGCTAGTTAGTTAGGTATCTAGTTAGCTAGGCATCTAGTTCACTAGGTATATTGTTCTTCTGGTAGAGGGAACGTTAGACTCAGCTCTGTTGCTGTTCATCAGCTCATTTTCTGCAACCATCATTAAAGAATGACAGTGTACGCTAGTTAGCCAGCTAGCTTGGCAATTGCATTGCTTTAATGTGATTGTTAACTTGTCACACGAAATGATGGTATCAAAGCTGTCTCTCATCTAACAATATCAATATTGTTTCCTATGGTGTGATGTGTGGATGAAGCATTAAATTAATTTACTCTGTCTCTTTGTGTAATGTTACTCTTTGTGTAATGTTACTTTTACATGTACCACTACAACGGTACATGTAAAAATGGCCACTAACCATCCTGCTACGTTGATCAGAAAGGGAATGTTCCTTCTACTCCTGTTTTATTTCCATGTGTAACACTCTTCCATGTTTCTGACCTTAGTATACATGAATAACAGAATCATTTGATAAACTTGCCTTGAATATGCAACACTTGCATCACTTTTGTAAATCTGCTATAATAAAGAACTTGATTATTTGTTGATTTGAGTGATTCTGATTGTAATGTACATGCAATTAACATGAAAAACTATAACAATGTGTACAATAAATGTATTCATTCTGTAATTGCATGCAAACACACACACACACACACACGTAGTAATCTTGATGATGAACTCACCCTTCCAACCTCCACCAGGTTGGTAACCATGACGATAGAAGCCGAGTTTTCCTGCCAAACCATCCTCCAGAAATCCCTCACTGTCTCCTGCATGGGCCCTGACACACACACACACACACACACATGTACATTATATATACATACACACTGTGTACAAACATGCATTCAGGTGTATACATTTATAAAAACACCTTTGTTCCAACGTCATGTAAAAATAGTGACAGGACAGACTTACAAAATCACACACAGAAACAAGACACACATGGATGTGGGGGCACACACACACACACACACACACACACACACACACACACACACACACACACACACACACACACACACACACACACACACACACACACACACACACACACACACTATCAATCCCAGATAGTGGTTCTGGGTTTTGAGGTAATGGGGTCTTAAATTTGTCAGGGGTATTTTATACGACGGTTTAGATTTAGGAGGTTGTGGTAATAGCCTTCTAGACAGAAAGGACGACGTTTACCAGGTGGCTGCTACACACACACACACTCACTCACACACACACACACACACACACACACACACACACACACACACACACATGCACACACACACATGCACACACACAGTGTCTCCCGTCAGTTTAATTACCTTGTGTGGCGATGTAATGTCTGGGTCTGTGGTAGCCCTGTGAGACAAAAACAAGAGAAGCATAAAAATGAAATCTCTGCATGCTTTCATCATCGCCATCTCTTTTTTTCCTTCCAGACTGTCTAATTTCTCTATTTTTATGATGTTATTCATTCCTTTTCCACATTCGTCTTGTCTTTATTTTTATTTTTTATGTTTTATGATTATTTTTCTTTACCTTCTCCCATCTGTTGTCCTACTCCTCATTTGTCTCATTTTCTAGCTTAGTTATTTAAAATCTATTTAAATATCATTTAAATATTCACGTTTGGTTATTCAAAATGGTGCCACACCTTTGTCGACGTGTTGTTTGAGCTTAATTCCCTTTACTGTAACTGTACTTTACGACATGCACTCTGTATATAATATAACATTATGTTTGTATTGTATTTCTTTTTACAATTTCTATATATTTACCATATACCTACTTTTTTAAAACATTTTTACAGATGCCTGTTGTTTTTGCACTATCCTCGTCTTTGCTACTACGATACTGTTAATGTCCAGCTGTGGGACTTAGTACCATTTTACTTCTTTCATTTCTAGATAATGGTTTCTCTGCCTGCTTCCATAACTATGTCAATCCATCTTTTCCTCCCTCTTCCATCATTTATTCTCCCCTTTTCTCCCATTTTTAAATTCCCCTCCCTCACCCCCATTCTATGTAATAAGCCCATTAGATGACCGTTATCAGTTGTTATCAATGCCAATCTCATGCTTCAGGCTGGGAATATGGTTGAAACACACTAAATGTTGGGAATTGAGACAAAATATAAATACAAAAATATCTTAAGTTAGATTAAAATAAGTAAGTGATAAAGTTGTTATACATGTTGCATTCATGAGTTAATTTTAACATTCCTGTGAACGTCCTGTGTTTGTTTGAGCCATCTAGCCACACAGACTTTCTCTTTACATTGGCTGTATTTCTCTTCAAACGACGTCAGCTGACTTCCTCCCGTCATAATGACTAGAGTCGTCTCCTTGTCTTCGCATCAATGATCGATGATCAATGATTGAATAGATGACAACCTTCTAGCAGGTCTGTTATCTATGAGGCTGGTAACCGCTGCTAACAGCCAATGAATCAGCTGATTAACCTCCTCCCACTCTTTTTCTTCTTTAATCCGTCCCCTCCTCAGAGAAGCATAATTGAAGGTCGTTGTGAGAATAAACATCACATTAAATAATAGGGGGGATTTTAATTTTCCCTCCAATGATTGTCTCCCTCTTGTCCCCAACGTGTCCCTAAGACAGAGATGAAAACATTCATCACTTTCGTATCGTCATTGAGACCACGCTGGCTTATCTCTGCTGTTTCTGTTTCAGGAAGAAAAATCAGTGGAGACTGATTGAAAATATAAATTGTGCACCAAAACCATTACAACTAATATTATAAGAGTCAGCTGTGAGAGATTAAAGAGAGGAGAGAAGAAGAATGAGGAGGGAAATCCAAATAATAGAAATTCAACTGATTATATAACACACCCACACACACAAACGCGTACACACACACACACTCACAAATATATACTTTATACACTTCTACAAATACAACAACAACAAAAAATAATAATAGAAGAAGTAAAAATTGGAGGGTTTTATCGTTCTGGTTTATACGTCCTTATAAGTTAATTGGAGGGTAAGATTAAGGTAAAGAGACGTGGCAAAGAATGCAACTGTGACAATATAATAACTTAATTTGTATGATGATGATGAAGATGATTTTTACTCTCCAGTCCATCACAGGTATTAGGGTACCAAGCTCTCTCTGTGTGTGTGTGTGTGTGTGTAAACACTCACGTCTATGTAGTTGGCGTTGATGTAGTCGGAGTGAGGGTCTCCGTCCAGCAGCTGCAGTCGGACTCTGGTGTGATCGTCTGTGGGGTCAGATAGCACAAAAATACAACAGGCCTAAAGTTACATTTACCCACAGATCTGAGCAGCTAACTGATGGGATGGAAACAACCAACCAACTATGTTAGTGGACTGTCTGAACCAGACGTTTACCTACCAAACCACGGCACAACGGTCTTCTTTCAGTCTTGAACCAACACAACACGTCTCTTTGAGACTCGAGGTCCTATCTCGTACCATCAGTCGCTCCTAGCCATAAACACAATCTTTCCCTCACAGGTAGATTCAGCTGTTCAATCCATTGCCATAGAAACACCTTATCACAAGCAGGCCGACAGTTCACTGATCCTTTAATCTAAAGGACTTCTGACATTCTGCCTCTAAAACACCTTCAGAAACACTTGATTCAGCGTGATTTTATTTATTTTAAATATCTTTTTCACTTCAGTTCACTTCACCTCCGCGTGAGCTGAGTGACAGACAGAAAAAATACAATTAATAAACATTTAGAATCCAGATTTATAACACATATTATTTGAATAACTGAAGGATAGAACAAACACTGTTCCCATTAAGGTCTGCCTCTCTCAGCAGACTTGACTTTCTATACTAACAATTAATCCATAAACAATAAGCTAACACAGCGTGACCCCCACTGGAAACTCTTTGATTCATGGCTCATGTTTTCATTCTGGTTAAACGCTCCGCCTCACTTCCTAATGGTTGGTTAAGCTCAAGATGAAGAGCTGTGGAGAGAACAAAACCATCCACTTTCCAAATTACTTTTAACTTTTTGAATGGAAATGCATTTTGCATCACTAAGAATGATCAAGGAATGATTTGATATTCCATACTTTCTAAACTATATTCTACAAACTATTGCGATATTTTGCATATCAAATATAAGTTACTGGTTAACCTAATGCTAACAGCTACTTCTTCAGTCCACTCTGCTTGACTGACAAACAAACGCATTTAGCGGCAATGAAACAAATGAGATGAACCAAAATAAAATGTTATCTCATAAGTATCCCGATAATATTGTATTATGACTTAAGCATCGTGTTAAAATAGTATTGGATGTTTGTAATGCTTGTTTTTGGCATTCTCTCTAAATATCGGATGATATCTATGAGTATTCACATCAGCTCAGCCACGGCTCAACGCTGTGAAGCACAAGACCATGTCAACAGAACTTAATGATCTCTTTTCCCTTTCAATGTCAATTATTTCGTTCTTTGCTCTGATACCCTCCATAGTATGAGGACACCTATGGGGATGATTATGTGGTTGGCAGGCAGTCTTAACGTACAAACAGCAAGAAATTGCAGCGGACATGCTTTAGCTTAATTATCTCTATTTTCCTCTCTCTCTCATGTTGAGTGTTTGCCTTTCTGGAGTTGACATGCTCCAGTTAACCTCTCTTATTTTCACTCTGGGAGACGATGATGTGATGGAGGAAGCAAGGAGAGGAGAGAGAGGTCAAAAAGAAGAGGAGGAGCAGAAGTTGACAAGTTGGAAATGGAATGAGGAAGAAAGAGAAAATTAGATGGGTAGACTGAACACAGAGGGCCGAGAAAAAAAGTTGTTTCTTTGAAGTCACCATGTCTTTACTGATTGAAGCGATGCTGTTAAAAGCCAACACACAGCTAGCAAACAGGACCAAGACCAGCTTCATATCCACTGAATCAGCCTGAACACAGAGAACATATGAAACCATGAGAGGTGGTTTTTCTTGTCTAAACCTAACGTTGGTTTTTCTTGTCTAAACCTAACATTGGTTTTGTTTTCTTAACCTAACCTTGGTTTTGTTGTCTAAACCTAACGTTGGTTTTGTTGTCTTAACCTAACCTTGGTTTTGTTGTCTAAACCTAACCTTGGTTTTGTTGTCTAAACCTAACCTTGGTTTTGTTGTCTAAACCTAACCTTGGTTTTGTTGTCTAAACCCAACGTTGGTTTTGTTGTCTAAACCTAACGTTGGTTTTGTTGTCTAAACCTAACGTTGGTTTTGTTGTCTAAACCTAACGTTGGTTTTGTTATCTAAACCTAACATTGGTTTTGTTGTCTAAACCTAACGTTGGTTTTGTTATCTAAACCTAACATTGGTTTTGTTGTCTAAACCTAACGTTGGTTTTGTTGTCTAAACCCAACGTTGGTTTTGTTGTCTTAACCTAACATTGGTTTTGTTGTCTTAACCTAACGTTGGTTTTGTTGCCACAACCTACTGTGTTTTTTATCATGGACTACTGTCTTCACTATTTCACTGCAGTGAGACTGTGTGGGAGACACACCTGGCTTTCAAATTACTACAAAGTAAAAGTCCTTATTATTCGCAAAGAGAAAATGATCCAGAAGTGTGTTGATGTAGTAGAAAGAGAGACTAGAAGCACACACAGGGTGGGAGGGAGTGGAGGTGAACGGACCAGACAAACACACTGTCTCTCGTTTGTGTTCACGTTACATTTCACTTCATTAACAGCTGTTGTCCTCTAGCAACACCTGTTGTTGGTTGTGTTCGCTCCGTGTCCCGTACTATGTAATAAGTGGTTTGCCCAAACCTAATGGAATGTTTCAGTCTGAGTTCACAAGGTTAACCACGTGTTTACTGCCACTGTAGCAGTGTGTCATGATGACGTCAGACAAAGTGACGGTATAGACGAGGCAGGACTGAGAAAGTGTTGACCTTCCTCTTCCCCTGCCTTGTTGTCCTTCACTTACTTATTCCATCTCCTCTCTCTCCACACACCGTGTGTTTTTTCTTCAGACAGCAATAATTACACTGCGCTAGTGTCAGAGGCTGTCACAACACAAGAGCCAGAGATATGTGACTGGGTTCCGCTCCTCTCTGCCCAGGGAGGGGAGCTCTAATTGGGCTAAGATGGCAGGAGGTACTGGCTGGCAAACAGCAGATCTGGATACAGGCCACAGGTTTGAAGAAGCTTACAGTGCGTGAAACAGAAGTAAGTATTTCTTTTAATTAGTGTACTCTGTGTGCATCTGGGCGTGAAAAATGAAGGCGGGAATTTTAAGAATGATTTTGGTGTCAAACAATCACAACCTCAAATACAAACACTTTAGAGGAGCCCTTAAAATGATCCTCAATTAAAACCTAAAACAAGAAGAAAAAAAAATCCATTTGTCCTTTTGCATGATCAGGAAAGTTTCTTAAATGTTTTGATGAGTTGTGGCCGAGTGAATGCCATCCACCGAGACACCACCTCCATCTCTCCAACAGAAAGTTTAGCATAACTGTCGATGAGCACATACAAACTGTGCTTTGCATCAAGAAGGAATGATGCAGTAGTTGTGTTCTTGAAAGATCTGTCTCATGTTGATAGAGTGGTGTGTTTATTAGAGATACATTTGTGCAGCATGTTGTCAGCTCCCTCCACGTGGATCACTGTATACTGTAATGGGAATTTTGGATGTTTGTAATTTATAATCAGAATATTTGTCAGGCCAGACGTCGATCCGCATCTCCTCTTTTGACTGTTATGCTATGACGAAAATGAATGTCTGTTTGTAGATGATATGAACATGAGTGCCACATTGACATAAGATAATTTCAGGACTATGACGCCTGTGTTCTGTAAATCTTGACCTTGCCTGTACATCTTGTCTTTGTAAGATAGGACATGATCCGTCCTTTGGTTCCTCCTCCTTAAAAGGGAGATTGTTGTTGGACTCAGGGTTGTTCCTGCTGATTCTGAACCTTTGCATCAGAAGGCAGGGGTGACCAGTCCCTCCTCTGCAGATGAGAATACTTAGTGGAATAAACCTCGGAGAAAAAGCTGATCCTGGTTGTTGATCTTTATTGGGCAGATTCATTTTTCCACAACAATACAGTGTTCCTCCGTTCATACTGAACGAGTTGTGAGAGAACGAGATGAGTAGGTTTGCTGATGGATTTAAAATAGAAGATAAAGATCCCAAACTGAAGTCGATTGGGATGAAGGACACAAGCCCATTTTCTGTATCTGCATAAACAGCAGGTTTACTCTTCTGATGAGGTGGGCGGCTCCACTCATGCTGACACCGCGGCAGGCACCACGCCTACTGCCAAGCTGTGGACCTCTGGCGGGCAGACTTGCAGCTGGTAGAACTGCGGCTGGCGGGCCTGCGACTGGGTATGTGACATTATTAAAAAGACTAAAAAGTAAGATGATCATGTATCACTGTTGCTGCTTGTTTCATCCTGTCTGTTCTCTTCTCTGACATCTCCATGTGAAGCATCACAACTGGGTCTTTGAACATGGTGAGAGACAGAAACTAAAGGGCTTTAATCTCAGAAGTCTGCACCCAAAAAAAGGAGACTCATACTCTTCCATCAGATGAGGTTGATTGGGTCTTATGGTTGGAGAGGTTACGTGCCCTTCCACAAGGCATGAATTTCAGTGCAGCAGTAGCTGATCTGTTTAGAACAACTGCAACTGTCTTGTCTACTACTAAGGTGGTGAAGGGTCAGCTGTTGGTTGTTAAGGCTGAGTGGTCTCACACTACCGTGGCCCTCGGCGTAGTGGGTCCTCCTGCTGTATTTGCTTATGCAGACGATGTTTGCATCTTTGTCTCCAGCCACGGTATGTTCTTTGTTTGCAGGACACCCTGTCCCTGTATGAAAAGGCCTCATCTGCACGGGTGAACTGGACAAAGAGTGTCTTGAGTGGCCTTGTTGGTGGGACAGTGGAGGGATCAGGCTGTTCCCAGTCTGAGAGAGGGGCTGAAAGTGTTGGGGGACTTCTTGGGCACTTAAGGCTTCCTAGCAAGGAACTGGGGGGGAGTTCAGGAGAAAGTGTGCGCTCAGATGTATATATGGAAATTACTGCTACAACAGTTGTATGGGAAGTGTTCTGGTTGCCTCGACCCGCTGCTCATACGCCATGAAGAGGCCTGATTGAGGACGTTCAAAGAGCCATCATAGACTTCATCTGGTCTGGCCGGCACTGAGTCCGGGCAGCAGCCCGGTACCTGCCTGTGGATGAAGGGTGGAAGGGACTGGTTGACATAGAGTTCACCTGATTTAGACTTCACAAAGACTCCTCTCTGGCCCACCCCCCTCTCCACTCTCCTCCTCTCTCCCCCACCTTCATCTTCACTGTGCTCCTCCCACTCCCTCTCTCCCCCACCTCCTCTTCACTCTCCTCCTCTCATTCCCTCTCTTCTCCTCTTTCCTCCACTCCCCCTCTCCCCCTTCTCTCCATTCCCTTCCTCTCCTTTCCCCTCTCCACTCTCCTCCTCTCCACTCTCATCTTTCCATTACCCCATAAGCTACAGTAAAAGTTTAGTTGAGGAGACTTGTTTAATCAAGGGGTCCAGAAAAGGCCAAACAAAGTGTTTTTTATCATGGAGGACTCCCATGGGCAGTGAATGCAGCATAGACTCAGATCAGACTATATGTACTGAGTGCAGCAGGAGGACTCACCAGAATCGAATGTCAGACCTCAACAGAAAACAGGAGCAGCTGTACAGAGCAAAGGTCATGATGAGGTTTTACATCACCACATAATGTTCTGAAGGATCTTAATTGGAGCAGGAGATAATCTATGGAGTCATTTTGCTCCGGTTCCATGAATAAACTGCCCTTTTATTACATTATAGGGCCAGTTTCTAACCCAGATTGTTCTCACTTGATGAGGCAAAAAGACATTTAAGAAGTACTTATGTTATATAATACTGAAATCCTCCACTGAAACAGCACTAGTGAATCTCTTCTAGCCTGCATGGCCCCATTGAAGATTATAGTTGGAAATTTAAATGATCTATAACCTTCACTGAAATATGTATCAGAGACTAGCGAGGCTTTTTTGCTTCTCCGACAAATCTTCTCAACTTTCCTCATCAACTATCCTGGGGATGAAAATGCTACAAGACAAAGTCAGATTTTTAAAGTTGAACGATGTTTCCCTTTACCCTAAAATAACCCCCCCCCCCACACACACACACACACATAATTTAGCTATAATATTATTCTGTTGCTTATTTGACAAACTGTGATGTGGCACACTCTATAGTGGGTTAGGCTTTTGTTTTTTAGAGTGCTGGATAAATTAATTGCTGGGTCGTTGACACTGAACAAAAACCTTATCAAGCTCCTGCAGATGTTTTATGGTCACACAAGGCCGTAAATATATTCCATTGTCTTTACAGCCGCCTGTAAGGAGCAGTAACTGGCTTTCTGTTGAAAAGAGGAAATATTGTGCCTTCATTATGATCATGAGTTTTTATTTTATTTGACATAAAACTAAGACTTTTTGTCGTATGTATATATCGTACATAGCAAAGATGGGTTATTTGCCAGGTATGATTAGATGAGAACACACTACAATTGTATTAAGACTAGTGCTGTCAAACAATTAAAAACAATTAACTAATTAATCACACAATTTGCCGTGATTAATTGCAATTAATCGCTTTCTTTCTTCTTAAGAATAAAGTATGTAAAAATGGAAAATGATGGAAAATGACATGATATTTATGTCATAGTTAACTCATAATTAATCACAATTAATTGCATAATTGATCTATTCTAAATGTCGCTTGATTTTTTTGTCCCATTATTATTATTATTATTATTTTTTTCATACTCTTATCAACATGGAAAAGTGGATTGGCTTGCTTTATGCAAATGTTTTCTTTGATTTAAAACAACATTAGCAAACAGGGCAGTACAAAATAAAATTATAAAGTGCACATTTCAGGTAAACGAAGACTCTGCGAAACAAAATGAAATTATAAAGTACAGGTTCTAGGACACAGCCTATAGTGCAGGGTACTATTCCATCTAATCAAAACTTCCTGTGTGAGTGATTCTTTCTTCTGGCAACTGTTTAAATGAAAACTTTCCATTAAAAATCTTTTTACCATCCATTTTTTCTTTCGTTTTCGCTCGCCTTCACTCAAACAGTAACGTGCCTAGGATACTACCCGGCTCCCAAACAGCGTGGCTATTGTTTTGTTTCCGGTCTAGCTAGATCCGGTGTGGTGTTGTAGTTTTTCTAACGTTACTAGTTGTTGCAATAGCATGTGAGGAAAATGACACAGTTTGCGAGGCCAAAAAGAATGTTAATCTCGCGAGAAATAAATTGTCGCTGTTAAAACGCTTGTGCGTTAATAACGCGTTTAACTGACAGCATTAATTAAGACATAATTAAATAGAAACATAAAAATGTAGTTACACAGATATGCAGGTTTTTAGAGTGTCTGCATTTAAAGTGTGAAGTTGAAGGGACGTGTAAATAAGGGTCCTTGGGGTCCTGGGGGCATACAGGTTGGTTGCGTAGGCCAGGGGCGTTGCTAGACATAAAGCTCTACTGGGGCACAGGCCCCCTATTACTAAAATCACAAAAAACAGCGGTGCACCGGCTACGACATGCACACTGCCGTGCACGGACGTAATGTGCGCACCTGACCCGGACCACAAGGTGCGCGCCTCAGCTTGTATTTTGGGTTAAACTGCGTTGGTTTGAGATTGTGGATGAAAAAGAAAATCCATTCTTTTACCGTTATTATCAATATAAATGAATCCACTGCCAAATATAGTAGCACGTTAAAACTCGAACGGGAGATTTTACTTGGGTACGGCAGATCAATACTGGGGTACGTGCCCCAGTAAAAGGTGTCTAGCGACGCCCATGGCGTAGGCCCAGGTGCTGGAGGCTGAAATGGAGGGCTATGTTGACTGTGTCGTCAAGAGACCTGTAGGTGAACTGTTGGGAGTCCAACAAGGATCCAACCCCCGACCTTCTCAACCCGGCCTCATCAATGCAATATATTAACTGCCACAAAGCTCAAGTGACCTCCGTATATCTGCAGGAGCCTGATGAGGTTTTTGTTTTAATATTAATGAGCCAGTAATTACTTTGTCCAGTGCTCACCAACCCTCCATAGTTATCACGTACAAGCCTGGAGAGAGAGACTAGATAATACAGGATCACGCAGTGACACTAATCTTAGATGTATGATGGCCTGTCGCTCAAGTGTTTAAAAAGCCATTAGCTGGATGCTCAGGAGCATTTGGTGAGGATTGCCCTTCATATATTACAAGTAATAACACTTGAATGTAGAGAAACATGAGGAACAAAGGTTGAAGACACCATCCAGCAGGGCAACATGACAGGTGAGTCATTAAACGCACCGCGGTAAACAGCCAGAACTCTGTTAAACGTCCACAAAAACAGATGGAGCCGTATTTCACAGAGAAGGAGAAATAAAAAACGCTCTCAGTAGCGAGTTGAAAGTGCTGAACAAGATGTTTTACTCTTCTGTTGCCTCTCAGCTCCTCACTTCTCCTCCTCGCCTCCTCTTTCAGTCGCCACTAAGTAGGGATTGTGTCTGTCACAGATATACTTAATCAGTTAACTCCCTGTGGAGCTCAGCTCACTCATGGCATACACTCTGCTGTCAGCCCAGCTCAGGGCATTATGGGATTTAATAGCATGTGTGATTGAGTGAAAGTGTGCGTGTGTGTGTGTGTGTGTGAGAGAGAGAGTTTGAGTAGCGTGTAAGTGTGTTAAAGTGTGTCTTCTTCACTTGCTCGTATGTTGTAGAACATCGTTGAGATTTGTGCTGAAACCATAGAAATTAAATAGAGTAGAAGGGACATTTCCATTAAATGTGCAATCACCGTAGCAGGATGGTCAGAGCAGCGGACAATTTTGTGTGTACCGTTGCCATAGTGATTGCAGTGGGCCACTTCTATATGAAATGAACCGACTTACATCAAGTAGTGGACTCACTGAGGTGAGTTTTTCATGTAACGTCATCACGAATGTGTGCCGTGTGACGTATGAGACTACATTTCCTGATTGTTTCACTATGTGCCCTGAGACTGCGTTGTTATGAGCTGTTACGGAGGACGAGGCTATATCTTCTGATTCATGCATCAACAATCAATTATCACGCACTGCATCTGCTCACAGCGTGTCGGCTAACAGTGTATATACACTGACAAGCACATGGATTATAATCCACCTTCTAATTAAAACTACAACTATTACATCATCCCCTCCCACATCAACAACACATGTTTAACAAATCAGCCTCTAACTTCTGCATGTATAACTGCAGGATTATTATATTATTGTATGATGACTGAGTCGTTGTTACCCCCAGCTGCTTCAGAAAAGGAACAGTGATTAACAGCAATCAGCATCAACAGTATCAATAATACCACCGCTGATATCATTATCACTGCAGCAGAAACCACTTCATCATGTGCTGCTGAGAATCAGTCTGCTCTGTTGGTCTCTGTGCCTTTACACTACAGAGAAGATGTGATATATTCATATTCATTTATATCCTCATCACCAAAAAATGGAGGCGTTTATAGCAGTGTGATACGGGCCATGGTTTTGCAATGACATGTATTATTTTCCATGTGCACATTCTTCAGCGGTGTCCATGTACATATAGGATTCATACATACTGAGGTTTCAATTTTTGGAATTTTACCTCCACAGTGTGATAGAAGTTTGTGAAATAAGTCACTAAATGGAAAACAAAACCAACGTTAGGTTTAGACAACAAAATGTCTTAGTTACCACTTTGGGACATGTGTTGTACAAAACTGGTCTGGGTGTTGAAAGTACTGTGTTGTCTCACCTGCCATAAGACTGGTTACAATATTCAAACATGGCAACGCATCAACAGCTTAAATATTACACAGAAATTTCTCGCTGGCTGGAAAATAAAAGTTAATACTATCAATTATGACTAATAATATTGTTGGAAGAGAGAATGCATGAAGTGGAATAAAGCACCATCCATTTCAGAAACTACAATGTAAAAATGTGTATTTGTACAATGCTTGCTTGAAATTAGAAAAATCTAAGTAGAATTTTCAAAAAACAAATGACAGATTATTTTTACTTTACTGTTGGTCTGCAGGTGGAATAATGTTGCTGCAGTGCTGCACCGATGCAATCAAGCACAAACTGGACTGCTGTGTGTGTGTGTGTGTGTGTGTGTGTGTGTGTGTGTACGTGTGTGTGTACGTGTGTGTGTGTGTGTGTGTACGTGTGTGTGGACTGCAGGTGTAGGACTCTGATCCACTGAATTTGTATGTGCTACTACGAGTGTACAGAGTGTGCTTATTTGTATAGCTGTGTGTGTGTGTGTGTGTGTGTGTGTGTGTGTGTGTGTGTGTGTGTGTGTGTGTGTGATGCTAATATTTGTTGTGGCTCTTTGGTCAAACACTTGAGAAGAGTTGTTGGCGCTCTGACTTCAGAGTAGCTCAGCAGACGTGTTGAGAATGTGAACGAGGATGAAGAAAGGAGAAGGGAAGTCAGTCACACTGTGTACAACTGTACGTACAGCTAACACACACACACACACACGCACACACATACGACCTCGGCAGTAATGAGATGCAACATGATGCAGGAGGAGATACTGATTGTGAAGGCGCTTCACTCGTAACACCAATGACTGACAGCCATTATTCTCATTCACCTGAACAGCAGGACGCATAATGAATGTGATTAACAAGAGGAATTGTACAGAGAGAGAGAGAGAAGAAAGAAGACGAGGAAGGAACAACATGCACAGTAGGCTGGGGTGTTATTTCTTTCTCTATCCCTCATATTTACATTTAAATTTACATTTAAGGCATTTCGCAGACGGTTTTGTCCAAAGCGACTTACAATGAGAACATTTGTCAAAAGAACGACAACATATATTTGCCGATAAAATAAGAGCTAAAAAATAGACAAGTGTTAGGTCTTTGTGTGAGTAAAGTAGTAGCTGTTCAGCAAACATACCTTAAGAACAACAGTGCTATGATCAATATGCTATAGGTAAGAACATAGAAGTGTTTTTTTTTTGGGGGGGGGGGGGGGATTGTTAGTGGATCATGCTATGCAGAGTCGAGGTGAGTCTTGAGCCTTTTTCGCCCAGAACAGAGAAGAGTCTGGACTTCGCTGAGCGACATTTGTTTGATTTCAGCGATGGTGGTACCAGCCGGCCAGCTGAAATAGAGGAGCGTGCTCGCTTTGGGGCGTGTGGTTTGACCAGTGTTTGAAGGTAGATGGGTGCCGTTCCATTGATGGCCTTGAAGGCCAGTGCCATCATCTTGAATTTCGATGCGTACTACAACAGGGAGCCAGCGGAGGTCACGGAGGAGGGGGATCGGATCACATGGGAGAATTTGGGTAGACTGAAGACGAGGCGTGCTGCAGCGTTCTGGATACGAGCAATGGTTTAGTCGCAGAGGCCGGGAGTCCAGCCAGGAGAAGGTTGCAGTTGTCAAGGCGGGAGATGACCAGTGCTTGGACCAGGAGTTGCGTTGCATCCTTTGTGAGGAAAGTCCGAATCCTGCGGATATTGTAGAGGGCAGATCTGCAGGATCGGGCCACAGCAGTGCTGTTGGGGGTGCAGGATAGTTGGTCATCGAGGATTACACCCAGGTTCCTCGCAGTTGACGACGGCAATACTGCGATGCCCTCGACAGTGACCGACAGGTCCATGCGAGGGCAGTCTTTCCTCTCTTGTCCAGACGGAGATGTCTGCCAGACAGTCCGAGATGCGAGTTGCGTTGTGAGTGTCAGAGGTTGGGGGAAAAGAGAGGAACAGCTGGGTGTCATCTGCGTAACAATGGTAGGAGAATCCATGCGATGTAATAACAGAACCTAGTGATCTGGTGTATAATGACAACAGAAGCGGTCCTAGTACTGAGCCTTGAGGGACACCCGTGTCCAGAGAACAGGGTTTGGACATGGAGCCATTCCATGTGACCTGAAAGGTGTGATTTGTCAGGTATGATGTGAACCAGGTTAGAGCAGAGTCAGTGATGACAAGTTCAGCCATGGTGGATAGAAGGATTTGGTGGTTGACTGTGTCGAATGCAGCAGATAGGTCGAGGCGAATGAGAACAGAGGAGTGGGATGAGGACCTGGTGTCTCGCAAGGACTCGGTCACTGTGAGGAGGGCCGTCTCAGTGGAGTGAGCAGTCCTGAATCCTGATTGATTAGGGTCAAGGAGGTTGTTCTGTGAGAGATAGGATGACAGTTGGTTGTAGGCGGCATGTTCCAAGGTTTTAGAGAGGAATGAAAGAAGAGATACAGGTCTTTAGCTTTGGATGTCAGCAGCGTCTAGGGTGTTTTTTTTTAGGTGGGGCTTCACTGTAGCCGTCTTAAAAGCTGCTGGAATGACACCTGAGGTGAGGGAGGAGTTGATCAGGGTGGTGAGGAATGGCAAGATGTCATGTGAGATGTCTTGGAGAAGAGAGGAGGGAACGTTTGTGAATGTCTTCAGAGGTGAGAGGGCTAAAGCTGGTAAGGCCATCAGAGTTGAGAGTTAGTGGAGATGTTTTCTGAGAGGTTATAGGAGTGAATGAGGAGCTGATGTCTTTTTCTTTCTTTCTTTCTTTCCTTCTTTCTTTCTTTCTTTGAAGTAAGTTGCAAAGTCATCAGCAGTGAGGGAGGAAGGAGGGGGAGGGGTAGGAGGGGTGAGGAGGGAGGAGAACATGGAGAAGAGTTTCCTGGGGTTGGAGGCGGAAGAGTTGATCCTTGACAGGTCGAAGGTGAGTGGCTTCTTATACAACATCCCTTCATGGATATACAGCTCATATTCAAAATTTAGATAAAAACTATTTCACACACATATAGGAGCTATTTGTAAATTTAAATGATATGTTAATTATATGTGATAACGTAATGAAGGGGCAGGACATGATAAGCACAGCTTCCCTTTGTCCCCCTGAAGTACAAAGATTTTATTGATTTATTATTTTGTTGTACTTTTCATAATTGTACGATGTATTAGATGTGCTGTAATTATTGTACTTTGTATTCGAGGAAAATATGATCAAATCAATACCTGTCACCCACCATTTCACCGGGACATCTGACATTTCTGTGACAGTATGGAATAGGATGGTATATGGTGCATTTTTTTAATGCCAGTTTTATGATTGTATATGATGAAATATCACAGTAAATGATCTTATATAATGCTTTATGATGTTATATTTGGTTATTTGACATTATATGAAGGAATATGTCTGTATACTGCACTGCTTCACTCAAAGCTATAACGCTACTGATCATTCACATTTCCTCCCTCGCACCAATGGTAAGGACTCATTTGGCCCAGCACACTGGGGTTACAACGGGTTACAAGGACACTTTTGACCTGATACTTAGGTCGGTCTAAAGGTTAATTTCCATCTGTATATTTACCAGCTGAGATGTTTAGACATAGGATGTGGTTAGGACTAACCACAGCGATCGCCTTTGACACACATACACACTGGCTGATCTAGGAGGTCCATGGTGGTCAATGGATAGAGATTCAAACTACACACACACACACACACACACACACTGTCCATTATTGTGAAACAATAATGTTGTTGATTTAATGTTTTTCTGAGCAAGAAAACAAAAAAGATATAATTTGACAATCAGTCGACTATGAGGAAGACCTGAGCAATCAGACTGGACTTTGTTCCAGCTTCCAATAGAAAGGCTGGTCTATCTGAAGCTACATATTTGGGCGGGCACAATGTTTCTGGCAGAAGCTCAGAATCAAAACGCCACAAAGTACAAAGTCCAACAACTTGAAGGCATTAAAACGATAGAGAACAACGCATTGTGTTCAATAAAGAAAGATGTTTATGGTGCACTATTCCCAATGATGGAAAAAAGGAGCAGTGTGAAAAAATCAATGAGTAAGTCGATGATCCTAACAGATTCAAAGGTTACACTTCAGACCTCATGTCCCTACGCAGACAAAAGAAACTGAAACAATTCAAATCATAATGGAAGTGAAGGTGTCTCTTTGAAAGACGAGTTCTACCTTCACACATTTACAGCTTTGTGATTGGTTTGTCCCATTACTGTTAGTCCCATCATTTCAGAATAAACTCTTGTCGTTTCCACACTGATATAAGAATCAGAGGAGGAACAAGTGAATGATGGTTAAAAATGGAATTGTAAAGCTGCTTCTGACACAATTGAAAACGGTTGAGAATGCCGACATGCAACAAACAGCAAGTAACTGAAAAAAGGTGCTGTGAAGGACTTCAACTCAACCACCTTAACTCTCCTTGATAATTCTTTAGACATGTGTGAATGCTGCCAGTTTACTCAGAAGGCATGCTTCTGTTGAATTATAAATGACCATCTGGGAAGGTTGTTGTATGAACGGAGAAGGAAATGTAGAACAAGTGAAGAGGAGGAGAGGGGGGAGTGGGGGGAAGGAAATTGAAGCAGACAGATGGCTGTAATGAGAAAATACTTCTGTGTTTTGCCTCAACACAGATACTGTCAGAGTTAATAAGACAGGATGAAGAGGAGAGGAGGGTAAGAAACAAAGAAAGAGGTGAGAAAACTTTGATGGTAGATGGTAGAGGAGGAAAGAGGAAAGTG